>NW_004955486.1:6982333-7132909 GCF_000276665.1 Chinchilla lanigera | reverse complement strand
TAGTGAACAAAGTCCCAATGACATGGGAAGTAATACAAAGAATCAACAATTTGGATCTCATTTACTAAAAAGTTTTTGCATAGCAAAAGACATCATCAACAGAGTGAAAAGACAGCCCACAGAGTGGGAAGAAATTCTTAGCCAGTTGTTTTTCACACAAAGGACTAATATCTAGAACATATAAAGAATTGAAAAAATCAGACTCCCCGAGTTTAAAGACCCAATTCATAAATTGACATTTGAAATAGATACTTTTCAGAAGAAGAAGTACAAATGGCATACAAATATATGACAACATGTTCAGCATCACTGGTCTTTTGAGAGATGCAGATTAAAACAGCACTGAGATTCTATCTCACATCAGAAAGAATGGTTATTATCAAGAAATCAAATAATAACCAATGCTGGCGGGGCTGTGGGGAAAAAGGAATCCTCCTCCACTGTTGGTGGGAGTGTAATTGGTGCAGTTACTATGGAGATCAATGTGGACATTCCTCAAAAAACTAGGACTAGAGATTCCATTTGGCCCAGCTATTCCCCTTCTTGGTATCTTCCTGAAAGAATTAAAAGCATCATACCACAGTGATATATACATGCCCATGTTTATAGCAGCACACTTTGTAATAGCTAAATCTTGGAAAAAATGCAAATGTATGTCAACTAATGAATGGATTAAAAAGATATTTTAATACAATGGAGTACTACTCAGCCATAAAGGATAAATCTGAGACAATTATAGCTAAATGGATGCACCTTGGGACCATACTCTTAAGTGAAATAAATCAGACACGTGTAAATATAGCATCATTTCTCTGGTATAAGAAACTGAAAGTGTAGATAAAAACCAAAATATGTAAGACATATTGTGAAATAGGAAGAAATTGTTCAAAATGAAAGGGGAGGGCTGGGGATATAGCTCAGTGGCATAAGCGCTTACTTGGCAAGGCTGCGGTCATGAGTTCGATTCCAAGTACCAAAAAAAAAAAAAAATGAAAGGGGAATGAGGTGGAGGAGGAAGGAAGGAAAAAGAAAAAAATGAGGAAAAAGGATAAAATGAAAACATAGCTTGGTAAGTAAGGAGGGGAAGAGGGGTTGAAGGGTGGAGATGGGAATGGGAGGGAAAAAAGCGGAGCTAAAACATACCATGTACAGGTACAAGTTCCCTATGGTGAATGTGATGCTATGTACATCGAAGTTTATTGGTACATAAACTTTATTAAGTTAATAAAAAATACAACCTTCTTCAAAAAAGCAAAAAGGGAAAGGATGAAGGATAGAAAAGGACATACATGCAAGCATCATTGACAAGAAAGCTGCAGTAGCTATGCTAACATTAGATAAAATGGGCTTTAAACCACAAAGCATTAGAAGACATGAAGAGGGCCATTTAAAATGGTAAGAGGGTGCATCTGGCAGAAAGACATAGCAATCACAAACATATATGCACCTGATAACTGATCCATAGAATACATAAAGCAAACACAGAACTGATAGGAGAGAGAAACAGTTCAACCAAAATATGCCCTGTGAGTTGGTTTTGTAGAGGGCCAGTCATGTGGGTGGTACAAGAATGTACCAAGACAAGTATTCATTTGGTCATAGTGCATTGTGAAGACAGACAGCCGGAAAGACCAAGGGAAGCTTGGGCACAGCAGCAGGGCAGTGCTGTTTTCAAAGGGGAAAGTGTGCGCTGGAAGGAAGGAGTGGGTTGAGGCATAGGGAGAAATGCTAGGGAGAAAGGGCTGTGTGGTATTCTTCTCCTCCTCCAGGCCAGTGATTGACATGACATCATCTCCATGACAAGGTGGAGGCCGGTGCACCGGGCCAGGTCACGGTCATGCTGGCTACAGCAGGTAATGCTAATGATGGTTTTGACTCAAGTTTCTGAAACAGCTCATTTTAAAGCAGAAAAGTGACTCAGAGGTGGGGTCCAACAGAGGCCATCATGGCCTCCTCCTGGTTACTGAGCACTCCACAAAAGAGCAAGTGATTTCCATGCTCCACTGTCAACCATGAACCCAACAAGCAGCAGAAGGCCAGGAAGGAAGTGTGAGCCTTGGACAATACTGTTCGCCCATTTGGCCTGGTGGCTTTCTGTCCTCCCCAACCAACAAGAGCAGAATGCACATTCTTTCCAACAGCACGGAGAAGGTTCTCCAGGGAAGACCATCTGCTTACCCAGAACACAACCATCAGTACATTTAAAATGATGGAGACCACAACAAGTATGCCCACTGATCACAGTAGCATGTAATTGAAAATTAGTAACAGAAGAGAAACTAGGAACTGACAATCACATGGAAATGAGGAACATGAGAAAGCAAGATTGGTTTAACACTTAACATCTAAAACATAACTTAAAGGAGCTGGGGATTTAGCTCAGAGGCACAGCTCCTGCCTGGCAAGTGTGAGGTCATGAGTTCAATTCCTGGTACCAGAAAATAAATAAATAAATATGAAACATAAGTTAATGTAATATACTGTATCAATAAACTCACGGACATAAAGCACATGTTAGCAGTAGACTCAGAAAAATCATACTCATAGAATAGAAAGGAACTTCCTCAGTATGATAAAGAGCATCTACAAAAGGAAACTGTGTTCACAGCATAGTTGGTGGTGAAAGAGTGAATACTTCTGTAGTCTCAGGGAAAGGAAAGAATGTCCATTCTTCACATTTCTGTTCCCATTATACTGGGGATTCTATTCATGCAGCCAGACTGAAAAAAGAAAAGGAGCCCAGACTGGAAGGGAAGAAAGAATTACCTTTCTTTGCAGATGACAGGATATTTGTATATAGAAAATCCTAAGGCATGTAACAAAAATTTATTAGACCTAATAAATCAGTTCAAAAATGCTGCAGGATATAGAAGATCAATATACAAAATCAATTGTGTTTTATATGCAGCAATTAAAATATCAAAAATTAAACTAAGAAAACAATTTCATTTACAGTAAAATCAAAAATAATAAAATACTTCAGACTAGAGTTATGAAGTGAAAAGAAAAACTTGTACTCCTACAACTTCAGAATGTTGTTGAAAAAAATCAAAGTGGATTTAAATAACTAGAAAGATGTGTGTTAATGAATTGAAAGACTAATATTTTGGGCTGAGGATTTAGCTCAGTGGTACAGCACCTGCCTGTCAAGCCTGAGGTCCTGAGTTAGATTCCCAGTACCAAATAAAAGAAAGAAAGAAAGAAAGGCTAATATTTTTACAATGGCAATACTCCCTGTATTCGTCTGGTTTTGCTACTATAATGAAATGCCTGAGGCTAAGTACTTAAAAAGAGATTTATTTAAGACCCAGTTTTGGAGGCCAAGCATCCAACCAGCAGGGCACCAGTTCTGGAGAGAATCCCCTGGGTACATCCCCACATGGCAGATGGTACCATGGTGGGCACAGCATGTCAGAGTGAAAGAGCTCACACTGCAAGACAGAACCCTGAGAAAGACTCAGGAATGAAGCCCAGGCATTGGTAACAACTCGCTGTTAAAAGAAGTAACTGAAGGTCCCAGGAAATGGCTAGAATCTGAAGGCAGTGCTCCCAACTAGACCTGGCAATCGTTCTTTAGGCCCCATGTTACAGTTCAGATTTCAAATGTCCCCCCAAGTTCTCATGTGTTCAGAAGTTGTTGGATCATGAGGGTGTCACCCTCATCAGTGAATTAATCCATGCATGAGTTCATGGGTTGCTGTTGCAGGTGGGGTCAGTTGGAGACGTGTCATGGAGATGTGACCTTGGAAGAGTGTATTTTTGTCCTTGTCTCTGCCTTTCTGTCTTTGCTTCCTGGCTTCTGTGGGTGAGCAGCTTTCTTCCCTAGTGACCAATTACCATGCCACTTCTTCCTTGGAGCCAGCCAACCATGGACTAAACCCGCTGAAACCTGTGAGCCAGCATAAACATCTCCTCTAAGTTGTGGGTGTCGGACATTTTGCCCCAGTGATGAGAAAATGACTGAGACCCACCCATCTCTGAAAAACTCACTCCCTCTTTACACCACACTGGAAATCAAGCTCCTAACAATGAACCCTTGAGAGTCACACTCAAGCCACACCCATGCAACAGACTCATTGCAGACCTTATAAAAATCCCAGCTGATCTTCTTGCAGAAATTGACAAGCTGATCCTAGAATTCACAGGGGAACTCAAGGGACCCTTAATAGCCAAAATATCTTGAAAAATTAGAACAGAGGTGGAGGACTCACACTTCCAGACCTCAAAACTTACAGCAAAGGTATAGTAATGAAGATGGGATTGCACTGAAATGACAAGGCACACGTAGATCAAGAGGGTGGAACAGAGATTCCAAAAATGAATGTTCCACCTCAGTCAGCTGAATTTCAATGAGGGTCCTAGGCAAATCAGAAGGGAGAAGAGTAGTCTCCAAAGTAGTGGGAAGGAGCAACTGGACATCTGCTTGCAGAAGAATGAGGTTGCACCCACACAACTGTATTCTATATATAAAAGTCAGCTTGAGGGAGATCAGAGCGCTCAGCGTAAGAGCTCAAACTACAAAACTGTTAGGAATAAACAGGTGAAGTCCTCCAGACCATGAATCAGGCAGTGGTTTCTTTGATATGTCACAAAAGGTACAAGCAGCCAAAGGGGGAAAAAAGATTAAAGGAATGTCATCAAAATTAAAAGCCCTTCAAAGGACACCATCAAATAGGTGGGAAAAAAATCTATAGAATGGGAGAAAATTTTGCAAATCAGGAGTCTGCTAAGGAATGAAAATGTTGGTCGTGTACCTGAGCATCATACCCCTGAGAAACGGTGATAGTTGGGAAATCCACGCATTTCATGTCCCATCAGTGGCCTACTGCAAAGTGCTACCCCTCCTCCTACCATGTAGTTAAGATCCGAAGGTCACTTCTCACGTACTTGTACCACCGTCAAATACAGACTCCCCAGGTTCTCATTCTGTGCTCATAGATTAGCTGAGTTGTGGGTCCATGCTAACCCATCTGGGCATAAAGCTCATGAAGTTGCCTGGACTAACCTTTATTCGGCTTCTTTCCTTCTCAGAAGCCCCAAGTCTTGGCTCTCTTGACTTTAAACAAGCAACAGCCCTCAGAAACAGCCCCAGAATTTCCCAACAACAGAGAAGAGCATTTCAAACTCATCTGTCCAGTCATGCCACTTGCTCAGTCCACTGTAATTCCTGGAGTCTTCTACCCTGGCTTGGGCCTCTCCGTCAGTGGAAACACTGTTCTGAGTGATCCATTAGTACTTTATGGTCACAGCATTTTTCCTACTGCAATATCCTTCCCTTTTTTTACCTTCTCATATTGCAAAATTGATAAAGCCATTCCTTACCAATGTCCCGAGTTCCATTTTTTTTCTTTTTGCTAGATACTCATACCTAGAATATATACGGAACTGATAACTCAATAGGAGAAAGACAACCTAGTCAAAAAAAAAAAAAAAACAACAGACAAACAGTCCAAGATGAATTCCTCTGAAGAAAATATACACATGGTGTCTTACTTTTCTTCTCGTTGGGATGAAACACCCAGCACCTACCAGTTAAAGAAAAAAAGGTTTATTTCACCTCACAGTTTGTAGAGGATTCAGTACACAGTTGGCTGGTTCCAAGGCAGGGCGGCATGGCAGAGCAGAAAGAGTCCAGAGCAGGGGAGACAGGGGGCACCAAGCAGCAAGCTGCTGTGAACCTGCTTTTCCACTTTATCCCATCCAGGCTACACGCCTTAGGTGGCCACGTACACCCAGGGTACGTCTTCTGTCTTCAGTAAATCTGTTCCTCCACACCCAAAATTATGTTAAATTCAGTCAGTGGACCAGTTCACTACCACACACCCTTAATCCAAGTATCCTGCCCTACACTCAGCCAGCTCCAAAATATCCCACATATGAGTGCATGAGGCTTTGGGGAGATATCTAGACATAAGCCATGGCACACAGATAACAAATACATGAAAGGATTCTTGACATAACTGCACATTAGGGACACACAAATCAAAGCCATGATGAGATCCTATTTAACACCCCTTACACTGGCAAGAAATGAGACAGTCAGACAATAACAAGTGCCGGTGAAGATGTAAAGAAATCCAGACCCTCATACATGGCTGGTGGGATATAAAATTGTACACTCTTCAGAAAAAAATTTGGTATTATTTTCTCAACAAGTTAACCATGTAGTTACCATGTGATTCAGAATCCCACTCCTATGTTTATATACAAGAGAAATAAAAATATGTCTATTAAAATTGATCCTGCCTGCTGGAACGCATAAGATCACAAATGTTCATAGCAGTATTATTGATAATAGCTAAAAAGTGGAAACAACCGAAATGTTCATCCACTAATGAATGAATTAATTAGGGTACAGTCATAAGGTGGAACATTATTCAGCAATAAAAGTTGAGACCTGATACAAGCAACAATATTAACAGTCTTGAAAGCATTACATTATGGTGAGTGAAAGAAGCCAGCCCCATGGGATCCCATCTCGTGCGATCCCATTCACATGAACTGTCCAGCAAAGACAAATATGCGGGACAGAAAGGTTAGCAGTTGTCTGTGGCAGCGGGTGGGGCAGGAAGAGGAGGACGGGTTGAACCAGAGGAGGGCAGTGGCGATGGATCTGGGGCTCCTGCTCTGCTGATGAAAATGTCCTAGAAGTGATTTCGGTGATGAGCGGACGCACGACTCTGAGAGTGCACTAAAACCCATTGAATTGTACACTCTAAATGGGTGCATTTTATGGCATGTGAATTATATCTCTATAAAGTTGTTATAAAAATAATAAAGCAAGAGAAAAAAAGCCAAATGGTAGGAAATTATGTGCCATGCAGACAATAATCAAAGTAGAGCCGGAGTGGCTCCATTAGGGTGAGACCCTGTGGAGTTCCAAGGAAAACACAATACTAGGAAAAGTACAGGCATAACACAGTAATAACAGGGGCAATTTACTAAGAAAAAAATAACAGCCTTCGATGTGTGTGTGGCTGATAGCAGAGCTTCAAAACACTGGAGCAAAAACTAACAGAATTGAAAGAAGATGTGTCTGTCTCCCCTCCCTTGAGCCCCTGGGAGAAGTGCGAGCAGTGAGGAGATCCTGCCCTGTTCCCACCACAGGGAAAGCTCTGCTGTGTCACCACCATGTTGGTGTTGCAGGAAGTCACACTTATCTGCTGCCTTCCCAACCTGCCAAGAGCTCTAGAGGAGGGCATTGAATTTGTCAAATGCTTTTTCTGCATCCATTGAAATGAGGATACACATTGTTCCCTATTTCTGTAAGTGTGGCTAAGTTTTAGTGATTGGATTTTTTTTTTTTTTTTTTTTTTTGTCTTTTTGAGGCAGGGTCCCACTATACAGTTCACGCTGGCCTTGAGCTCACTTTGAAGCCCAGACTGGTCTCCAACTCACAATGATCCTCCTGCCTCAGCCTCCTGAGTGCTGAGATTATAGGCATGTGCCACCACGCCTGGCTTTGTGACTGAATTTTTAACTGTTGCACTCATGGAATAAAGGCCAATGGGCATAATGCATTGTTCATTTTTGTGCATTTCTGAAGTGAATCTGGTAGTACTTAGTTTAGGGTTTTTCCTCTAAATTCTGCAAGTGAACCCTACATTTTCCTTCCCTATAATGTTCTTCCCAAGTGTGCTATCCAAAACCATGCTGGCCTCTAACAGAATAAGGAAGTGTCCCCTCCTTTGCTATTGTCAGGAGGACTTTGCATAGGACTAGCGTCATTTTCATCCTTAAACTTTTGGAGGAACTCACTCACGAAGTCAATTGCAGCTGGGTTGTTCTTCACAAGAGATGTTAAAGTGTGAAGTCACGTCCTTTAGTCGACAAGATGACACAGTTAGGGAAGCTTGGTACTTTCAGTAGAGAGGGTTCACTGAAGTGGACATGCTGGAGATGAACTAGGTCAATCCCTGTCTCATGCCATGCTTTAAAATTGATTCTAGATGCTTAGGAGACCAAAATGTCTCAGACAAGATAAAGCTTTTAGAAGAAAACCTAAGATAATATGTTTATGAACTTAAAATGATTAAATATTTATTAAAGAGAAGCTAACAGCCAGGCAAGAAGCCAGGCATTGGCTGGGCATGGTGGTGTGTGCCTGTGATCCCAGCATTTGGAAGGCTGAGACAGGAGGATCACGGTGAGTTCAAGGCCAGCCTGCACACTATAGTGAGGCGCTGTTAAAAGAAAAAGCAGAACAAAACAAAAAGAAGCCAGGCATCACAGCACAGGCCTGTGATCCCAGGGGCTCAGAAGGCTCAGTCAGGAGGAGCACAAGTTCTAGGCCAGCCTAGACAACTTAGCAGGATCTTGCCTCGAAATGAAAACTTAAAAGGGACTGGGGATGTAGATCAGCACTCCCTGGGCTCGTTACCTAGTACTGCACATATCCACAGAAAAGAGACAGAGCCCTTTAGCCATACAGAAAACACTGTAAGATACTAGGGTTAAAAATACCTGTTTGTTGAAAACTACTGTTTTTACAAAGCAGACTACTGGGGTGGAGAAGATATTTACAATGCGTGTATCTTTCAAAGCACTCGTGTTCAAAGCATGTAACTAAATTTTATAAATCAATTTTAGAAAGCCAAATAACTCTGCAGAGAGAGGCCAGCAGCCCAAATAGGCCGATCCAGAAGACAGTACATCCACAGTCAGCCAACAGGAGCAGAAGTCTAGACAGCATTTTCTTTTTCCTTAGGAAAACACGAACTCAGACCCACTTGTGAAACAACACCAACCAGAGTGGCTGAAATGAAAAAGACAATAATAGCCAAGCCGCAGTGAAGACACAACACAGGAGACCCCTCACGCCAGGCTGCTCAGACCAGGTCTGTAGAAAACTGCACCTTACAATGATCCTTCACTTCACTCACTCACTCCCTGAAAGGCAAATCCGAACAACCACTCCAGAAGCATCGTCGATACCTACAAAACCTGAGTATGCACTTGAGCCCTACTGTTTGCAGACCTTCTTTGCACTTCAGATGCATCTGCACCTCTGCAGTCAGCACTGCAGGTATAATCTCTGTTGCGGAGGCATTGTATGTCCTGTCCTGAGCTGCTGGGTGCATGTTTCCCTGAGAAGGCAGGCGGCAGAGTCTCCCTCCAGTTTGCAGCTGTCTGCAGGCAGTGTCTTCGGTCACCCTAGGGTCCGTGTTTCCACTTTTCATTGCTTGTGTCTGCTGGTCATGCTGTTGAGGCTGCCCCTGAGCGCATTCCAGAAGGGCCGGCCTGTGAGCTGAGGTGCAAGGCAACTGGGAAGAGCCTTTCTTTCGGGGAAAACACATCTTAGAGGAGCTCCACCGGGGCACGAGTCAAGGTGCTGATACCAGTGAGGTCAGTGTAAATGAATCCACAATACACATGGAACCTGAGTCCTGAAACACAAACACAGAGAACAGGAGTAAGCACTGATTTGGTGACGAAAATGTTTGACCAAGTGTTATGGTTGGTACGTTGTGTCAACTTGAGGAGTCTAGAAGCTTAATTAAGAAACCCAGCACTTCTCCATCTGGAAAGGACATGCCCTTCCTGCTCTAGGATGTTGTTCATTTTGTCAACTTGAGCTGATTCCATGGTTAAGTGTGTGACTCAGCAGGGAGCCAGGGTCCTTACTCTGTAGTCATTCTAAGCCTGTGTAAGAGGGCGCTGAGATGGTGTGGGAGTGGGCAGACAGCACGTATGCAGTATAAAGAGGGAAAAGGGGCTTGCTCCCCTCCCCATTTTGCCCTTGCTGCTTTTGCTGTCTTCTGCAGCCATGAACTGTTGCCCTTTGCTCTGTGCCACCCTGCCTTGGAGCCAGCCGAGTATGGACCGAAACCTCCACAAACTGTGAGCTAAATAAACCTTTCCTTTTGGGAGTCAGGTATCTTGTCCCAGCAACAAAAGAAACATAACCAAAACACCAAGACCCCTGAAAACTTAACCCCAAGCTTGACCTCGCAGGAAGCATTTGAGATTGGCTAACTGGGTATTGTGACAGCCCCATGAGACCTCACTGCTGTAAACAATGAGACCTGTTGCATACTTATTATGAACCTATTTCCCAGCAATTCCACTCTTAGTCATATGCCGCCAAAGTACATGCCTCCCCCAAAAGACATAAGTAGAATCTTTACAGTACCGTTATTCCCCATAACCTTACACTGAAAATTTCCCCAGAGCCAGCCCATCTGCGGTGAAATAACTTCGGCATTTGTCAGTGGGAGAGAATAAACTCCGACAACACACATGAGATGGGTCCAGGTAATGGGACTGCATCTCGTATGACTCCATTTATAGGACAGTCAAAAATAGGGCGATGCTGCTGTGGAGGGGACAGCGTGGCAACCTGTTAGAGGTGTTAGTGATTAAGGAACAAGAGGGCTCGTGGCTGCTGGTTCTGGTTTGCAACTGAGAGCAGGTTACACGGAGAGTCCAATTGTTAAAATTATCAAATGAGTCAATCAACACTCACAATGGATATTTTGCTGCCTCAAAACCAAGAAGCTGTGTCTCTAGACTGCTTTTCCTGTTCCCTGCCCCAGGTGTCCATCCTCAAGGCTTCTCTGGCACAATCCGTGTGCCCATGAAGGTTGGGGTGCCATCTTCCTCCTCCAGGAAAGGATTTGTTCTGTGTATGGGGACAGCAAATTATTTTTCCTTCTCCCCAGCTTAGAGCCATCGGCTGTGCCTGTCACAAACACAGATAAGCAGGAGGAAAGCAATTAAAGAGTTTATTAACCTGCATGTTTCATAGGTACGTGACAGACACCTAGGGAATGAGGGGCTCCCGAAGAGGTGGCGACCCGGTGTATACAGCACCTTCCCAGAAAAGAAGAAACTGTTCAAGAACTGAGAGACAGGAAAGGATTTCAGGTGTAGCCAGGCAAGCAGTAATACAGCAAGGCTGCTGAAGGAGACCGGCCCTCAGGACTCCTCTTCTGCGAGCCAGGCTGTCTGCAGTGACCCGCTGCTGTCCTCCACGGCAGAGAGGGAAGGGAGCCCACCGCGGTAACTGTGTGCCCTGCTTTTAGGCACATCAGGGAGGGCAGAGAGCTCTGCTCGCATCTGCTGCCTGTCTCTTGCCTTCAACTCAAAATAATCCTATCCCAAGCTGATGCCTTCTGGGCTCCAGCATCAGGCTAGCCAACGCCTCCATCTAACTGCTCAGAACAGCTGGTCCCTAGCTGAGGCGGCGTTTGAAAATGGCCCACTCTACACCAAGATGGTAATTGCAGCCAAGCACATCTTCCAGCAGAGGTGGATTTATCACTTGGAAGCATGGGATGGCAGAGCAGAGCAGGTGACATGTTTAATCTTTCATAAGAGCCAATAGCTCTCTGTATATAATTTCTCATCGCTACTTCCTGTAAATTTTGTGAGAAGATGCAGTTGGCAGTCTTGTGATGGAGACTTCTTTAGTGCGAGCTGAATAACTACTAACAGGTACCCTTGGATTCTTGGTGGGTTGAATATGGATGGCGGAGGGGTCTGAGAAGTGGAAATAATTAGGCCCACGCAATGACCAGGGACTGAAAAATTTGGAAAATGGTCTCCAGTCTTCCTGATTGGTCGAGCAACAGCACGGTTGGCCCAGTACACAAAGACAAGCGCCTCCAGTGTGTTGACATAGAATTCTTTCCACACTTGGTATCAGGACCTCTCTACGAATGCAGGTTTCTTTAGGGGAGGAACCTTTTCTTATTTTTCTAGCCAGTGCATGTCCAGAGCCTTAAACAGAATTGGGCACATAGCAAATGTCCCACCAACTGCTCATTAGCTCTACCCAAAGAGGGAAGAGAGTAGGATCAGGACTCTAACCCAAGAGGAGCCAGAGAGGCAGACACGGGGAAGCAGGAACTGGCAGTGACACGAGTTATGCAAACACACTGTCCCAGGACAGCTACCGGTGTCAGAACTTGGACTGGATGATTTGTGGAAGTGGAAGCCGTTTGCTTTTTCCAGCAAAGGATTCCCTTTCTCATCCAAAGCTGGAATCAAGAATCTCCGTGAGTCTCTTTGCTTCATATTTCTCTCTGGCTAGGCAGAGCCCACAGGTCCCTGCACAGCCCTCTACCACCGTGAAGTGTCTTGTCCCACCCAGACTCAGCTGTGGAGAATGCCAGTCACACCCATGACCTGAGCAGGCTTCACGCTAGGGCTCAGATCTAGGGTGCCCTAAAATCTCAGTGTTCAGACATGGGGCATGGGAAGATGAGATCGTGGGGGTCAATTCACCCACGAGTTGGAGCTGAACGGGCTGCTAGGAGGTGGAAAGGGCTGGGCACTGGGTGTGTGGCCTGGGGGGATGCGTCCCCTTCCCAGCTCCTCCCTTCTCTCTCAACTTCCTGACCTCCATCGTGTGAGCAGCTTTTCTCCCTCAGCAGGCCCTTGCACCGTGGCAGCGCACCATGCACTGAAAACGTGAGCTGGAATAAATCTCCCTCTGCTGGGTTGTGGGCTTTTGGTGTTTTGTCCCTGTAATGGGCAGGGCCTAAGATGCTGCCAGGGTGACTCAATATGCCCAGCCAATTATCTCGTTCTGTCAGCTACCCTTCCTAAGGGTTCTTCAACATCAGAGACCATCAGAATTAATTAAATGTAAACACATTTCATTGCTGATCAGGTTGTCGGTTGTCACTCTGACAGTTACCGTGGCCTGGAGGAATGGGGGAAGAGTGGAGCAGCAGGAAAAACTGGGAAACAATTCTGGAAAAAACAAAACAAAACAAAACAAAACAAAAAAAACACTCTCCTGAGCAGGCTGGGCTGCTCTACATCCGGCCTGGTTTGCTTGCTTTATTCCTGGAGAATGAGCTGCCTGTTGGTAAAAGGGTACATAGTTCTTTGGGCACCTGTCACATGAGTTTGACCAGAGAGAAAAAACACCTCTTACATCAAAAGTAAACCAAAGGAATTACATGCAGAAAGGCAATGGCAAGAAAGAAAAGAAAAACCTTGGAAATAAGGCACAAAGGGGAGGGGCTTCTGGAGTCATTTGGGGGTAGTGTTTTGGAAGCTAACCTGGTGACAACTCATTATACTCTGCTGCCCATTAGTATAGCCGCTGGACATAGGTGACCATTTACAGTAAAATTTAAATTGATTTAAGCAGCTAATTACTTCAGTTCATATTAAAGTTCCGTTTCCAAGTCACGCTAGTCACATCTCTGGTGCTTGGTGGACCCATGCGGCCATGGCTCTGGTCCCAGTGTGGACACAGTGCCACCGGCCGGGACGAACCTGGGTGCATGGGTCTGACCCGGCTCAGTCTCTGGGAAGCACCATGCACACCTAAGCATCTCTGTAGCAGATTTCTAACCGCATAGGCCATGGTATTGTCCTCCTGCGGCACACAAACTGGTTTATTCCTAACTTTTCTTGTTGCTCTGTAGAATTTCTGCTCCTTAAATGCTCTCAGAATCAGCTCCATCATCTGGATTTCCTCAATAATTAATGAGTCAAATAAAATCTGCAGCATGTGTTCTTTTAGGTTGGTATAGAGGTTCGGGTCTTTAATTTTTAAAAAATTATTTGCAGACAGTGAACCTTTACAGAGGCATGACTTCCCAGGTCAGGGTGGCATCCGTGCCAGAAAGCACACACTGTTTTTAAGGAGAGATCTCAGAATTCCCAAGTCTAGCCCCCTTGGGTCAGCGTATAGATGAAGTCTAAACACACAGAAGATTTTCCACTCACACTTGCCGGGAGAGGCGAGGGGGGCAAACCACGCCTCTGCATTTCCCGCCAGCCTCCCATTTCCAAGGCAGCACCACTTCTCTCTGACACCTCCAGAATTCACGGCACATCAACATTCCCAAAGCAGTTTGGGCCCTAATTTACAGCGACAGGACATTAGCTGTGTACATTTGAAACACATGGCCATGTCTCTTTACATACCAGGATGCCAATTAATTTTGAACCTGAACTCCAGTGTACCTGGACTTGCATTGAAATCCTGCATAGACAGAAGAGGAATGGGCTTATGGGGAGGTTGATCTGAGACTAAAACACCCCACCTGGTTTTAGCACTACATAGGTTTATTTGTAACCCTAGTGGGAGCAGGCCATAAATGTTATTTGTCGTGCCTGTGCTGTCGGTATTGTTACAAACGCCTGCAGAATCCCAAAGCAGGCTCCGTTCGCCAGGCCGCAGTAGCACGTGAAGCGGCCCAGGCTCCAGGGGCTCTGAAGCAGCCAGGCACTGCAGCCTCCGACATCTGGTTCTCCCGCTTTGCTTGGCCGCAGCCTGCCCCTTGCCACCCTCGCCGTAGTTCACGGCAGGAGCATCTTCGTGCACCCATCCGCTGCCCGCTTTTCTGTCCCCCGTTTTTATCACCTTTAGTTCCAGTTCTCTGAGCCAGGTCTCCACGTCTCCACTCCACAGAGAAGGAAAACGAGACGTGGTGCAAAGCCCCATGGTGCGGTGACGGCTGATCTAGGGGTGAGGTCCCTGGAACCAGTGCTCTCCCAGGGCTCCCTAAGCTCCACACTCTGGAACTCCGGAGGGAGGGGACATCTGGAGCAGACACTAGCCGGGGAGATGACCCCTCACTCCGTCCCAGGATGCCGTAAGTGCTTCAAGGTCCCCGCTTTGTCTCCTGGGGGCCTTTCCCCATCTCATGCCTGTTTACTCTGCCCACGCTGGCTCTCCCTCCCGGCCCGGCCCCGAGCTGCCCGGTGTCGCTCCAGTGCACCCAATTTGCTGTATTCAGCCCGCACAAAACATCATTCCGTGTGAGCTCCACCGAGGGGGATGTGGGGCAGTGCTCTCTAGAAATACATCAGCCACAGTCCATTTAATGCCAGGAAAGCAAGTTTGAAGGCACTATAATTACAATTATGGCCTTTGGATGGTTCTGTGCTACTGTATGCAAAATCTCTAATTCCCTTGACAATATGGCAGAGCGTGGTATAGAACCTTAATTCTCTCGAATGTAAAACAGGAGGGAAAAGGCTCTGCTCGGCAGCTCCCTCCCCGCCCCCCCAGCTCTCTCCCTTCTGAGCAACTCTGCCCAGGTGTATGGGAGGAGCTATGAATGGCCATCAAGGGGACAGGTCATTGAGATGAACGGATGGAGACAATGTGGAGTTTATAAACCACAGAGCGTTACTTAGCCATAAGGAAGGATAAGCCTGAGTCACCTGTTGGAAAATGGAGGCATGCTGAGACCATAAAGTGAAGTGAAATAAATCAGACACACGAGTTTAAATATCACATGACTTCTCTTATAGGAGAAACCCAAAATATAAATAAACTAGAGAGAAAAATAGGAAACAGGGAGGTGGGTCTTTTGCAGAAGGGAGAGGTAGACCAATAGACAGACAGGGGAGGGAGAGGAAGGGAACACACAGGAGAAAGAATTGAGCTGTGTAATGTTCGTGTACAACTCCCCACAGGGAATGCAACCATCATATACTACAAATGTGCACCGACAAAAATTTAAATAATTTTAAAAGTAGACAGGTTATAGAGTTGATAATCACCGGCAAGAAGGTTCATGAAGGGTCTCTGGTTTTCTCATGGACCCTTGTGACCACTCCCTGTGATATGTGGTCACCCAGGATGAGGTTTTTACACCAAGGATGTGAAAGAAGTCAAACACTCCAGAAATGTAACCAGCTCGCTGCGAGTTGGGTAATGCTCTTCCCCAAGAAAGCACTAGATCAGGATGTGAGCTTGTTTGGAAATGCGGTCTTTGTGGGTGCAGCTGGTCATAGTGAGAGCCTGGCTCCAGTGTGCCCAGTCCTTACAGGAAGGGTAAATAGCCACAGAGACAAACATATGCAGAGGATGGTGACGTGAAGAGATGGGCTACACACAGGGGATCCCAAAGACGGACAGCAAGGAGCTGGAGAGGCCTGCACCTCCTTCTCCCCTCAGCCCATGGAAGGACCAGCTGTCCACACCTTGCTCTGGGGCTTCTGTCTTCTGTGATGGTGGGAGAATGAATTCCCGTTGATTGAGACACCCATTTCTGTGGCTTCATTATGGCAGCCTAGGAACTCAGGGCAAATCCCACAGAAACGGGGCATAAAGGAAGAGTTCTAATTTAGGGGGAGGTGTATTTTGGTTGTCTGAACTGGTGCCTGTGTTAGCGCAGAGACCTTTTCCTGAGGAAGCAGAGTTCTCCATGGCATGGAAGAATGTGCCACAGATCTCAGGACTGTGGGTTCTGGGGCTTAGAGCTCTGGTTATCCAGCCCCAAGTCGCTAACGTGAGCATGGACAGCATCAGTTGGACACCTGCTAGCTAATAGCACTGGCCAAAGCGATTGCCCCAAAGGTTAATTATTCCTCCTAGCGTGGGACATTTTCCTATCAGCAGCTAACCAATTTGAGCGTGATGGGTCATTTGACTTATTTATTATTTAGAACACCTTCTTCCTCGACCTGTCTTATCAGCTTTTGTGTAGTTAATTGCTGCCAGCTCCCCAACAGTGCACCCCCTGTGTCTTAATTATATTGCTAATAACTGCCCAGGGCCTTGAAGGAAGGGGAGACCTCTTCCCAGCAACCCTACCTCCCCTGGGACTGAGGGGGTGGTGGGCATCCCTGGAGAAACTCATCCTGTCTTGGTGAAACAGAGGTGTCTCTTGTGACCTAGGAAGCTGCAGAGAATCTCTGCTCATTGAGATTGGATCAGCAATTTCTGATCACTTCTTGTCATCTTATTCCGCAGTGGCAACCCTGTTAGTGTAGACACAGCCTCTATCTCAACAACGTGCAAAGGCCTTGCTTGTCCTGAGAGCTGGTGCCCTGGACTTCTTGACTCTCTTCTTCCCAAGGGCAACAGAGTGAGGGATGTACCCAGGGAGAGATGCTCCCAAGACATCCCTGCACACAGAACCAATCAAAGAAGTGCTATTTCAACTTACAGTTGAATCTGGTGCTGTTCACAGGACCAATCAGAAGATGCTCCTTTGGATCCTTCATTTGCAAGTGAGAACAGTCAATGAAAAGACACGCTTCCTGACCCTGTATTTACATATAGCAGGAAGCTAGGGGGACTTTTGCATAACATGGCCTGAAGCCAGGTGTGTGTATGATGGGACCACTGTCCTGATGCCTTCTGTGTGTGAGAAGGAGAGGACCCCTTTCCCTCATCCCGAGCTGCTGTGAGCCTTTTTGTCAGCTGCTATCATTTTGCAGTTGATCTCTTTTCCACCTTCCATAAACATGCACCTTTGATGCCTTTTCTAAGTGGTTGTGTCTTGGGCAACATCAGGAGGTAATTTGTAGAAATGAATGCGCTAAGGGCAGGTGGTGCCTAGGAAGATGCAGTCCTGGGCTCCAGGTAGAGTGTCTGATGACCCTAAGGTCTGATGACCCTAAGGGAGCCCTTCCCCATGCCTTCCAGAGATAGAGCAAGCAGAGGAGGTGGGGCTAGGGAGGGCTCTCAGCCTGCCAGTGACATACTTTGGGGGTTGCTTTCTGAACCCCAGCACACATGTGGCACCATCCTCCCCATGTCTGTGTCTCTGGGGCTCCAGGGCTTCTGCACATCACAGCCTCATATCCACTCCTATCATCCAGCAACAAGATGCAGAGGCCCCCAGAGCATCTCAATCCAGAGCAGCAGGATTTCAAGGTGACCCATGCTGTTTGGACTCCTCCACCACCACCAGTCAGTCACCTATTAAAGTACATCATGGAACCGCAAGTATTTAGGAGGCTGAGATTGGAGGACTGATTCTACGTTTGAGCCCAAAACAGGCAACTTAATATCTTAGTGAGACATTATCTCATAGTAAGATATTTTAAAAGTACTTGGGCTGTGGCTCAGTGCAAAGACCCTGAGTTCAGTCCACAGTATCACAATGAATCAATCAATCAATCAATCAATCAATCACACATGAATACATATGTCCTGAGCCCACAAGCATGGAGAAGAGAAAAGCAACCAGAACATCTGGCCTGATGAGCTCCATTCCAACTGCCAGTGATGAACTGCTACTGTGGATCAAAACAGCTGATGTGAGACTCTAAGAGAAGCCATCCACAGCAGGGCAACCCCCGTGGAAGGAAGGGGAGAGTCAGGCAGAAGGCAGCCACGGAAACCTGCACAGCACCTCACCCTTGTTTAAGGTCCACTCTTGGCCCTCTCTTCTGACTCTGTCTGTCTCCACAGCCTCCTCTTGGGGACTCAGAGAACGGTGGTGTTTGTGTCGCCCCTTGGAGATCCATGCCAGAGTTTCACTGTTTTCCTTCGTGAACTCACAGGTATACACACATGTGTTGTTAAGCATCTGTGAATATTTCCCTGTGCTTACTTTTCAATGTCAAATCTGAAATTTATTTTACATCTTTCCTTGGATTCATTTTTAGCTTTTACTTTTCATTGGCATGCAATAATTGTGTATATTTCCTGGGCACCATATCATAGCATGATATGTGTATGTAACATAGAATAATCACAGCAGGGCAAGGAACATTCCATCAGCTCAAACATTTGTCTGTGTGTGTGTGTGTGTGTGTGTGTGTGTGTGTGTGTGTGTGTTGGGAGTATTCAAAGTCCTGTCTCCTGGCTATTTTGACATGGACAGTAAATTCTCGTGGGCACAATCACCTACTGTGCCACAGAACCAAGAGCTCACTCCTCCTAGCATCCAAGTCTTGGTTGCCATTCTCCATTCTCTCCCTGTGCCCCTCTCTGATATTTCCCAGCCTCCTGTGTCCTCATTTCAGGGAATCCCAGCTAAGAACTATTAAGGGAGGAGAAGTTATTTTCCTCCCTTCCACCATCCTTCTGGTTAACAGAAAGTGCTGTCAGGAGATTATTGCTAAGATACATGGATTTCTTAATAGAGATTCAGCGACATGAGCTCTTCAAGAACTTTCCTGAATGGAAAGAAAATGAAGTCGTTGTTATCTTGTAAATGCATGTGACCCAGAGCATTTCCTCCCAGAAGGACTGGCTGTTCTTCGGCTCCTTCCCTTGTTCCCTAATATACCCACCTTCCCTCTCTGGTGACTGCATGACTTCAGGGACTTCCTGTAACAGAGCATGTCCCCCCCAGCCAATGTACTTCAGTTTCTTAGTTGCCCAGGTAACAGTTTCTATTCCAGTTCTGGTTGCTTCTGGTCTCTTAGAAGCGGCTGGTCACTGCGAAGCAAATTGTATAAACTGTTCACCAACTGATAAACCGTGATGCAGGTTGTATAAACCAATCGCCAACTGATAAGCCATTCTGCCTCTGTAGTTACTGCTTGCTTATCCAATATAAGCCCTAGACCACCAGAGATCAGGGCTTGATATTTTGGGAATGATCCCAGTCAGTGCCCATTGACATAAATAAATCTGCCTCCAAATCCTGGGTGTCATTTCAGTGTTTCTGCTTGCTGTTGCATCTGGTGCTTTGGTTGGAAAGACCAACAATGCTGACTTCTTTGGTCACCATTTGTGGCCCTCACAGATGGAGCAAGGACCTCCTCAGGTCCTGGCTGGAAGACAAGTCCTCAAGATTTCTCAAGTTCATTTTGAGGTCTTGAAAAGGATTCCTGGCTCTCCATTTGAGTGGCTCACATCAGACCCCAAAGGGAGGAGAACAAAATCTATCTGTCTGTCTATCTGCTTGCCTGATTCTGGTAAGACCACCAGGGGCACTCCAATTAGTCAGTCTGTCAGTCCTGCTTGGTTCAAGCAGAAGAAGAGCTTGAAGAACCCTTGTCAGTTGAGGCCACCATCAAGGGTAATGGGATTGGAGTTTTTAACCTCTGAGTGCCTGCTGAATGAATGTGTGAGTGAGCATAAGCAATAGGCTGCTCCGTCTGTGCACCAAGACTGGGAAGCACTGGTTATGGTGGGTGAACGGGCCCTCACCGGTGGTTCTGTGGCTATCAACACGTAACATAATGGAGACCCTGCACCTTCCTTAGCTAAAGTGCACCTAAGTCCCTGTGAGGAGTGCAGCCAGATGGGCATCTGAATGGTCTCCCTGAGGGGCACCCAGCTTTTGTCTGTTGTGCCATCATTCAGGGAACACGGCGTACACCATAGGGAGATAGAATGGGAACTAATTAGTTAAAACCCACAGTCCCTGACTGCAGGAAAAGGGGCTTTGATGGAGATAAAAATGAAGCCAAACTGCTCCTTGAATCTCAAAGAAAAGGAAAGGAAAAAGAGGCCCATGCTTCCTGAGAATTCTGCTTGGCACCCTACCTAGCTGCCGCAGGTGCTGCCAACACCTAGAGCTTCACTTCTCACTCTGGACTCTTCCAGCCCATTGAACTGGTTCCAGCTACCCATTGCCTGCATTTGGCCACAGAGGCCCTCCTTCAACAGCTTTCTGCTTACACGCCTGTCCTGGTCAGATGGCGTCACCTACTGCTCACCCAAGGTGACTGTCAGCAATTCCTTCTGAGTTCCACACGTTGACTGAGGAAAAATTGGACTGTCAGCCCTGATGAATAAGTTGCACCCTGTCAGGACAGACCGAGTTCTATCACATTAGGCCTCTGAGAGCTCAAGGTCATTGCAAAAGTTGGGGGCAAATCTGTGATTTTCCTGGTAGACAATGGAACAACTCTCTGCCTTCATAAGTTCCCTCTGTCAGAAAGTTACTATCACCAGAGCAACTGGGACTCTTGCCACTTACCCCTTCTGCGAGGCACAAACTTACACCCTGGGAGGACATCTCCTTTGCACCAAGCCAGTCAGCCTCACTCTTGTTTAACCCTGCACATCCAGCTTTTTTCCTGGAGTGGAAAATGACACCTGCATCAGCTTGAGCCAGTGGCTCCCATAGGCTCCTTCAACTGGGAAAATCCTGAGATAAAAGGCCAGCTACTTGGACTCGGTTGCTATAAGGGATTTAATGCTCTCTACCTTGGCTGGACATCTCAGTCCTACATGACAAGAAAGCCATCCTAGTCAAAACAAACCTGCAAGGCCATCTCACATACAGCCCAAACCAGAAAAGCTTTATCCTGTTCTGCCTGAGGACCTCAAGTCTGACCTGGCTCATCCTTATATTCATCAACCCCAAGCTGCTCAGTCAGCCATGACACCACCACTGCCAGTTCTGTCTCCTGCACCACAGCCTCCTGCTCTACTGTCAGCAACTCCTCTGACTCTGTTTAATATGGAAGAGTGCCACTGTATTTTGGGTGGGGCCCAAGCCTGCTTGAAATCAGAAGTTCCCGCCACTGTGGTTGATCCTGATTTTTGGATGAACATAGTCCTCCCTTGAGCATGTCCAAACTGGGACTGTGATGGGACAGAGATCTATGAGGTCTAAGATCACTACTGCAGTGCTCTCCTGGCAGATCTTAAAGAGGGAGGCAAGAAGCTAGTAAACATATCAAGGTTATTAGAGTTACCCACTGGGAACCCCACTGAAAACAAATTCTGCCAAAAAGATCCTGTGAGATTGATGGACATGTCATCAAACATGAATTCTTATACATGCTTGAGTGCCCTGTACCTCTCCTGGGATGTGACCAGCCTCCCTCACACTTGGGTCCACTGTCCCATACTTGATATTGACTCTGACTGTACCCTAGAAGGAAGAATAGTGCCTACACCAGCCTGAAATGCCTGATAATCATAACCCTGAAATTTTGAGAGACTCATTTCTAGAAGTGTGAACAAAGGACTCTTCCCAAGGGCTTGCCATCAGTCATTCCCCTCTGGTGATTGACCTCTGTCCTAAGACAACCTCCAGCTACATCAAACAGTACACCTCTCCTGCCTATGAAACCAATTCAAGATCTCCAAGCTGCCAGTGCCACCTTGATTGCCCTCTGTACATGATGCCTCAGTCTTCTGCCATCCACCAGGTGTTCCTGCTGGAACACATGACTGGGCCTAAAAGATGTCTTCTTCTGCCTTCAGTTGGCTTCTGTCAGCCAGCCCCTCTTCGCAAAGACCCCAGTTCTGAACTCAAAGGTTAATTGACCTGGACTCAACCTTGCAGAGGTTTGAAAACTTGTTTCTTCTTCTCTGCATTTCTGACTGATGACACCAAGCTGCCTGCTGGAACGGCACAAAACCTCTGCTAATATCTGGCAGAAAGTGGTTCCATGCTGTAACAGTCACTGTCCTTCTGATTAAGAAAGCTGACAAGGTCACTTTTGGCTGAGACCTAACTGTCCAAGTGCCACATGCTGTACTGGGATGAACTGTTCTAAAAATGGACCCCCTGACAGATGCTGAGTGCACCCTGTTTACGGATGGAAGTAGCTCTGTTAGGAATAAAGTCTGACAGCTTAGATAAGCTGTGGTCACCTTGGACAAAAGTATTTTGGCCAAAACACTCCTACAGGTATAATCTGCACAGAACTGCTTCCTGCTGCTATTCGGAAACCTGCCACCAATGACACAAAATCATCTGGTTAGCCTAAGCCCCATCCAGGGATCCAATTGACTAAAACCCCACTATTCCCTGAAGATCAGAGCCAGACCTGCCCTCATCATTTGTTCCGAAAGCTCAAGCTGCTGCACTGGCACCTGTACCCCCACAGCCAGCTCAGGCTTCACATCACTGGCCCCAATCTTCCATTCCCTACCCATACTGAGAAGAAAAGTTTGTAGGGTCCTGCAGTTAAAAAATCATCCCTAGCCTTCATCATTGGCAGCAACAATGGGCCTTCATTTGTAGAAGAAGTAACTAAAAAACTAGATTAAATAAAAACTACATACAGCTTATAACCAATTAAAAGACCAGCTATACCTGTAGAAGTTCCTGCACACACCCACAACCCAGGTACGTATTAACCATTTCTACAAATTTCAGAATTCCAGCCTTAGATCTGCTGAAAAATTTACCTGAACAGCTCCTCCAAGGCTCACTCTGAAGAGACAACGCACGCATGACTGAAGCCCGAGGACATTGTTCACAGGACTGCTGCATACCTATTCCCCTTGATTTTTGTCTTTTCAGGCTGTTTACCCCACTCCTTGCTTCCATGTCCACCTGCTCGCTATCTATCGTTTTTGTTAATTGACCTGGATTCTACTTATTCCAGTCCTCATTTCCCTTCCCCTCTGCTTGCTGTGAGTTTTGTTGGTTCACCTGGATTCTGCTTACCCCAGTCCTTGCTTCCCTGCTCCCTGTTCGCTGGGTTTTTTTGTTTTGGGGTTTTTTTTTTCTTTTTTGCCTTAAACTCTATGGTTGATTGACCCAAGAATATAAAACAATCAATCAAACATTTAGCCAAGAGTTGATGAGCATCCAAGGAACCGTGGACACTCTCCTAGGTCAGATTGACTCCCTCTCTACCTTGCCAGAGCAGTGTTACAGAACACACAGGCCTAAATTATGTGTCTTCCTAGAAGCAACTCAGGGAAAAACTCTGTAATAAGACCATCTTGGAGACCTTGGCTAGAGCCCATCCTAGGATTACTGACAACCCTAATATTACCATTTCTAGTTGGGCCTTGTCTCAGACAATCACATGTACTATGTCCAGCAAAGATTTGCGGGGGAAAATATAACAGAAAATGCCCTGCCAGCCAGTATTCTTCAGTGTGTTAGTTGCCCAGGTAATAGTTCCTGTTCCAGTTCCAGTTGCTTCTGGTCTGGTCACTGTGATGCACATATTATAAACCAATCCGCAATTGACAAGCCATTCTGCCTCTGTGCTTCCTGCTTGCTTATCCCATATAAGCCCTAGATCCCCAGAGATCAGTGCCTGATATTTTGGGTATGATCCCAGTCAGTGCCCATTGACATAAAATAAATCTGCCTCCAAGTTGTGGATGTCATTTCAGTGTTTCTTCTTGCAGTTGTGCACCTGGGGGTCACCCATCAGGCTCCAGGGACCTGTGACTCCTTCTCATCCCGAGGTGCGCTCACCTCCTGTGAAGCCTGCCTAGATGGCCAGCATTCTTCGTTCCCGTGGGTTACTGAACCCCACATTCTGCACATCCACTTTTTTCTTGATTTCCAATCCTCTTTTTGATAAGTAGAGTAGAAAAAGAGTTGTCTGTTTTCTGATGCTCTCTGACACTGGGTTTGGACCCTGAGAGGAGGAGAAGGACTTTTATGGAGGTGGAAGCAAGCAAGTTACATTTCTTGTCTCCCTCTCCACCCTGATCTGTCCCCACTGACCTCCACATCCCTCCCTTGTGGCAACCTGAGTCTCCTTCGTGATACCCCTGCCTGGTGCCATATCATCCTCTGCTCCTGGGAAATGACCTCTGCATCCCAGGGTGTCCTGTCTGATCACATCTCTGTTTGCCTGGGGACCTGGGTAGCTGGTCTAACAGCAGAGTGTGGTGTACACTCCTCAGCCAGCAACACTCCAATGCACTGTCACAAGTCATCACAGGGATGGTCACCACTGTCCATGGCTCACAGGAGACACCTGAGAATAGAAGGCCTGGGGCTCCATGGCTTCAACTGCTGGTTTTATTTATCAAATCTATGTCCTTTCACTGCAATAAGCCACAGCCCCAGGTGTGACACCTCTGGGTGAGTCACTCAGCAAACTGTCCACACTGCACGAGGTCGGTAGCAGCCACAGGCTGGTGACTGGCAAGTGTGGGCTATGGGCTCAGTCATCCAAAAGCCACCCTTCCTTGTTGCACACAAAGGCTGCTCTGTACCTGCATTTGTTCTTTTTCCTCTGTCTCTCCATCTGTCTGTCTCTCTTATCTGTCACTCTTACTCCCCACCTCCACTGTCTCAAGCTCCTTTTTTATTTTTTTTTCTTATGGTACTGATGATTGAATCTAAGGTGCATCCCAACCTGCACCTTGGTACCAAGCTGCATCCCCAGCCCTTTTTTATTTTGAGACAAGGTCAAAGTCTCTAGTTTGCTCAGGCTGAGCGTGGACGTGTAAACCTCATGCTTTGTGGTTGTGGTTTTCTGTTTGGTGAAACAGGAAGCTGATCCCTAGTAGCCTCCCAGGGACTCTGTGTGCACTGTTCTGAGGGGCGGGACAGAGGCCAGCCAGGTGGGTGGGTTCAGGGCTCCCGGGGCCCTGGGCTCTTGGAAGCAGGGGCCGGATTGAGAGGGGCAAGAGAGGGTGCCGGCCCTGTGATGACTGAACAGTGACCTTCATCACCTTCCCCCTCATTAATTCCAGATTCATTTAGTTGAGAAAAGTCAGCCTCCTAATAGGAAGTCATTTAATTTCCTGCAAGCTAGCTCTCTTCTGTGTTTGAGTTTTCTGAAACCCTACAAAAGTACGAACAGGCATGGTCTTCTGAGTTTGTCTGCAGCCTTGCCGCCAGGTCAGACCCTCGCTTGTCTGGGGGGAGATCAGAGCGCCCACAGCTCACAAATGCCACCCCGGAGGCTCAGCGTGAGCCCCAAGTGCCCAGCACAGTGCACTCTCTGTGTAGGAATCTAGACATGGAGCAAAACGCCTTCCCTGACACTGTGTTCCTCGTCCATATGTCAGCACCTTCAGAGACACTGATAGCACCATATGTCACAGAGGTGGCACCACGGTGGCCCTGCGCCAGGTTCCCAGAGCTCGCTGGTGTTTTTCCCAAGCTCGCACATGGTGGATAGAGCGTGATGAGCACTTTGATGCCTTCGAAAGCTCACCTTCTAATCGGGTCTCTGACGCAGACTCTCCATCCCTGGCAGCTCATGAGACTGAGCCAGGAACAGGTGCCTTCAGCCGCTGAGGCCCCCGGGGCCCCCTGAGGACATGGGCGCCGCTTCCCTTCCAGCACCCGCTCACACCCAGATGCAGATGAGCTGTGCTATATTTGGTGCTGCTTGCCAGTCCGCTCCCGACAGGTTAATTAATATTCATTATTCAATAGGGGAGAAAATGCTGAGTTGTTTATCATTGGTTCATTAGTTTTAGCCAAATAAAGGATAAACATAATTACTCTCATGAACTACTGTGACAGAGCCTAAAATCTGTGGGGTCGAAATAGATCCTTCAGGAAAACCCTAAAAGACTAGAGACCCCAGGGCTGCAGCAGAGGAGAGCTAGGTGGTGCCTGAACCTACAGATCCCTCCAGCCCTCCTCCTCTGGACCTGCCAAGTTTCAGGAAGTCATTGCCCCTGCACTTCATGGAGCCTTGTACTCTGCAGCCATGTCTGGGCCCAGACGTGGGACTGTGTTCTTCTCTTGTGTGCTGTGGGGTGGCTGTCATGTGATGCCCTGTTGGCCAGAGGGTGGCCCAAGCCTGGCTCCCTCCCCTGCCCAGTTTCCTCTGGAGCTGATCCTAGTAAAGGCTGCCTGGGCTTCCCCACCTCTGTCTCTCCCATCCTGTCCCTTTCTCCAGCCTGGTACCTTCCACCTCACCAACTCCAGATCCATACTCCAGCCTGGACGGGTTTTCATGTATCTGTATGTCGTCTTGAGCTGTGGCCCACTGTAACCTCCATGTGGCCTGTGCTTGGAATTGGTCTGTAGTGCAGCGACTTGGGTTAAATGAGGTTCTAAAAGTGGAGCCCTGGGCCAATGGAATCAGAGTCCTTCCAGGAGGAGACATCAGAGAGCTCTATCTCCTTCTCTGGCCATGAGGAAGACGCCGTGCAAGGACACAGCAGAGGCCACCTGCAAGCCAGGAGGACAGTCTTCTCAAGGACCCAAGGCTTCAGGCATGTTGAGCTAGGACT
The DNA here is from genome assembly GCF_000276665.1 of Chinchilla lanigera. Taxonomy (NCBI): domain Eukaryota; kingdom Metazoa; phylum Chordata; class Mammalia; order Rodentia; family Chinchillidae; genus Chinchilla; species Chinchilla lanigera. The sequence goes on along the minus strand of NW_004955486.1, from coordinate 7,106,385 downwards.
GCGGATCTCCAGGACCCTGAGAGAAGGAACTTCAGTGTGTAAGCCATTCAGTCCGCAGGATCGGGTCGTGGCAGCCCGAGCCAACTGCCGGACCAGTGCAGACCAACAGATGGACAGGAAACCTTAATAGCATGTGGATTTCATCTTCAAACACAAGGCACACCTGTGTACACGTGTGTGCGTGCACATACATGCATATGCATGGGTACACATGCACACACACAAGGACGTGTGCAAATGCACAGACATATGCACACACAAGTGCATACTCAAGTACACACATACAACATGCAAGTGTACAGTCCCCCCACACACTTGTCATTTCACCCCACTGCCCTGCCATTGTGCTGTGAGGAAGTGCCTGCTGAGGAGCGGGGAGGGGATGGAAGAGGAGATGACACGCTGGGTGTGGTGCTTGTTTTCCCCCTAGTGTTTGCGCATTTGTGCTCATGATGGAGGGACCTGGCTCCCCACCGTCATGCTGAGAAAAGGAGCTCAGGTTCTGAGCAGGAACTTCAGAGAGCAAAGCCTGACCTTTCTGAGTCAGTAAAAGGAAAAGAAAACCCACCCTTATGAACCTATAGTGATCTTTCCTGGTGACTGTGGGTGTGATACACAAAGCAGGGGACCTGTACACTTGCACGCTGTATGTGTGTGTGTGCTTGACTATGCACTTGTGTATGCATGTGTCTGTGTATTTGCACATGTACTTGTGTGTGCATGTGTACCCGTGCCTATGCATGTGTGTGTGCACACACATGTGTGCACAGGTATAGCTGGTGTTTGCATGTGCACAGGTGTGCCTTGTGTTTGCAGCTGTGTGTGTGTATGCATGTGAGTGTGTGTGTAATATATGTAGTTTCCCAGCACATAGCATCTTTGCTCACTCACTTATATCAAGAACAACTTCAGGGAAGGAGCGTCGTCCCTGAGACTGGTGCAGTGGGGGCTTTGGAGGCCGGGTTAGGGATCTGGGGAAGGGAGAGCCAGGTGCCTGGGCCCCCAAGCGGATCCTCCAGGGGCAGGCAAGCTCCGCAGGTCCTGCCATTCAGAGTGGGCTGCCTGGCAAGGCCCCACTGGAGAAGCCAGCTTTGCAAGCTGGGCCTTCCCCCAGGAGCCAGCGGGATGTCACCACCCAGCCTCAGGCTTCCCCACCCCTCCCGGATGGATGGCTGTTTCCAAACAGGTGCTACACCGGCACACCTTTGGGTGCTTTCCAACAGCATTTTCATATTTACATTTTAAACTCCTGTACCCACATAGTGACCTAGGTTAGTGTGTTTGAGGCACTCAAACATGCTAAGTGTACATACAGCACACACAAACACACCATATATGCATACGATATACACTGCTATGTTTATGTGTTTTATTCTGCAACTGTACTTTTTTATTTCACTACTAGAGGTTAAACCAAGGGCGTTTTCACTGGGCTGCATCCCCAGCCCTTTTTTATTTTTATTTGGAGACAGAGACTAATTCACTAAGTTGTGCAGGCGAGGCTCATACTTGGCTTCCTACTGCTTCACCCTCCCAGCGTGCCAGGGTTATAGGTGTGTGCCACTGCAGCTACACTTTTAAACTCAACGTTCTGACTGAGAGACTTCCCCAGTCCAAGACCTGCGGATTCATGTAACTTGTAGGAGATGTGAAAAATCCCCTGTTGTTTGGGTCCTAGGGTTTACTTAGCCTCAGACGCGTGTGTGAGCTGTTTCCCTCTTACTCTTGCTCCACCTACCTGTGTCCCTCTCGGGCACAGGGACATTTCTCCAGGATAGATTGCTCCTCCCGCCTGTGTCCCCCACCAGCCTGACGCCCCACGCTGCACACTTCTGCCTGGCGCGGCGCTCTACAGTGTCTTCCTCCGCAGACTCAGAGGCCACCAGGGCTCAGCACCTCGCTCACCAGGCCATCAGTGGCAAAGCAGCCAGGCGCCCATGGAAGTGGACTGCGTCCCCAACCTGCCTGCTACATAGCCGACTGGCTTGTGCCAGGGAATCGTCTTTGCAAGCAGAGAGACGTCGGTCTAATATGTATGCAGATGTGGTAAACAAAGAAAAAAAGGAACAAAAACTCCAATCTTCTGTTTTTTAATGTAATCAACGTAACAATTGTTAAACTAAAAAATGAGGAAGTAAGCACAAACCAGAGCAAAATAAAGCCCCGTGAGCCAGGAAAGCAGATGTTGAGACAGGAAAACACTGCATTTAATCAAAGGAGGTTCCTTCGCCGCTCATCAAATCGTCTTTATTCCCTTTCTCTCCGCGCACTGCGGATGTATCTTGTGAGCACTCAACTTTTAGAAACTCAGGGATGTGCACTCAACAGAAATGGCGGGGGGACAAGAAAACGAAAACTATTTTAAAAATACAAGTGGTGAACTCTGTTGGGTGCCCTCTTCCAGACAGTAAGTGGATGTGGGCCCAGCGTGCGTCTGCCATGACAGGCGGACGCACCCGCTCCTCTGCAGGTGTGGGACCCGGTCCATTGCTAAGCCTCCGTGTGCTCTTTCCCTTTTATCTAAAAATCAGGACTAACAGTAGCACCTGGGGCTCTTCGAGGGATTCAACTGGTGACAGCAAAGCCCAAAGCATGACACTTGGCACCTATAAAGTGTGGAATAACTGCTCGGAAGCAATCCTGTTCTAAACCTGTGTTAACTGGTGCTAATTAATGATTGTGACCTTGGCTCGATGAATATAAGACACAGTGATCACTATTCTCCCAGCAGGTGGAGGATGAGCAAAACGTAACTTGGTTATAACAGGTAAAAATACAAATATATAATTCTAAAAATGTGAATAGCATTATAAAGATCATCATGACCTTGTTCACTTGTTCACTAAGAAAAAGAGTAAGTAATGCTCAAATTGTTCAGTGTTTTCTCAAAGAGTAAAATGGTGAATATAATATTTTAGAATTATTTTTAGCCTCCAATGCCACACTGAAATTCTATTCTGAGTGCTACATGAGTAGCACTCACATTTTCCAAAACTGCATTCTTCTGTGTCTTAACAAAGTACGTGTGGAAGAGGTACATCCTTGATAAAGCACATTTGGTCAGCCTGCCTCCAAGAAAGTTAAAGGAGGCTTTCCTCTTTTTGTAGTAAAAGATTTGGAAAATAGAAGGCAGTTTTCTTCTGGAAAACAAGTAGAAGAACTGGGAAAATATTAACAGAAAAGGTTGAGTTGAAAATACAGGAAAGTGTTGTGGATATAAAGTGTAGGAAAGGAAGGGAACCTGTAGTGAAAAGCCTGCCATTTAGAATTCCCTTCTCCCAAGGACTGTCTACCAATTCAGAAGAAGTGGCAGAGCAGTTAGCAGCAGCACTGTCAGTCACGGGGGCTGGAGGGACAACGGGGACAGCTGAGCGTCTGGGAAGCACTGTCTGCCCCGCTCACACAGTGCTTCTGCTTCATACAATGTCTTGCATTTCTTACACTGGCTGGCTGGAGACTGGAGCTGAGGGCTCTGTCCTGTAAGACCATTCCAGTTCTCTACTTCAGACACCAGTCACAAATCCAGAGCTCCCCTACTTCCCATCAATCACCCCTTCCTCAGGTTCAGTGTTTGCTAGAATGGCTCGCAGGCTCCAGGGAAACACTTTATTTACATTTGCCGGCTTATTAGAAAGGATACAACTGAGGAACGGAAAGATGGAAGGGACACAAGAGGCAGGGTATGGAGAGGGGTGTGTGTGTGTGCGTGTGTTTGTGTGTGTATGGCTTCCTCATACTCTCTGAGCATGGCACCTTCCTGTACCAACCCAGAAACTTACCAAAGCTTTTTCTTTCAGAGTTTTCAGAGCTTAATCCCAGTGGCTTCTTCCTCCCCAAAAGTTGACGAATGGGGCTAAAAGTTCCAGCCCTCTAATCACTTGTTTCCCTGCAATCAGCCCCATCCACAGGCTGTCTACCTACTCTACCTTAAATCACATTAACTCATGTGATTCAAAAGGGGTAGTAGGGACTACAAAGCATTTTATTATTCAGGAAATCTCAAAGGTTTTAGAAGCTCTGGTATTGGGGCCAGGGACAAAGATCAAATGTATTTCTTATTTACCAGCAACCACATATATACTCCAGCTTTGTGTGGAGACCCCAAATGGACTACATGCTAATAGCAAGGACAGTTATAAGTGTCTGTCTCATTGACAAGCCTTGCTTTACATCATCTTAAGTCTCTGGAATTGAATCATTAGTGGTCTGAACCATTTTTCAGAAGCAAAGTACATCTTTGTGCAAGAAATCAACATTACCCAGGGCTAGAAGTTATGTATACAAGGTTCTTAGAAACAGTTCCTAACTCTTGATGAGAAGTAACCAGGTAGACAAAAAGTCTGGACCACATTAATGAAAACAAAGAGAAAGAACAGATGCAGACAGAGCCATAGGAAAATGAGAAAGTGGAAATACCAGACATGGACCAATCATAATTGTAATTTTTTACATTCAAAAAGTAAAAAAAGATAGAGAATTTTGGCAAGGAAAAACCATAAAAAAATCAAATAAAAACTGAAAAGTTACAATGATCGATGTGAAAAACTCAGTGAGTAGATTCAATAATAGGTTGAATATAACTGAAACAAACTTCAAAACTTAAAAATCAAACATGTCTATAAATATAGAAAGATACTTCATTATGAAAAAACATCCCTTACAATGAAAGTGTAAAGTTTATAAATTTCTATCAGTGATTCAACATCAACTATCTTAAAGCAAAATTAAGAGTACTATAAGGAGAAATTCCAAAATTTGTATCACTTTGAACAACTGTAAAACAACTTTCTCATTAACTTAAAAAAATGTAGCAAAACAAAAAGAATCAAGATACTCTTAAGAAGAGCAAGACAGAATAATTGCTTTAAAATATACTAAGACCTACAAAGTTACAGGGGTTAGGACAGTGTGGAATTGACCTGGGAATAAAAAATAGATCACGAAACTGCACAGACATCAGAAACAGATGGTAAGTATGTGGATACTTAGTTTATAAATGAGGTAGAACTGAATAACAGTTTCGGTAGAAAATGATTGTTTTTCAATAAATGGTGTTGGGCCAAGTTAATTTCTATTTGGAAAAAACAAAATATACCTTATACATTGTCTAGATGTTCCCCCAAAGGATTGGGCACTCATTTTTAGAAGTTTTGGGGGCTGGCTGGATCTAGGATGTGTGATGCTGGGATTAAGGGTGTGTGATTACTAAATCAGTCCACTGATTGGTTTAGCATAGTTCTGGGTGTGGATAATGGGAAGGCCCACCTTGGGTGTGGGATAAAAGGGAGAGACAGGCTGCTGCTGCTGCTGCTGCTGCTGCTTTGCTGTCTCCTGTCTGCTTGTCATGGCCTACTTTTCTCTGCAGTTCCACTCTGCCACGCCACCCTGCCTTGGAGCCAGCCAACTATAGACTGAAACCTCTACAAACTTAAACCGGAACAGACTTTTCCTCCTATAACTTGTAGGTGCTGAGTATTTTGTCTCAGCAACTAAGACATATGTCATGCCACACATACATGCTCAGCAAGAGACATCCACAAGAATGCTCACAGCAACATTATTCATATTAACCTCTAAAAGGAAGCAATCCTGAAGATTATTGATGTCAGAAATGCCACGATGTAAGAAAAGCAACTAAGACATATGTAATGCCATACCCACCCCCAAAAAGATCAATTCCAGGTCGATTATATATTTAAAATAAAACTTTAAAAAAATGTTCATGACCTTGGGATAGAGAACTTTTTAAAAAGTAGGACACAAATACATTGAAATAAAGAGAATCAATGAAAATGGATGATATTAAAATTGAGAAATTTTGTTCATCAAAAGATATCATTGAGACTGAAACAAGTCATAGATAATACAAAGGGTTCTTTGAAATTAATACAAAAATAAAGACAAAGGAAAATAAATAATTAAAGAGGCACAAAGGACTTACACAGATATCCCATTGAAAATATTTCAAGGATCAGAAACAACGAAATGTTCCCCGCTTCACCAGACATCAGAGAAATGAAAACAAAGCCGCAATTTGATACTACTTTATACCTCTGGAATAAATACAATTATACTTTCTTCTGTTGAAAACTCAAACTCATGCATGACAGATGGGAACATAACTCTAATGGACACATTGGAAAACTTTCGCTATCTAATTTAAAATTGGATAATCTAGCGATTTCTCTCCTCTGTATGCACACTAGAGAAACACACATACATGCTCAGCAAGAGACATCCACAAGAATGCTCACAGCAACATTATTCATATTAGCCTCTAAAAGGAAGCAATCCTGAAGACTATTGATGTCAGAATAGACAGATAATTGGGATATACATAGACAGCAGAATACTGTATGGCAAAGGTGAACACTCCATGCTCCATCCAACAAATGAATGGATCTTGCACAGGAGATTTTGAATGAGAGAAGCCAGACACAAAGGAATATATACTTTACAGTTCCTCTTATATAAGCTCCATACCAGACAGCTACACTTTACTGTTAGGAATGAGGGAAATGATCATCTTGGGAAAGAATAAAAGGAAATGAGGTGGTGAAAGGGAGGAGGAGTGGCTGTTTGGACTGTCTGCAATCGTCTACCAGCCAACTTGTGTGATGGCAAATGGGATAGCCTTTCTGGGAAATTCGTTGAACTGTAATGTATGTTTGGGTTTTTTTGTTTTTGTTTTGTTTTGTTTTGTCTTTTTGGCTTTTTGAGACAGGATCTCACTGTACAGTTCAGGCTGGCCATGAGCTCACTTTGTAGCCCAGGCTGGTCTCGAATGTGCAACGATCCTCCTGCCTCAGCCTCCCAAGTGCTGGGATTACAGGTGTGCACCACGACACCTGGCTGTAAGGTATGTTTCTGTGCTGTTTGTTTGATACATGATTTACATTTTGATTTTTAAAAGTTTTGCAAAAAGATGAAAAAGATAGCTACATAGTTTTCCTCTCTGGAGGAAGAGAATGCCTAGGACCTCTACGAGACTGACATACACATCACGTGTCCCCACATGAGGGATGTGGAGTGTAGTATGTCCCAGACGTACCTGGCCACAGCGGTCTTATTCTTAACCACACAAGAGCTTCAGTTTTCTGGTGAAGAGTTTGTGAATCTCTGAATTACTTATCTGTTAGTTCATAATCATTCATAGCATTTTATACTATTACACAGTCCATTGTGAAATGCGTGTTTTGTCTTCACCCCCAAATCTGAACATACAGCTCCTAAGACCTGCATAGATGGGGAGGCTAGGAGCATCCTCTGTTCCGCAGTGTGGCCTTTGTCTCCTAGTTCTGACACGGGGCTTCTAAGACATTTGTAATTTCCTGAATGATCGGAGCTTCTGCCCCAGAGCTCCTAACCCACTGGAACGCCCTTCCGGATGGGAGAAGCTTTCGTTCTGATGAAGTGTCGCAGGGGTGGGCTCCTGCTTAGCTTCAGGACAGTGCCTGCTTACAGAGGAACCAGCCATGTGTCGGAAGTTGGAACTTTCAGCCCCATGCCAGCCTCCTGGGAGAAGAGAGGGGCTGAAAGTTGAGTTGCTCACCAGTATCAGAAGGTGCAACCACACATGTGGAACAAAGCATCCCAGAAGCCCAAAAGGGGAGATTCTGAGTAACTGAACACACGGGGCTCCTGAATGGTGGCAGTCCCATGGGGGGCTATGGAAGGGTCTCACCCCTCCCAGAGGCTGCCCCGAACTCCTCTTCCTTCTAGCTATTCATCTGCATTTGCAGCGGACTCTCTAATAAATAGATAAACATAAAGATCTCCCTGAGTTCTGAGCCACTCTAGCAAACTGATCCCAAGGAGAGGGCTATGAGAACCCCAATTTATAGCTGATTGGACAAAAGTGGAGGTGACAAGCTCTTAAACAGTTGTACCTCAGCTCACAAACTTAATTCTTTCCATGATTTGAATTATGAACCAAATCAAATTCCCCCTTAAGATCAACACTGAACCTAACCATTGAATTTGATTCAGTTTGCGATCAGATTGTGGAAAGAATTAAATTTGTGAACCAAGGTGCCACTGTACCACTCACAACTGGCATCTGAAGTGAGGGCCCCTGGCCTGTGGGATCTGACACCATCTCCAGGTAGACGGCGGCAGAAGTGAATCATTGAATCATCCTGGTGGCACTGGCTGGAGACCCGCTAACTTGTGTGTGATGACAATCCCCACAATCGGGTGTTGGCACCAAATTGTGCTGAGTGGCTCGTAAAAGTAGGATAGGGAAAGTGCTTTGGCTTCTTAAAATTTTTAATGCAGTCACTCTAGGAACCAACAGGGACAAACTACATTGTAAGCAACTGATGGGCTGGCCAGACTGCTGTCCTCATGGTCAGGATCTACAGATGCTCGCTGGTAAAAGCCAGTCTTTAATAGGCATCATGCAACCTTGCTGCTGTAACCAAAAGGCCCTAAAGGAGAGTGATGCTTGAACAAGAGATTCCCTTTCTCTCTGGAGGCCACGTTGCCTTCCAGGGCCAGTAGGGGGCTCCATTCCACTACCATCAGGGACCTGGGTTCTGTCTGCCATCTTGTTCCCTGACCCTTATTCCATAAGGTTCCTCCTCATGGTGCAACATGGCTGCTGGAAATCCATGCTTTGCACCTCCATATTCCAGCTAGTGGATTTAGGGAAGGGGAATGGGTGGGAAGGCATACCTCTTATTTGTAGGACACCGTCTAGAATTAGCATGCATTATATCCCTCTATTTGCCATTAGTCAAGATTTATTCACATGGTGTCTCAGTGCTGCCGGTCAGCCCGGGGTTCTTTTGCTTGATCCAGTGGAAATCATGTATCAGCACAGTACAGCTCTGCTAGCAGCCCGATGTCACCAGGTGACACCCGGTAATGCTGGACATCAGCTGCTGGTCCCTGCTGCTGCCACCAGCCACCACCCAGTACCAGCTTGTGGACACCATAGGCTGACTCAACTGAGTGCTGGTCTGCTGCCCATCTTCACTGGCTGCTGATCTCTGGGGCTTTCTGTGCTAACAGCCCAGAGTGTTTATTGCTCTTTCTTTTGAACCAACCGTTCTGTCCATGCTACTCAGAATAAGTAATCCTGAGCAGATTTACAGGACTTTTGGAGCCCACACTATTTGAGAAATAAATCAGGAGCAGTTTTACAGGAACACTAAAATAAGCCTTTATTCTAACAGGGGCTGTGCTGCCTCATGGGGAATCAGTGCACAGGAGGGAGCACTTCTAGACTAATCTGAGAAGTCTATGGGAAATGCTGCTTATATAGCTGCTATAGACCTGTGATTGGCCCAAGTGCAGACCTGTGATTGGTGCAGGGCTCCAGGACTGCCTCAGCTCTCATGACAATGATCAGCAGCAGGACTGAAACCAGGGAATCTTCTGGAAAGCTTGCTGTGGGAATAGGGATGTTAATGGGCCCAGATCCCTCCCTCTTTGATCTTATGCCAGGTGTCCCCTCCCTTCTGCAAGAAGGGCAACAGTAGTCTCTGAAACATCCAGAGTGATCAAGCATCTCCCATGTTGGAGAGGAGAGAAGGACACTGAAGCAAGTTGTCCCAGTCCATGAGGAGCTGAGGGGGAATAAAGTGAAATGAGGGGGAGGGGTATGACAGCTGTCAGCCTACCCAGGTACCCCCTCTGGCCAGCACAGAAAAATGGTCCTATCTTGTTAGTCACTTTTCTTATCACTGCAACACAGTACCCAACACCAACAACTTCAGCAAGGAGAGGTTTATTTTGGCCCACGGTCTCATGATCAGCCAGCTCTAGAGCAGGGTGGCATGGTGGAAGGGCCAGGCACAGGAGAGCTGCTCATGTCATAGTGGGAAGGAAGCAGAGAGAGAAGGGAGGAGCCCAGAAGTGAGATAGAGCCTCCTAAGTCATACCCACAGTGACCCAGATCTTCCACAGTCCCCTCCTTGTAACAGCACATTTAGCTATGGATCTATAAGCATACAATCCATGGCTGGATAGAGCACCCCCATTACCCAGTCAGCTTCCAGAGCCATACCCCTGGGCACGTGAGTCTTTTGGAGCACATTTCATACCCAAACCTCCACATGCAGCGACAGCTAGCTGCAAAGGAAGCTGGAAGAACAGCACAGCCAAGATGACCTTCAGGTTTCTTTCTATAGAGGACCAAGGGAGCTATGTGTAAAGGGCCAGGGAAAAGGCCGTCAGTCCTTCTCCACCTGGACACTTACCAAAGTGCCATGAGGACTCAGAGGCCTCTTTTGCTGAATGCACTGACTCTCACTGGAACCTGCAGCTTCCTGGTCAAAGCAGGACAAAGCTAACTATCTGCGCCTGCATCACCTCTTTCTCTTTGCTGCCTGAAATTCTGGTTCTGATTCTGCCTTAAACTCTGGGTCTGATTCACACAGGCATGCAGACATGCTACTCATTTAAGGAGCACTCCTTTATACCTGGTAAGACAAGGCCAATCAACCTTACATTTTCCTAATCTCTCTCCTCCTCCTTCAAGATAAGAGTAGCAAATTGTTTTCAAAAATTTCTAGGGATCTGATAATCCACAGAATATCAACTGCTTGCTTTTATAACAGCCGGGTTATGGTTTCTTGCTAGATGTCCCCAAGAGCTTCATGTGTTCGTGGGTGGGAGAGGAACAGACTGCTGGGGCACCACAGCCGACTTATTGTGAGGAGGCAGGGTCTAGTTGAAGAAGCAGGTCGCTAGGGTTGGGTCAGGGAGTGTCCACCCCACAGCTCCTCCCTTCTCTCTCTGCATCCTTCCCACCATGCTGTGAGCACCTTTTCTCTGTTCTCTCCCTCTGCCATGCTGATCCTGCATGGACTCAGCCAACTGTGGACGAAAACCGTGAGCCAAAACAATCCTCTCCTTGTTTAAGCTGCAACTGTTGGGTTCCGTGTCCCAGCCATGAGGCTGGGACATGAGGAAAGTGACTGAGACACTCCTGCCCCAGACTGCCAGCACGGTGCCTTTGCCCTAAACCAGAGGGAAGACACAGTCATTGCCCCAGCAAACGCCATGGGGCCCCTCTGGCCTGTTCTCTCTGACTCATTTCTCCTCCCCAGCTGAACTCAAGCTCCAGGTGCAGCCAGGCTTGCAGGAAATCATCCTCCCTAACTCCACAGTTCTAACATAGTACCCAACCAGACCACAGTTAGACTGAGACGGCTGGGCCACACATGCTGCCATGTAACCTAGGGGGCCTTTGTCTGCCCCTTGTGTGATCCGAGGCCACTGTCAGCCCCTAAGGAGAGTCTTTTAGACAATCTAGATCTGCATCTCCCTGGTGTGGCTCTACATAAATCAACTCCAGCTTCTTCCCAGCTCGACCCTCTCCGCTGATCAGTTCCCCTTGCAGGGGAAGAATTTGCTCTGTTGGGACCTGCAGAGTCAGACCCACTTGCCAGGACTCTGGTAACAGAGGATTTTAAAAAGAAAGCAGCTTTTATTGGGATCACTATGGGCAGTATCAACAATCAGGTAGAAGGTAATTAGAGCCCAGTTAAGAGACCCTTAAGAAAGCTATGGTGGTCCCAGTTTGGGTGGCATTTCATCAATGTGACCCCAGTCACTTTGGTGTTTGGAAGAGAGTCTAGAGAATGCCCCCAACTTAGAGCCACATCAAGCAGCTGGTTCGCCATGAGGAGCTGTAGAGTGGGTTGTGACCAGTGGCCAATGTGTGTTCAATGCCCACCTATGCCAGGCAGGGTCTTGTACTGGAAAGACAGACCTTGGGGTCAGAAAGACAGGTGTGCACTGTGGCTTCACTTCCCCTGGATGTGTGACATTGTGTGAACCCCCCAACCATATCCAAGCCCCATCCCCCAGCCTGGGCTTTGCCTTCCATTGATATTGGCCACCTCTTCCCAAAAGGCAGATTCCAATGGCCCAGTGTCACCTCCTGCAATGCCCACCGCCCTCAAGACACCTGGTAACAGCCGCACTTTCAAAGACACTGGCCACCGGCCTCCCTGTGGGTCCTGCATGAGACGCTTATTCGTGGGGGGACCCGCTGATTATTTATTCTGCCTCTATGATGAAAAATTCTGAAAGCCAATTACAGCACTCCATCAGCGTTCAGCCCACCAGGGCTGGGATCTCTACTTCCCTCATAGCACCTTTCTCCCCTTCTCCTCATCTCTCCTTCCAGGCCTCTCTGCTCTGTTTGTGAAAACTCCACACTGGCTCTCTACTCCTCAAAGCCTGATTATTTGTTTTCCCTGTGGTCCCACAAGGTCCCAGCTGCCAGAAGAGCTACTTGTCTGTCATCTCTGAAATGGGAAGGGCAGTGCCAACCCCTGCCGTCCAAGTGAATATCCGAGACCCGGGAGGCAGGGCTGTGGCCACCCTGCGTGTTTCCTGCTTCCATGGCAGCCCGTTCCTCTGTCCCTCTGCTGAAGGGCTCTTCAGTGCCAGCTGCCACGGCCCCTAGGTGTTGCTTGTAAACACCACTTGCAATTAGTAGCCATTAGTTCCAGCAGAGGCTCAAACAAGGAGAAAAACCAGAATATCAGAAGTTCCATTTAATTAGAGTTGCTGCATTCAGAGTTTGCCTCTGACAATCTCAGCTCGCAAGCTCATTACTGGACTCCAGGCCAAGGGACACAGTTTTCATCATGACACTGCCATCGTCACAATTATCCCAACACGGGCACTGACCTTCCTCCCACGGGGTGCGCATTACTGCCCACTGTGACCCCGGGCACCCGTGTTGGCACTGATGTTGTCCAGCTGCCTCGGGCACAAGCCATATGCCATTTCACAATTTTCGGAAAAGCTTCAGGAAATTGTCCTGCAGGCTGCATTTCAGATGACCCATGAGGATGAGCCTTCCAGGCCTGTGTGCCCCCAGGGGCTTCTGATTCAAACTGACACCTGGCAAGGAACTTCTTCCTCAGAGAGATGGATGGCATTAAGAAGGAAGAAAATGCATGCCATCAGCAGGAGCTGGATTTGATCACCAATATCTGCCGATACTTTAGGGGGAACGTCTCCCCACTTCCAAGGCTAATGACAGCAAGCTGGAAGGCAGAAACCCTGAATTGACTTTGCAATAAATCAACTTTATTGATTTATTAAAAATTAATAAGCAAGGCTGCTTGGACTGAAAGTGACTGGCAACTTTTACCTGTGTACCTTCTGCTGTACTGCCTAGAAAATTGGACAGTGGCCCCATTTCCATGGGGTGCTTCCTTTGTAGGGCAAGGAGGTGTCCCTAGGCCAACCCCCAGCCAAACTGCAGCTCCCACAGAGGAAGAGGACAGAAGTGGGGAAGCTGGAGGGTGGAGTTACCCAGGAGCGGCTCCCCAAATCCTGGGAGGTTCTGGCGACAGGTACCAGGCACCAGGTGAGGCTGCATTCCCTCACACCTAAGCTCCGTGATGAGAAAGGCACCAGGACTTGGGCTATAATCCGTGCCCATCCCTGCCTTCCATCTGTGCTTCTGAGGCTGCTTCCAAATCAATCTCAGGTTGAGAAAGAACAAGAGCAAAAGCAAAGCCCCGTGTTTGCATATGAATTCCACGCCAGTGAAAGTCATTCTCAACTGAGAACTAGTACACAAAAATGGAAAACAGCTTTTGATTATGCAGTCAGCCCTTCATAACCACAGGTCCGCACTTGCAGATTAAACCAACTGCAGGTGAAAAATATTTTTAAAAAAAGAACCTGTACGGAACATGTACACACACTTTTCTTGTCATTATTCCCTAAACAATATATATATAACAACTATTCACATCACATTTACATTGTGCTGGGTGTTACAAGCCATCTAGAGGGAATGTAAAGTGTATGGCAAGGTGTACATTAGCTGTGTGGAAACACTGCACTGTTATATGCAGGGGGACTTGAGCATGTATGGATTTGGGTATTGGCAGGGGTTCCAGAACCAGTCCCCCATGGATGCAGAGGGACAATGACAATTCCGCTGTAGAATGATGACAATCATCATTGTCATCACTGACAGTGATTGTCAGCATGACAATCATCCTGGCTGTAGAATTAATTTCCCCAAGATGCTTTGCGAGCTATGGTTGTGCATATGGGTTTACATTGGCTAATGAAGCCAAGCAGAGTGATGGGCGTCACTTTGGGTTGGAAGCCATGGGAGTCAGCATGCTTGTTTAACCTCATGCTGTCTGGATTCCTATATCACCGCTGCCACCATGATGGCCAGCAGTGGCCCAGAGGGAATCTGTCGCATTAGCCAGCTGAAAATGGTGTGGAGCAGAGCCTCAGGTGACTGGTCACAGATATGTACCACAAGAGAGAAAGGAACTGGTTTGATATTCCTGAGATTTAGGATTGCTTTCTTCATAGGTAACCTGTTCTATCCTGACTGTCAGCGGTGTGAATCGGACACGTGCACTGTGAAACACAACCAGGGAGAAAAAGATACACTTGGAAAAGGCTAATGAACCAAAATTGGGGTCGATCCTTCCATATCAGACAAAATAGGACAAGTGAAGACACAGAAAAGAATCTTAAACTCTCCAGAGGGAAGGTGCCGATGACTGCGAAGGAGCACACTCTGGTGATAGGCTTTTCAGGAGCAAAAACTGAGGCCAAAGTGCAGCCTTGCTGTGTGGGTACTGCAAACCCAGAGCACCCCAAGTGACAGCAAGAGAGAGAGAAGGCCAGGTTCACCAAACAATTAAAACTGGAGAATTCACCCCCAGAACACTCGTAGTCATGGGGATTTTAAGGAACATATTTTTAAGGCAGAAAGAAAAATATCAGATGGCTGATCCAAAATACCAGATAAAATTTTTAAAAAGTAAAAATCATGTTGAGTCTAACTAAACATAGACTGGGGAAAATAGCAGTTGTAGACAGTGAGATTTAAAAGAGAGCTAAAATTCATGAAAATGTAACCCAGCGCAGGTGTTTAGGTTCAAGAGTTCTAAGGACCTTGGGTTTTGTTTTTCTTGGTTTTTTTGTGGGTTTTTGTTTTTTGTTTTTTGTTTTTTTGTTTGTTTGTTTGTTTGTTTGTTTGAGATGATAGGAAAAAGCTTGACCACTTTTATTGGAAGTTTAATTATCGGTGTTAGGGTTTCTGTAATAGCCACTAGAGAGAGATGGAGCCTGTGCTCCCAAAGTGTGGAGAGACCAAGGGGCCGGCAGAGCAAGTCAAACCCACACTGTGGTAAGAAAGGAGAGGAAACGAAGTATGGAAACAGCAAACAGGGCAGAAAAGTGAAACTGCGTGGGACACAGTGAGGGAGAGTGTGTCAGTGACCCCACTCCACGTGAAGGGAGCCGCGAGACCTTGTCTTCCCAAGCGACCTGAGAGAAACGAAAGTTCACAGCAGGGTTAACAAAAGGTAGGAAAAGTGCATTTCACAAATGCAGAAAAATCACAGCTAATCTCATTATTTTTTTCATTTTCTTTTCTCTTTTTTCTACTTCTTTTCTAGTTGGTTGTACACATTCATGGGATTGAGTTGGGTGATTTATAAACACACATAACCTGCTTTGATCACTCCCTCCCATCACTCCTCGGCCCCTCCCCTCCAGTTTCACAGTGTTGGGGGCTTCAGTGAGCACAGTATGTTCTGCCCACGTCCACCCACTCTTACCCACCCTTACTCACCCTCCCCTTCTCCCCCCTCTTGCCTAATAATTGTCTCCCTCTACTTTCTTGTCATTTTTTAGATTCGCCTATTAGAGGAAGCATGTGACACTTGCTCTTCTGAGTCTGGGACATATTTCACTCACCATGATGGTCTCCAGACCCATACATTTTGCTGCCCATGACAAAATTTCATTCTTCTTTATGACTGACTAATACTCCATTGCGACATCATTATTTTAATATCAGGCAAAATAGATTGGAATAAAAGAGCTGTTATTCCCAGAGAGGAAAAGGCTTATTTGTAGTGACACAAGATGCCAAAGACCAGGAACATGTACGCGTTTTAAATCTGCATCTAGCAATAGAAGTCACCCCATAGAAATCCAGAATTGAAATGAGTAAGAGCAAACACACAAGTGGAAATGCATACGGGGAGATCTTTTAAACATTTTATTTGATAAAATAACCAGAAAAAATAATATACGGGCAGCCTATTTGAATACACTGACGTGAGAAACCTGACCTAAGAGACGCACGGGCCCCCGCAGTCAGGAGGATGCCTGCTTCAGACACGGAGGTGGCAAAGCGAGCCTCAGTAAGTGCAGGGATGACACAAGGAGCACTGTCTTAAATGGGTGACAGTGAAGGCTGAAAGTCAGCTGTTAAAGATGTCTCTGGACCTCCTTTAGGTCTGGAAACAAGGAAATACTTCTGTGTAACTCCTTATATGTGGAATTAGTCATAATAGACAATGGAATATATATTTTAAACTGATCTTTAAGTGAGTGAGTATTAACTGCACAGAAGAATGGGTTTCGCTGTGGCAAGTCCACGAGGGCACATGTCCTCCCTGGTCGTCTCTAGCCCGCAGTGCCCTCGCCCCCTGCCCTGCCCTGGCCCCTCACTTCTCTCCGAGTCTCCCTTCTACTTTAGTAGCCTTGTTCCCTCCTTGCATTCCACATATGAGAGAAAACACATGGCATGGTTTATCTCACATGATGATATCCAGTTCCACCCATTGTCCTGCAAATGCCATAATCTTCTTCTTTGCTACACCTGATTAACACTCCCTTGTGTACACAGACAATGTTTTCTTTATCCATTTATCCATTGACGAACTCCCAATGGATTGACAGGCTCCTGTAGTATATATCAATTCTAAAATTTAAAAAACAGGATTAAGGATGTAGTTCAGTGGCGGAGTGCTTATCTAGCACAGGCAATGCCCTGGATTCAACCACCAGCAGCTCCAAAACTGAGAAATAAATGTATAATATTGTAAATGGTCTATATCAAACACAGGAGAGTCATTCACATAAAGCTTTAAATGCCAATGTTAGAAAAGAAGACTGAAAATTAGTGAGAAAATAATTCCTCTGAAGTGAGCCGAGAACAATACCTGCAAAACAACTATATGTAAGATGAAAAAATAGAAGTTAAAAATAGAAAATGTAGAGACCCAATAAACGTAGAAATGTTGGTTCTTTAATAATTCTAACAAAATTAGCAACCGATGACAAGCTTTATTATAAAAAGCATAAATGAAAAATGTTAGTTTTTGCTGCAGCATAAAAACTTATGAAAAATAATATGAATCAACTCATTAATGCATTTCAATATATTAATAATTTAAACAAGTGCAAAATGAAAAATCTCTCACTAAACATCTAAGAAATAAATAATTCCACATTTAAAAAATTACCAAGATATAGCAAAGATAAAATGCCTACCACGTTTTTAATGAAACTCACACAAGCATATGATAGCATCTGTCTAAAAGTTTGCATAAAATCATATAAGGAAAATTACAGTCCTGCCTTTTTCTTTAAAACTTGAACAATTTATTAACTAATCTGAGTGCACATAATGTAAAATGTTAATAAATCATGAGCAATCTGGCTTATCTCACAAATGCAAGGTGGATTTAGCATTAAGAAATCTCTCAAGGTGGTTTATCACATTAATAGATTACAGGAGAACAAGCCTGATTATCTCAACAGATGCAGAAGAAAGGTTTTGGATAATTTCTAACTTCAATTCATGAGAAACTCCATAATGACCCGAGAAAAAAGGGAACTTTTTTACTTTGGTAGAGAATATCTTTAAACTCTGCTACTGGAAATTTCACTCTCACTAGGGAAGAAGTAGACCGTGGTGTCCACTGCTTTTATGTTTATTACTGCGTGTTTCTGTACCCAACGTTTACAGCCTTTGTGCGGAAGGGGGTACCCATACGTGACACATCTTAACTCTTTTTTCACCCCCTTTCCTTCTCTTCTTCCTCTCAGTCTCTTTTTCCCCTTCTCATTTGAGAAAACCTATCTCCCTACTTCCTATGATCTATCTTTTCTTTTGCCCTTTATTTACACTTTGGATTTCTCATGCGAGAGAAGCCGTACAGTATTTAAGCATGTGTGTCTGACTTATCCCACTAACAAATAGTCTGCAGGTGCATCCACTGTCCTGCATATGACTCAGATTTGTCCTTTATGGCAGAGTAGCGCTGCACATGTATTTAGCATTATGTCAGAGTTTCAGCCAGCTTAGTAAGGCAAGAAAAACAAAGAAAGTCAAAACTGCAAGGGAGGCCACAAAACTGTTGCTGTCTTCTTTATTCTGCAAAGATGACAAACGCTACCCAAACTTGAGCTGAGTGGTGAGGACAGATGACACCACACACACGGCTAACAGCAGAGCAAGGCTCTCTGGGGTGCAGGGAGCGGCAGGCCAGGCTAGTGCCAGGGTGGCCCAGGTGGGACCGGAGTCAGGTGACAGGAACCGTTCAACGTGGGGAGAGTGCCCGGTCCCCTCGGCTTGTCCACGTGGGCCGGGAGGGGGCAAGGCAGGCGCTCCAAGGTAGCAAGTCAGGACCACGAAGGGAACCAGGCCGCCTCTCATGCCATCTCCCGAGAAAGCTGAGACTAAACATGGAAAACTGTACACAGATGAAGCATCCAAATCACTGAGAGAATTCAGTAAACGTTCCAGATACAAAGACCTACGCACAAACTCTAGCAGCAACCAGCAGAAATACAGATTTTGTTAAAAAAAAAAAGGATATTTACAAAGCATCCAAAACATAACTACCTAGAAGTAATATGAAGATCTAAAAATATAGAAATGTAAATACATGATATGAAAATGTTATATGTGAAATGTAGATCTATAAATATATAATCGCATATGAAATTTGTAATAGATCAATATAATATAAAAACCTATTTCATAGAGAAAAATTGCAGAATTTCAGTACAAGGTATATTTTGAAAGATTCAATAGCATGCCTTCCGCTCCGCCCAAGCTAAATGAATGTGTATGCCAAGCCTTTTGAAGGTGTTGCACAGCACACAGAACACTAAACTTTAAATTCATCGGAAGTAGAAAGCTCTCCAGATAATGAAAATGCTCTTAAAAAACAAATAAGAACCCGGCCTTCTGTGGAGACTCGCTGTGAGCAGCGCTGATGAAGCCGGTGGGAGCTGGCTTCACCCACAGCTGGACCTGGGCTGCGTGGCACCTGGTTGCCTGGAGCCAGGAAAGCGTGTGTGCAGAGGAGGACGTGCCGGCCACAGGGTCCATGCGGAGGGCGCTTTCTCGTCCATGGCAACACATACGCGATCTCTCTACTCATAGCCACTGGTTGCAACTTGACTCGGGCCCGACCTCACTATGCGAAAGCAGGCAGACCTGGAGGCTCCTGTGAAATGCTTGGTGCAGTGGGGACGCGTCCTCTGACAAGGTTAGAGGACAAAGATATTTCCCCACATAGGCACTGGCAGCTGTATGCAGACCTGGCCTTAATAGCAATGGAGTACTACTCTGCCATAAAGAAGACGAACTTAGTTATTTATAGGAAAATAGCTGCCCCAGGAGACCATTGTCATGTCAAGTAAAATAAATCAGACACACAAGCTTAAATATCTCATGGTTTGTCATATGGGAAACCCAAGTTATAAATGAGGAGCAAAATAAAAGGAATTGGAAGTAAGAGCTTTCTTAGAGGGGGAAGGGGAGGGGACGAGGAAGGGCGTCAAAAGGGAATGATGATGTGTTCTGTGCATAAACCAACTCCACACAGGGAGTGGAAACATCGGGTACTGCAAACACGCACCAACAAATGCAAATAAGAGGAAAAGAGTGATGGTGTTCACAGGAGCAGAAGCACTAGGAAGGGCCAAGCATGCTCCCTGCAGACAGAGGAGGTTGCAGATGCTTGCGGGTGAGGTGCTCGTTTGCGGTGAGGGCCAGAGTCCCCATGCCCTGTCTCCACAGCAGTGCCATAGTGGACTCACTGCCGGGAGCAAGCTGGGGAGGGGAACTGACACCACACAGGGTGGGCATCAGAACTTCTGCGTTCTGCAGACCGCTTGTGACATTTTACCAGCACACTACCCACTGTAGCGCAGAAAGAATGGTGAGTTACAGCCATACGCACGCGGCCGCACGGACTGGCCACTAGGTTACGGAGAGATGAAGAGAAAGCGATACATGAGCACATGGTATAAATCTTCATATAAAAACTCCAAATCTGCAGAACGTGGTGGTGCAGGCCCAGAATCCCAGCCTTCTGGGAGGCTGAGGCAGGAGGATCAAAGGTTCAAGCCCAGAGTGGGCAACTTAGGGATTTAGTGAGGACCTGTCTCAAAATAAAAACTAAAAAAGGGCTGGGGATGTAGCTCAATGTGGAAGGCTGGAGTTCAATTCTCAGTTCTGAAATACAAATAAATAAAAAGCTTCAAAATTGCCAAAAACAGGTCTATGAATAACTAGAGTGAAGAAAAATCTATCAAAGAAAGAAAGGGAATAGTTACAGGATGATACGGGCTGTGGGTCCCAGAAAGGAGTTGTACACAGGGACTTGAGACCAGCAGACACACCCGGGCAGGGCTTTGCTCATGACCGTGCCCTTCTCCTGGGTGTGGGTAGTGGGTGAATGAATGTTCATGTCATAGCGGATTGCTCAGTTGTTCATTCCTGTTTTTGCTTGCTCTTTTGTGGGTGCACATCTCACAGTTACAAAAACTTAGAATCCAAGTAAGCCTGGAAAGAGTAAAGAGCAAAGACGACGTGGGGAGTGTGAAATAAATGGCGGAGAGGAGCCCTTGCGTTGGTCCCCTAAAATGTAGAGAAAGGAGAAACAGAGCTGAAAACCAGTGGGAAGAAGGTTCTGCACACTGCAGACTGCATATTTAAAAAGCGAGCAGGGGACCAGGCACGGTGGCACACGCCTGTAACCCCAGCACTGTGGGAGGCTGAGGCAGGGAGATTGCAAGTTTAAGCCTAGCCTGGGCAACTTAGTAACTTAGCAGAACCTTGTCTCAAAATTTAAAAAACAAACAAACAAACAAAAACTAAAGACCAGGAGTGTAACTCAGTGCAAAAGTCCTGGGTTTAATCACCAGTGTTGTAAGAAAAGGTGTCTGGGGGCAAGGAAGTGGGGGAGGTGGCCAGAGATAAAAGAAGGAGAAAAAAATCAAGTGGGGTACCCTCTCCACTCTCAACCTCTGCTCAGAAAATGGGGTCCAACGTGAACATCCAAGATAGTTTTGAAGGTAAAGGTCTCCATTCCCAAATTCATACCTGGCACACATTTTCCGTGCACGAAACCAACTGAACATTACTGGGGGAATTATAAATACCCAAGAAACACAGGATTCCCGTTGTTTCTTCCATCAGATGGACCAGGACTCAAGGTGCAGGACTCAGGAGGGGGCTGTGGAGACAGAATCCAAAGGCAGAGTGAGATGGTGTTTTCCCGAGTGCAGGTAAATTTCTCGTCCTCTTTCCACCTCTCCCGCAAATGTCTCCTAGAGGGTGTCCCTCACCCGCTAGTCAGATGCTTCATCTCGGAAAATTTAACAACATTCAAAAAGCAAATAAACAACGAAAGGAACAGCACCTGTTCTCCTTCTATTCTTGTATTTGCTAAACAATGGCTAAATTTGTTCCATTGTTTTTGTTTTTCCTCTGTGCTCTGTGGAACACCTGGATGATACACAGTCCCCTCCACAGGGCCGTGAGGGAAATTCTAAAGTTTAAAACAGAACAAAATGAACACGCGCAGATATCCTCTGCTAAATGTGAGCTGCTTGGAGAGCCCCGGTATGTTTGCCTGGACAGTGAGCTCGGAATCAGCCAAGAGTTGATCTACTGCCTGCGCCTGGTCCATTAGGCTCCTAAATGCATCGCCAAGGGGCAGGGTTGTAACTCTGCATATGGCCACTGGCCACTTGGGCATTCGCTGGCCCCTCCCACAAGTGCTATAGTGAACCTCTGCCCACAAATGCATGAACAGGACTTGTGCTGGACTATGTCCATTTCTGACCCCCTGGGGTGTTCTAGGAAAAATTATTCAGTGGCACTAGCTGGGCGCGGTAAGGCAGGGGTTATTCATAATAAAGACCTTCACTACTGGTGGGATCAGGGCTGCAGCGCTGGGCCTGGGATTCGGTGAGGATGGAGATAAATTGGGCTGCACTCTGAACACAGCTTGGCTGAGGAGCAGGTGAGGCTATGGGATGAAAAATGGCCACAAAAAATCCTCAGGCTCATGGGGTTCTTGCTAAGGCAGGCAGTGGTCACGCATCCCTGGGGAGCTGGGGACAGACCGGATGTGGAGGCTGATCAGACTTCAAGGTGGGGGTTTCTGCACACTGACATAGCAGGGTCATTTTAAGCCTGGACTTCACAAGGCGTGCACAGAAAGGCCCTGGAGGAGGCCGCAGGGCTGACTCAAATGTGACCAAGCAAAGGCCCTTTGTCCGTCCCCACCCCCGGGGGCAACAGGCATCACTAACCACACTGGAACACTGTCCCATCCTGGTGTCCTGCAGTTGCTGCCTTCACTCCAGTCAGGAGCTGTTATAACATCCTAAAGTAAATAAGCAGCAACAATAATGACATCTGTTATTACCAGGAGCTCTTTTCCTGGCTGTTTTATCCTCCGGAGGGCATGTGAGAGTGGATAGAATTCACGGCTTCAACGCTGAAACAAAAAGTGTCAGGGGCTCCCCTTTCTAAAGTCTCCGGCAGCGCCCCCTGCAGGCGGGTGAGTCTGGTGCAGCAGGGTTTGCTCAGCGATCATAGCCAGGCCCTAGCAGATGAGGGTGAGATGTGGTATTTGGTGCCAGGGAGCCAGAGGGAGACCAGAGGGGCACAGAAACACAGAGGTGGGGTGCGGTAGAGGTGCATTCACACAGAGAGAGGGGGACAGAAAGACAGAAACAGAGACAGATGGAGAGGAGGAAAGAAAGAACCAGGGAGAGGAGGGGAGAGACAGGCACAGAGGAAGAAGAGAGAGGGAGAGAGGCTGAGGGTTGGGGGAGGAGGCAGAGACCCAGAGGAGAGAGACAGCAGAAACGGAGGCAAGGGAAAGAGAAGACCAAGGCCGAGCCCAGCGGGAATCCACTTCCCTGACTCTGTGGAGATTTCAGGCAAGTTCGGACAGCTCCCGATGCTTCTGGAGCTGGCTTTTCCAGGGGGCTGGAGAGGGGTGGAGCAGGGACCGGGCTATCCCAGCGGAGATGACGGCAGTAATCAGCCAACGCCCGTCCAGGACTCAGGCAGGCTGGTCAGGACTCAGCCGTCCAGAGGCTGTGACCCTTTAGCCGAGACGCCAGATGTTCCTCGCTGTGGCAAAACCAGCAGTAGGAATAATTTAACACTGACGTTCATGGATTGGGACACACAGGAGACGTGTTGGTTGTAATTTTGGTATTATAATTCTTGTTGGCTGAATTTTTACTAAATTTTAATTGTAAAAGATTTAATTGGATTAAGTCTTTCTTTTAACTTTTGAAAAAGTTATAATCTGTGGTGCCATACAAAATTTAGTTGAAAATGAGACCCTGACAGTTACACACACACACACAAACGCACACACACACACACACACACACACACACAATGCTTTTTAAGCATCAATTTACAAAGTTTTAGTACTATAGAAAGAGAAGACTTTTTTTTCTCCTAGAAAACAGAGCCACAGAGAGACATAGTAGCTATTTTTGTCCCCGTGGAACTTGAGAAATTATTTTATGCAAATTCAAATCTCAAATTAAATGGCCAGAGTCTCTGAATTTTCTTGCAGCTGACACCCAGGGTGCAACATGGTGACATGTATCATCTGACATCGCTCTTCACAGTGTCTGTCACTGCCCACCGGGCTGTCACTGCTATTTGGAATCAGGTTCCACATGATAGTGCAGTTGCCTACCTAACAACATGAAACGGACACAAATAAACTACACAAATGAATTCTTCCAACGTATATTTATGGAACCAGCAGTGAGAGGTCGTCTTGTGTGGCTTACAGCACTGCATCCATGTTAGGACAGAGCTGCACTGACTGTTGTCTGCTTCCAAGCTAAGACAACCCTTGGTGATAAAGTGCCCAAATTCTACAAGAGCTTTAGAGGTGTCTCAGTGGTTACCTATTAGGGACACCTGCAGGGCATCTCCAGGGTCCTGCAAGGTGTTACGGCACACCGTGAAAAGAAAGCAAGAGACAAAATGGCAGTGAACAGAGATCTAGGTGACCAGTTGTTCATGGGGAGTGAAAGGCCATGAGGCAGCCAGAGCTTCTGTAGTTACTGACCACATTCACATGGAGGAAAGTGGTGAGGGGATTGCAAATGGACATGCTAGGCCAGTGGCCAGGCAGGCAAGGCTTATAAAAGGGGAGCAAAGCACTCCTGAGAAAGGGATGGAGCAGGCAGATTCAGGTTGTGGTGAATGAGTAACCTGCATGGTAGTCAGTTCCGGGAGGGAGTTTTCTCGAGTCCCACAGGCCTCAGTGGAGACGTTATCTCATAGCGTGGCCCTGCAGTCCCACAGCCCACCTGTCTGGCTCAACTGTGGCTGTTGGTGAAGAGCAACGTTATCCCAATGCCACCCACCTGTGATCGTGAAGACACATACACAGCCTCAGCAGGCTCGTTGTTCACACTGAAAGCCAGTTTAGGGAAGTCGCCTCTATATGGCCTGAGCTACTTGCTAGTAAGATGATGTGGTGGTCCTCCGCAGTGACCCAAGAGACAAGAGAGAAGGGAGGGCCCAAGACTCCCACGACGTGGACTCATGACCACGGCATTCCCTGGACAGTGACGCTGGGTGGGGCCAGTGACATCACCAGGTGAAGAATGCTGTGCGTGGGAAGGACAGCAATGCCGCTCCCTGGATGAGTGTCGGGTACTGAGGCTTCAGGGTACTGAGCTTCAGCTCATGCTGGGAAGCTGCTCCCCAGCATGGAGGAGTCAGGGTGGCAGAACCTTTAAGTGGGCTCAGGGAAGATAGCTAGGCCAGAGGGGGGCCTCTGAGGGAGAAATTCTCACTGGTGTCCAGGAAGGGTGGGGTGAGTACCAGTGAGTTCGCCCTCCAGAGAATAAATAAGAGGTGAGGCCAGCATCTCTTCAGGCTTGTTCTGCCTGTCTCACCACAAGACTTCTCCCTCCTGCGTGGGTTCCTGTCATGATGGCATCGCCATGCTGCAATGGAGCCAGAAAGCCTTCACTCAGGGCTTCCTGGATGGGCCCACCTGATCATGGACCTGCAGTTTTCAGAACTGTCAGCTGAACGCACCTCTTTTCTTAACGAATCATACAGACCCTGGTATTTTGCGATAGCAACTGAAATTAGGCTAAGACGTGGTATCACCCACTGGATGATAATGTCATTCTTTGGGCCCGTGATGACGCATTCACTTTGATGACCAGAGAGGCGATGATGCCCTTCACTGTCGTACAAAACATCAGGAAAGGGTGAAATGAAGGGGAGAGGTTGAGTTGGAGGTGCTTCTGAGATGCACAGGTGAATAGTTTGAGGAGTCAGCTGGTATCTTATCACAGTATTGTTGTTTGAGGGTCAGACTAACTGACTTTGAATTTTGACTTCACTGCTTTGGACAAATGACATCTTCACACCACAGGCTCTTTGTATGTCAGGTACTTTTATTAGTGATTGTGCCACCCTCACTGGGTAATCATGAGAGCCAAATGAAATCATACATAGGAAGCACGAGACACGTGTTGGCCACAAGTTGGCATTAGATGTCTGGATCTGCGTTCCAAGGGGAAGAGGCTGGGGAATGTGGGGCTGGGTCCTCTCCTTACCTTCCTGCCCTCTCACCCCACCTTCCCCTCAATTACTTAACCATGGGAAGTTAAGTCCCATGACTTTCTGGCTGAGGTCATCAGTAACTTCTGTCACCCCAATTTGAGTGAACTTGGAGTGAGTGGGCTGGAGAATTTGGGCAATGTGGGGCTGCTAAAGAAAAGGCCGCACAGCAGCATTCCTGAGAGAAAGGGAGAGAGAAAGAGAGAGACAGAGAGACAGAGAGAGACAGTCAGAGAGAGAGAGACAGACAGAGAGAGACAGAGAGAGACAGAGAGACAGAGAGGGACAGAGAGACAGAGAGAGACAGACAGAGACAGACAGAGAGAGAGACAGAAAAAAGAGAAAGAGAGAGAGAACAACAGTGACTGACGGTAGAAGAATGTGCTTGTTAATGCAGTGGGAAGAGAAGGCCAGGCACATATGGGAGACCAAAGAGGATCAGGGAGCAGGAGGGCTGGGGAGAGAGTGGTTCACCCGAAAGGAAAGGGCTGTGCTGTGTGACACTGGATGGAAGGTGCACACTTGAAGTGACAGATGCCTGCTTGACAGAGGTCTCTGATGGCTTTGCAGGGGAGGCCTCTCCCCCATGGTTGAGTGATGGAGAGAAAGACTGGGATGGGGTGACAGGGATGGGAGGTAAGGAGAGGACCCAGGGTCCGGACAATCCTATGGTGAGGTCCAGTTTCGAAGGGCAGAGAGAGGCTCTGGATGGAGAAGAAGGAGCAGTATTGTGTGATGGTCACAGGAGGAGGTGTGAATACTGGGATACTGGGGACATTTTCACCACTTCTGAGAATCACAGAGGATGTTTCCCATGCTCCTCTGGGTTGCCACAGATCCTACAGTGAGGACACACTGCCTCCTTTCATCAGAAAATATACTTTAAAAGTAGCAGGTGTGACTACCTGTAGTCCAGATGGTCACAGTCACATAAAACATGGCTGCGTCAGCCATCGGGGAGTTGATTGAATCAAAGCCCAGGGTAGCTTTGGCCATGCTGGCCTCAGGTCTTCAGAAATCTGCTCAGAGCCTCATGAACTACAGGGATTAGTGGAGGAATTCACTGCTTTTATTTCTTCTTCTGTACCACAGTGGGAAAATATCCCTGATTCTACAAACAGGAACTCCGAGGCCCAGCTCTATTCTTAGCAGTGACTACAGTCCTAGGGACAAAATGACTGTTCAATAAGTATTTGTTGAAATGTATTAAAAGGTGATTTTTCAGAAAAAGATAAAACCGAGATGCTCATGTAGATGTACGTAAAATGAGCACCTGGGAAAGAATTTATTTTGCTCTTATGCTGAGGGAGAAGAGTGGATGTTACAACCATTCACAGGAAAAGTCAAAACAAAATTTTTATCTCATAAAGCAAGGTTGAGATGAATTGGAAATGAAGACAAAAAAAATTTTTTTCTAAAGGGAAAAAGTCAATTTAAGCCTCTAGCGGGTAGGGCAGGATTTACATAACTGTCATGTACCTGCTATTTACAGAGTTTCAGAATAACTGGAAGATAATGGTCAGGGCTGGGATCTGATAACCTGGAAGGCCAGACTGTAGCAATGCAGATCCCCACTGGAACATAACAATGTTTACCTGCAAACGAATGAATCATTGGTGTCATATTGACATGCAGAGGAGAGAGGACATTAATCAGTAGAAATAACTTACTGTCAGGAATCTGGGTGCAAGATAACAAGGCCCACCTTTGAGACAAATTGCTGTGTCTCCCGCCTTCTCTGTGGAGACACAGGGTCTGTGTTCTGTCCTTTGGGCAGCGGGGAAGCAGTTGCAGGGCAAACTCTGCCCTGAGGATTTTTATGGCATGCTGTGAGCATTTCTATTCAAAGCAGGCTTATCTATGGCACAGCAACTCCAGAATTGTGCTTTATATTTGTTAGATTTCACAGGCAGAAGCAGTCATGGCCTCTACCTCCCATGTGCTTCCTTTACAAGCCAAAACAAGCCCCAATGCTCATATTCAGAACTGCTGGAGCAGCACCAGCAGGGAGCCCGGCCCTGCTGAGATACTGGGCTGCCTGCCTGATGACCTGGCAAGGGGTCTGCATGAGGCTGCAGTTAGCAACTGCACTGACAGCAGGGCTGCTCTGGGCCCTGCTCCCCGCCAGCGCTTAGTTCCGCCTGGGATGAAGGCCCTTTGCAGGCAGGGGTGGCTGTGGTTCCTTGAGCTCCTTTGTAGATTCAGTTCTGTAAACGAATGAAATCTTTCTCAGTGAGTGCTTTGCAATAGCACCTTACTTAAAATATGAAAATATTAAGAACTTCTACCCATTCATTAAATGACCTAGAAGTGCCAGGCAGTGAGCTAGTATCCTCATGTATAACATTCCAGATCATTCAACCCAGCTATCCCCCTTCTGGGTATTTTCCCAGAAGGTCTGAAAGCATCATATCACAGCAATATATGTGCATGCATGTTTATAGCACCACAATTTATAATAGCTAAATTGTGGAAGCAACCCAAACGTCCATCCACTGAGGAGTGTATAAAAAAATTGTGGTACTTTTATATAATGGAATATTACCCAGCTATAAAGAAAGATAAACTCGAGGCTTTTACAGGTAAATGGTCACAACTACAGACCATACTCATAAGTGAAATAAACCGGACTTGCATGTGTAAGCAACATATTGTCTCACTAGTGTAAGAACCTGAAAGAGTGAATAAAAATTAGGAATTATGACAGACATTGTGAAATGAAAGGAAAATTCTCAAAAGTAAAGAGCAACTGGGGTGAGAGAACAGAGAAAAGCAAGAAGGGGAAATTATGTATGTATGTATACACAGGATAGCTAACATAGTTGTACTATTGACCTCTATTGCTTTACTGAATGGAACAGTTAATGATTAATTATTTGATCAATCTTGTATGTCTCTATTTGTTTTCCTGAGAAACCACTTTAAAGATATCAGTATGTAATACAACAACCATTGTTAATTTCCTACCACTTTGTCTGTAACTCTGTATTGCTTGTATTATTCTTATGCTATTTTGTAAATGGATGTCTGTTTGTTAATATATTTTCTTTCTTTTATTTTTAAAATAAATTTTAAAAAAATTCCAGATCAAAGAACTTAGTGTCTATTCATGCACCCACCAACTTACTACTTAGTTGCCCATGTGTGCAGTCTGTTGCCCACTATCCATCCATCTACCATCCATCCATTCGCCAGCCTATCTTCTGTCCATCCATCCATCATGTATGCATCTACCCACCCATCTACCTACCATCCATCCACCCATGTACCCATCCATCCACTCACACATCTGTCCATTTACCCAACATCCATGCATCCATCCATTCAGCTACCAACTCTTCCACCCACCAACCTACCATCCACCAATCTACCACTCCATCTATTCAACCATCCCTCTACCCACAACCCACCAGTTACCCATCCACCTACCCATCCATCCACTCACCTACTTACAATCCATCTATCCATCTATTCATCCACCCACCTACTCACCACTCATTTATTCATCCATCCAACCATCCAGCCAGCCAGCCATCCATCCATCCATCCAACCATCTTCCCTGAAAGTCATTCCATCTACAATCACTTTTCTCCCCCTCTCCTTCACCTATTAAGATGATATTGTAGGGGCAGGAAAAAAAGTGCTTATTTTCCTGTCCAACATAAAAGGTCAAGATTACAGCCAACATCTCTATAACCAAAGAGAAGCTAATAAGAGGAAAATATGTCAAATTTATTTAATCATAGTGTTACATGGCATGTGAAACTTCAGAAATAAAGATCTAAAGACCCAGGGTGAATTATTCATCTTTATGCCTAGGTCAGATGAAGCATACACAGCCTTACAAAAATAAGCTTGAAAAAAGTGTGTGGTTAATAGACTGAGCGGAGGGCCCATCAAGGTCAGGCTGCCCAGATCCTTCCTGGCCTCTCTGTGCAGCCTTCTTTCCTTGTGGGTAGGGTAGACAAGATGACTTTGGAATGGAGGTCTATGACCTACAATCAAACAAGATAGGTCAGAGTGGATCTTTATGGCCAGCTCTCACACAGAGCTGGGTGTAACATTTTTGGATTTTATGCTTGACTTTATTAAAAGGGTTCTGGTGTCTATGACCTATGATCTGCCTTGGAAAGAATAATTCAGGCCTCTGCGGCTTCTGTGAGAGAACAGGGAGAGGGACAGGAAGAAAGGAGAAGGCCAGAGACACTTGGCTTCTGATTCTTCACTTTGGTTAACATGTCTGAGCCCCAGTAAACTCTGACCATTGGTTCTGCATGCCTGTGTGTTATGTGCATGTCTCCTGCATTGATGTGTGTTTAAAACACGGGATTGCTCTTCTTGTTAATCTCTTTTGCCAGCTTAATTTTCAGTCCTGAGCCACCGACCTTGAGTAAAGGCCCGGCACTGCGTGGACACCTGTCCTGCTGTCTGTGGGCAGGAGGGCCTCTTGGCATCTGGTGGGTGGAGGTCAGGGGTGCTCTTTCACACCCCAGGGTGCTCAATACAGCCTTGCACAGTGACCAGGAATCATCTGGGACAAGATGCCCACACCACTGAGGCTGGGAAACTCTGGGCTAATAGCTACGACAGATCTTTGAAAAGAAACCTTATTGAGGGAACAGTTATTTATTGTAAAATGCACCCAATTCAAGTGCACAGTTTGAAGAGTCCTGAGCACTGCGTGCACCTGCTGCCACACGGCCCCACTGCAGCGATGAAATGTTCACCATGCCCCAGAACATACTGTCCTGTCTCTTTCTGGAGAATGCCCCATTTCCCAGGCAACCACAGATGTGCTTGTGACCGTGATCGCTTAGTATTCCCACACTAGAACGTCACTGAGAGACCATCACATGTGTTCTCTTTTGTGCTTCACTCTTTTTGCTCAAAATCAGGTATCCGAGATGGACCTATAGAGCTGCAGGCATCAATATTTATTTATTTTCATTGCTGAGTTGGATTCCATTGGGTGAATATAACACACGGCCCTTACAGAAACCCACCCTCTGGCTAGTGGACATTGGAATCATTTCCAGTCTTGGCAGATAACCTTGGAGAAGTCAGTTTGTGGATACAGGTTTTCATTTCTCCTCACCAACACCTAGGAGTAGAATTATTGGGCCTACAGTGGATGTAACCATGTGAGAGGCTGCCGAATGACCTGACAGTGACGCCCCATTTTACACTCCAACTTGCCATGTGTGAGTTCCTGGCATGGCCCACTGTGCCCGCTGAGGCCACTCAAGGCAGGTAATGGGACCAGCAGAGGTTGAATGGGGGCATTTGTTGAAGTTTGGGCCACTCCTAGTGAACTCAGCTCTCTCCATCTCTCTTTCTGGAGATAGAGCCAAGGGCACTTTCTTCCCACTCATGTAGGCACTCTCCCCGGTGCTCTGCTCTCTTCTATGGATGTGCGTCTTCCTCGGTGAGCCTGCAGGTTCTCTGACACAAAGCAGGAGGGATGACTTACACTATCTCATCTCAGTGAAACTTAAACAAAGTGGAAGCAAAGGAAAAAGAAAAAAAAAACAAGAGGAAAACAAGGAGACAAAGTGCAGTGGCATGGGGACTGTGACTTGGACAACCTACCCAGGGAGAAGGGAATTAAGGTTATGCTTCCCCCACACAGATGGTGCTAACCCTGCAGGCTGCAGGCCTGCATGTGGCGCTGCCCTTCCAGTGCTGCTGGGATTCTGTCCTGGCCCTGAGCTGCTGATGGGAGGAGACCCTGATGAAAAATTTATAAATTATGTGGGGGACAGGACCCGTGTCTCCCCTTATGGGGACTTTATGCAAACCTGAGATCTAGAGTTCTCCCTTCCCTTGCATCCAGCTCTGCTGCAAAGGACTGCTCTGTGCTCAGAGTCGGCCTGATTTTGTGTCATTAGTAGTGAGCTTTAAACTGATTCATAGAGCAGAACTGCTCCTCTTAAAAACAGGAGAAAGTGAGTTCTGGTTAAAGAAAACACAACTGGCCACAGACTAAGAGGAGGAAAGGAGTGCTTATTCCTGCACATCCGAGGGGAGAATGAAACTTGGAGAAAGGCCCAAGGCTGAGTGTGACGCCCTCCCTGCAGAGGAGCAGAGGCGGAGGCTGGAGGCGATTTTGGTTTTAGGGAGCTAAACAGATGAAGAACAAGCGAGGGCAGGGACAGCTCCCCTCTGGGCTCTGGAGCAATACTGGCTTTTAGTCTGCCTTGTGTCATGAATACAATTTCCCTCGACTGATAGAGCAGCTAAGGAGGGGCCAGAGGTGCTGTTCTCTTTTGAGGGACCCCATCTGTAAGTAAATGGGGGTGTCTGCTCTCAGTGCTGCCTGTTTGAATCACAGAGAAGTCTTCTGAATATTTTCTGAGTCCCAACAATCTCAAAGCTGTAAGACCTTGGGTCTATGGGACCTCAGACCACTGCCTGTTTGATGGCTAAAGCTGGCTCTGGACGTCGCAGAATCATAAACAAGGCTGTAAGTCTTCGAGCCTGGGTCTGCAGCACCCAAGCACGAGCTTTCTTCCGTGCTCTGGCCCGGCCTGTTCTTCCTTGCAACATTTTCAGGTGTGGCTCTTACAAAGAAGAAAGATTGCCCTGACATCTGGGGTGTTCAAATCTAACTAAGCCCCTCCGTCTGCTTCCTGCCACCCCCTCCGGCCCTTCCGTAGCAGGGTTCTGGCTCTGTTTCAGCTGTCCCCCGTGTTCCAGGTGCTCTTATGTTCACCTAAGAAGGATTTATCCCTCTGGAGTCCTTTCCGATTTCTTCGTGCCCTTTTTTCAATGGTCCTAAAGAAAAGTTTGATTTTGGTAATCTCTTGTGGCTTGTTAGAAATGAACTCGTAAGTGAAGTAAATCAGACCCACGTGTACACATATCCATGGTCTCACTAGTGTGAGAACAAATAGGGGCTGGGGATTTAGCTCAGCGGCAAAACGCCTGCCTGGCAAGCGCAAGGTCGTGAGTTCGGTTCCCGGTACCGGAGAAAAACCAAAACCCCCCCCCAAAAAAAAAACAAAAAAACAACAACAAAAAAAAAAAACAAGTAAATAGGAACCAAAATGCACAATAGATGCTGTGAATTAGGAAGAAATTGTTCAAAAGATAAGAGAAATGTGATAGGAGACAGGGGAAAGGAAGAGAAAAGGAAAAAAATTATATATATCTCTATATAGAGATAGATAGATAGATAGATAGATAGATAGATAGATATAAACAAGATAGCTAAGGTAGATATACTGCTAGTTTCTCTTAGTTCATTGAAAAGAAAGATTTGTGATAATATTGTTTGGATAATATCTCATACCCTGAGTAACTACCCTGAAGATAATAACATGCAATGTATTAATTATTGTTACTCTCCTATTATCTTGCTTCAAAATTCTATTTTTTTATTCTTTTTATAACAATAAAAAAAAGAAACTCATTTCACAATCTTCTGCATGCTAAACAGAAGTGGGAACCTATAACAGCAAAATTTAACAAATTCCACAAGAATGGAATTACAGAAGTCCCCCTTACCCAGGGGGAGATGTTCTAAGGTCCCCAGCACAGGGCTGAAATCATGGCAAGGATTGCCAGTCTATACAGGCTATGTTTATTCCTGCACATTCATGCCTATAATAAAGATTAATTCATAAATTAGGCACAGTAAGAAGTTAACGACAACTAATAATGAAACAATGTAATGACATGTTGTAATGGTGCTTATGTGAATGTGCTCTCTCTGTATCTCTATCTCACCCACTTATTCTGTTGTATTTTTGGATTACAGTTGACCACACATAACTAAAGCCATAGAAAGCAAAGGCATGAGCAGCAGGGGCCAGTGCACACGGGACACCCTGGGCAGTTGAAGAGAGATGGTGAACCTATTTAGGAAGCTGTTATGCTTCGTATCTTGATGTCCCCCAAAAGCCCCATGTGCGCACAGGAAGTTGGTTGGACCAGGGAGGTGCTAAAGCTGACTGTGTCTTGGGGAGGGGCCTACTTGGAGCAGAGGGGTCACATGGGTGTGACCTGGAAGGGTTACCTCTTCTTGGCTCTGTTCCTCCTCTCTGCTTCCTGTCCACCATGCTGCCCCCAGCTTTTCCTCCCCCAGGCCCCTCTGTCATGCTGTTCTGCCTTGGGCCCAGGGGACCACGGGCTGAAAATGTGATTCATAATGAACTTCTCCTGCTTTAAGATGCAGCTGTCAGGTATTTTGTCCCAGTGACCAAGACAGGAGTCAAAGAAGACTTTCCAGAGGAAGCCAGGCTCACAGGCATAGTAAGAAGTACCCTATAAAGGAGGGAGGTGGTAGAACGCTTCTAACCAAGAAAACAGCTAGGACAGAGAGCACAGAACAGTGGTGCAAATGCAATGCTGGGTTTTCTCAGACAGCAAAGGTTAGAAGCAGAATAGTCAACACCAAGGGTGGGCCTGCACTATCCCTGCTAGAAGCTGCAGCGCAGCGTCACCCTGAGCAGGAAAGGTGACCCTCTGGATGGAGGGGTGCTGCAGCTGTCACACGTGCACTGGACTACAGAGACTTAGAGAAAGCAGTTTGCAAACCATGTCTACTAGCTATTTGTAAATTGAAAATAGGTTGAAATGACCATATTTTATGTATTGATTTAAATAAAATATATTATTAAAATTAATTTCATCTGTTTCTTACTTTTCTCAACATGACCACTAGAAACTGAAAATGCTGTCTGTGGTCTGTACTCCATCTTCCCTGGGCTGGGAATTCTGAAGGGCTCTGACAGCCATCGTAAGGCCTTTGAATGGTGCACAGATTGAATGGGAGTGATGTGCTCAGACCAATCGGCTGGGACTTTAGAAGGGTAATAAATAGCTCCCATTTTCCTGCATCTTGAATCAATGGAGAGTTAGAAGCAAAAGTCAGACCGGTGAAAATAAATATGCTAGTTTTACTGCCAGTAATAACTGGATTTGAGAGTAGAACTTTCAATCAATGGCTGCAACGGATTTGATGACCATTTGCCAAACAACGTGATTCACCAGGCAGAGATTGGCACAAGGGAAATGCAGGGTGCCCTTCAGGCTGACTTCCCCTGCAACATGGTGTGAGATGGTGGTTACCAGGGGCAGAAAGGTCCCAAAGGGTGGGGAGAGGGGACCCCGCTAGAATGAGTGAGCCCCCTCTCCCTGCACTCATCACTCAGCTGTCTACTATTCCTGTTATGGTTTACATCTAAAATATCCCCAAAGCCTCATGTGCTGGGAGGTGAAGAGGTGGCTCACTGGGGTATGGCCTGGAAAGGTCTGTTCCTGTGCTTCCCCGCTCTTCCTTGCTCTCTGTACTTGTGGGCTGCCTGGGGTGAGCAACTTTCCTCCACTATGCCCTTCCACCATGTTGTTTCTGCCTTGAAGTCAGCAAACCATGGACTGAACCCACTGGAACCTGTAAACCAAATAAATGTCTCCTTCTGGGAAAGGGACCACCTTCTGTCCTGGTGATGGGAGAGTGACTAAAATACTTCCTCTTCTGGGAGGAGCAAGGCAGGGATTGAGGGAAGCCAGGAGGTGGGCTGAGCCC
Source organism: Chinchilla lanigera (assembly GCF_000276665.1). Taxonomy (NCBI): domain Eukaryota; kingdom Metazoa; phylum Chordata; class Mammalia; order Rodentia; family Chinchillidae; genus Chinchilla; species Chinchilla lanigera. Next base: position 7,071,174 of record NW_004955486.1, on the reverse strand, counting down.
AGGATTCCAGTGTTGCTCCTGAGAGCTTTCACAAGATAATGTGTATGTGTCCTCTTGCTGCCATAACAAATGACCACAGACTCAGTGGCTTGAAGCTGCACACTTGCCACCTCACAGTCCTGTAGACCAGTTTAGGATGGCTCAGCTATGTTCCCCATTGTGAATCTTAGATTTGAGCTTGGATATTTCCATCCTCCTTTGGATCATGGGCAGATTCCAACTCCTTGCTGCTGTGGGACAGAGATGCCTGTTTCCTTCCTGGTTTTCTGCCATGACCCCACTGGGTCCAGATTCTCTTCGGAATCTTTATATGTGGGCTCCATATTTCAGAGCCAACAGTGCTACGTCCACTCCTTCTTGTGCTTGGAGTCTTTGTGACTTCCTCTTTGTCAGCCTCTCTTTTGATGTCCTTTTCCTTCACGCAGAGAACAATGTCTTCTTTTTAAGGACTCGGGTGATTAGATTAGACCCACTGAAATAATTAGAGACCCTCAACCTATTTTAAGGTTGATAACCACACCACATCTACAAAGTTCCCTGCACCCTTCATGGTCACCTCTTCACAGACTTGGAATTGGAATGTGCCTGTTCCCCTAGGGAGACTGTTATTCTGCCTATTTCAGATAGTAAACAAAACCCAGACACTAGTGCATGTCCAATGGTTGCAATAATGCTAGGTGCTCAGTAAGTGCTCAATAAATACAAGCTATTATTTTCATAAAAGAGCAGTGACCTGCATAATTAACAAGCCACCAATACATAAAAGTCCCTAGGTGTGAGGTTAAAATCCCACAGAGTTCAGAGTGATGGCAGTCTAAGGCATGACAGCCTGAACCTGGGCCCCAGCAGAAATGCTGGTCCTCACGTGTTCTGTGTCCCACCTGCCAGGCATTGCTGAATTTCTAGGTTTCCAGGCAATGTGCCATGATTTGCTATTTCCAGGAACCCACTGAATAGGCTGGCCATTCTGTTTGGGGAAATTCCTTGTTCAAGCATTTGTCAATAAGCCTGTAGGTGATTGTTTAAATAGGGAGTGGCACGTGGGTACCACCAAAGGCACATGATGGCAAATATAGCCTTTCTCACGTATCCATCTGGCAGTGCCAAATAGCAATAGGAACAGCTGGCTGCAGTGATTGTTACACTCAAAGCAGGCCCAGACTCTGCCATGGGCCAGGATGCCCATCCACACCCCTTCCCATCGAGGGCCACGCTGGGAGGGTCCTGTCTAGTCTACCCGGCAGTGCATACTGTGAAATATGGCCTACTCATGCAGAAGAAAGGAGCTTAGCAGTGGGAGACCAAGCCACACCTTGGGCTTCCCAGGGTCCACGTGAACCTGGGACCTGCTGCATGGTCCTGTCTTCTGAGCCACCATCCCCTTGGCCAACCCCAAGGGTTTTCACCACCCAGCAGACAGACTGTACCCTTGTGTTAGCAGCTCTATCCTCCAGGATATTCACTCCAACAGTTCACTCAATAGGAACTGAAGATATCACTTCAGCTGCATGAGTAATAAGCATTTCTATTGTTTATTTTATTTGATTGGATACTCTGATGACAAAATTACACAAGTTTTGAACGTTTCCTGGGTTCCTATGTCTCCCATTGCCATGTTCTGTTTTCGTTTGTTAGTGCACACACACACACACACACACACACACACACACAGTGAGGAATATACATGCAGCGTTCAGTGTTCTCGTCTGAGTCATTCATTTGAAACACTTGCCCCCAGTTCCACCCTGTTGCTCAGTAGCCTCCTCTTATATCCCATTGCTGCCAGGCTTGATCACGTGACTTACTGTGGCCAATAAAATGCAAGAGGAAGTGATGTAGATTACATCCAGCAGAAGCATCACCTGGTCCTCCCTCTCTTCACTTGGTGCAAATCTGAGGAGGGAAGTCTGGATGGGAGGCTGCTTCCACATGAGTGGAAAAACACGGAGAACCTGAAGCCAAGCCCTAAAAGCCATTGGAAATCTTCAAGGCTCAGACTCAGGGCATGTTTGTTACTAGGGCGTCACACATGAATGCTGACCAGTGCGTGAGTTTCATCAAGTATACCTGCAGTTACTCAGTTCCAGGACTTCTCACTGCAGAGCTCCCTGGTGTGGGGCATCCCTTTGCTGCCTGGCACATACTGTACAGCAAGCACAGCAATTCTCCCAGTATCGGGAGGACTGTGTCCTCCCAAATTCATTCATGGAACCCTGCTACTACCACCAAGACTGTAACTGTACATGGAAATAAAGAGGTCATAAAGGTGTGGTCCTAATCCCACCTGACTGCTGTCTTTATAAGATGATGAAGAGATGCCAGGAGCTGTCATGCACAGAGGAAAGGTCATGAGGGGGCAGCACAAAGGCAGCCAGAGAACCCAGCCCAACAGCACCTTGATTTTGGACTTCCAGCCTTGAGAACTGGGAGAGAACCCAACGCCCATGTTTAATCCAGTCTGGTGCTCTGCATGGCACCGGCAAGGGCCACAGAAACAGGGAGATCTCCAGGTTCTGAGAGAGGAGGGATGGGCTGGTCACACTCACCTTCAGGTGCTGTGCAGAGTGTGAGAGGCTGGAAAGAGCTCCTCCGTGTGGGGAGGTGAGGGAGTAGGATGTGCTGAGCCCTGGGGGGAATGGGCAGGACCCTGGAAGTGGAAGGGAAAATGCCAGGGTCCCATATGGAGAGGCGAGAGCTGGAGACACACGGAGGCTGGGAAGCCCTCGCACTTCCCGGTGGCTAGGCTCCAGAGCTGGTGGGTTTTGTGGCAGAGACCTGCCTGAGGGTTTCCCACCCGATTCCTTACCTGACTCCACTTCCGGCACTAGAAAGACAGCATCCCCCGGCCTGCGCAGGGAGGGCTAGGCTGAGCTCCGGCCACAGGGTAGGAATAAGTGTGAGCCATGGTGTGGCTCTACTCCAGCCACGGTCACAACTCCCACAGGCCGGCTGCTGGCAACAGCAGAGAGTCATCTCCTCAAGAAGTCACAGGTAATGTCACAGGTGGCTCCTCCCCAGACCCTTGTCCCTGGCTGGCAGGAAGTGTCTTCTCCCCAGGTCCCCACACATTAGTCATCCTGTGTGTCTCTGTCCTGATCTCCCCCTGAAGGACACTGGGTATATTGGATCAGGGCCACCCTCATAACCTCATTCTACCTCCACCACCTCTGAAGTACTGTCTCCAATATAGTCACCTTCTGATTCACTGTGGGTCACGGCTCAAATGGAGGACTGTGAAGGACAGAAGCCAGCTCTGACATCCTCTCTGCCTGGACCCTGAAAGTGTCTTACTGAGTAGTCCAGCCATCTTCCAGAGCTGAGAAAAAAGAGGAGGCCACTGTCACAGAGAACGTGGCTAAAAGGTGAAAAAGCACGCTGGTGGGCACAGTCGTGCATGGACATGTATGTCTTTCTTGGATTTCCTCTGCGAGGTGGGGTTTGTTTCAGCAGCTTCACAGAACCTACCCTGACTGATGAGACATACACACATCGGGAATGCAGGCACTGCCTGGGCCGAACTCTAGTTCTGGGTGTTCTCATCGTAGAAGTGGGGTATAGAGCCAGGAGAGGAGGAGGAGGGGTCTTCCGGAGAGCACCTATATGGAAGCCAGGGGAGGAGTAAGTCTTCCCCAGGGTCAAAACCGAGCAGGCTGAGTGGGGCTGTGTCTGCCAGATCAGCAAAGAAAGAGGCCTGCGGATGGCCAGAGAGCCAGAGGGAGACAGGTCCTGCAGCTCTCTGCCCCAGCGAATGGTGAATGGCTGGAACTTTCCATAGGAGCTGGAGGGAGGATGCGAGGACAAAGGGATTTCATTTAAGATTAAGCATTCGCACTTCATTTCTAAATGTTAAGAAGTTGCTTGCCTGAAAACATTGAAGAGTGGGGCTAATTAGAGATTAAAGTCCTTGAGAAGATGTAAGAGAGAAATAAAAGGCAGAGAATATATAAGGGATTAACGTCACCCTGCAAAGTCTCTACTTTCAATCAATTAAGAGCAAGAACAAAGGTACCGGAGGGCGGGGGCGGCCTCAGTCGGTGCGGTGGGAGGTGGCAGGACAGACCACACGCTCCTCGGGTGACACTGCTCAGTAGGCTTCTACTCTTGGCAGGAGCTGACGTGGGAGGATGTGGGAGCCGTGGGGATGCAGAGGTGAGTGTGGAGGGCCGGGGTGCCCACCACATGCCATTGCTGCAGTGGTCTCCTGGAGCTCTGTTCCCGCTAGTGCTGCTTTGAGATGAGGCACTAGATGCAGCAAGGAAGGCTGCTCTTCTCTAGCCTGCTCCCTGGGGTGCGACTCCCCCTGCACTCCCTCCACCCCTGCCTCCCTCCTGCTCCGACCCTGCTGTCGCCTCCCTGGTCATCAGCTGAGTCTCTCTCACCTAGACCTCAACTGGAGCAGCCCAAGGAAAAGGCTTTGCTTGTGGGAATGAAGGAGGCAGAGACGTGGTACCCAGGCGGGCACACCGGTTGTGGATGCTGAGATCAGGGCCCTCGTGCAGCCCGTAACCTGCCTCAGATCAGCTCCCCCACCTCGCATCTTCTCCACCTGGCATCTTCTCCACAGCTGCACCAGGCTGTAGGAGTCAAACATGTCATCAATGCATCTGAAGAGCAGGTGACTCTCAGCCTGGCTTTGTTCAATGTGGCTGCTAAGGATGAACGTCTGCGCATTCCCGATTCCATGTGCTGAAGGCTTAGCCCCCAGTGTGATGGAATGGAAAGTAGGGATTTGGGGAGACAATGACGCTTAAGGAAGGTCATAAATGTGAGGACTCCTTGATGGGATCAGTGCGCTTCTAAGAAGAAACGCCAGAGACCCCACTCCACCACCACCACCACCAAAGACTCCGGAGGAGGCAGCCAGGAAGACAGCCCCACCAGAGCCCAGCCCTGCTGGCTTCCTGGTCTTGGACTTCACTGTCTAAAGGACTTCAAGAATGGAATTTCTACTATTCAGCCTACCCTGTCTGCAGCACTTTTATTGGCAGCCCAAGCTAACTAATACAGTAGTTTATCATTTAAGCTTAAGAGTAAAGCTAAAGCAAGAGACCTCAATGTGCTTAATCATGTCTTTGCAGTTTTGTTATCCACAGTGGCCTTCGGTTCTGAGCCTGGTAGTTTTATTTTTCTTCTCATTCTATTTCTTTCTATGTCTTGCAAATATTCTATTATAATAAATATACTTTAAGTAAAAACAAGTAAATGTTTTCATTTATTATTTGAGACGTTAGAAGGTGAAAAATGATCTATCTGTATAGGGCATCTAGAAGGCTGTGGCTTTTGAAACTGTGCGCTAATTTTAGGGCTATATTTATTGGTAGAGAAGCCTATAGGGAAAGTGTTTATGCTGCATAGACTTTGTGTGATCAAGGAATGCATAAAATTCTGCTACATAGACACCCAGAGCCGCCTCCCAGCAGGAATCTATAAGTAGCGTGATGTCAGAGGCGCGGGTTAACACAACAGGTCGTGTCTGACCACCGCTGGAGGGAAGAAATGGAAATATTGCTCAGAGAGGTCTTTCTGATGTATGTCCCCTCTACAAATGCTGAGGAGGTGGAATAGTTCTCTGATGCTGCGCAAGGACATTTGGCACAAATTACAAGAGGGTTTATAGTCTCCAAGTAAAATGTTTTCTAATGGTCTAACTTTATCCGTGGACGAGCTGCAAGAGGCTGAAGGAATGAGCAGTTAACACGGGTGATCTCTCTGAAAACATCAAAAGCCCCAGGTGAGTAATTTTTAGAGAGAATGTTATAGATATTTCAGGCTGAAAGTCCTGGAAACTGGCCAAAGAGACAGCAGCCTCCTGCATCCAGACTCCATGCGGATAAAGCCAGCCGATCAGCGCCCTCTGGTCTTCTCATCTACCTCTGGGCTTCTCAAAGGGCTCCAGCACGGAAGTACGTGACCTTGGCTTCTTCGGGGCAGGGGACCAAGGCAGGCTCATGGGGGATGTGGGTCCCCAGGTCCCAGGCGGGACTCTCAGGGAATCTGCTCCCGGAGCAGCTAATTCTGTGGGTGGCAATGGCCAGAAGCTGGCCCTGTAGCCCTGTCCACCCACACCTGAGTCATTTTGCTGAAGATTAACCTGCAGGGGTCAGATGAGAGTGATTTTTCCAGAAGGCTATCAGAGCGTGCAGGTCTGTGCCCCGCTGAGACTCTCCTTTCCTTCCAGGCCGGGGGAAGCAGGAGCACCTGGTGTGACCTCCGCACTCTTGTCCATTCCCTGTGTAGCTTCGGGCAGCTGTCCTCCCTTTGGTTTCCCCAGATGCAAGGGTGCACTGATGGTGAGCTCCGTAGCAGCCATGTCTTCGTCACTGCACGAGAAGGTTTTGAGGACCCGGAGACCCAGGGTGCTCGTGGTTTCCAGAGAGGATGGTAATCAGCAGAACAGGTTCCGATTTCTTAGTGAAAGGTCAGGGCTGTTGGAAGCAGGGTGTGATCCCTTGAGGCCACCTTGGTGACACAGAAATAAAAGAAAGGAGGTTAGCAAACTCTGACTCTAGCCTGGCTGGCATGGATTGTGGGACGGCACTCACTGCTTCTTGGATTCCAAGTCCCACACTCTGGATAAACTTAACATTTAATTGCTTCAACTTATTGCCCCATAGACATACGGAGGCCATTTGAGCAACAGATAGCTTGGAGATGCCCTGCTTTAGCTTGTCAAAATTCTTACTGATAACCACCCGATGTCCTGTCGTCTTCCTGTTGAACGATGCAATTGGTACCCCTGGTTTGCTGTCACTTCCTCCTTCCCTTCCTTCTCTTCCCTCCCTCCCTCCATCCCTGCCTTCCTCTCTCCCTTCTTCTTTCATCTACAAATCCAGACAATCTTTTGGATGCCATTTTGGGAGCGCATAGTCTAGGCAACTAGACATCATGTTTCTCTCCTGGCTGAGTCACCTCAATGTGCCTCAACGTGCCTTTTAGTTTGACTTCAGCCTGGAGTCTACATAAGGTCTGGCTTTTTGACTCAATCCACAGTGTGATGACAGCACTAGGAAGGTTCAAAACTGACTCCAGAGCTTATTGGGAGAATCTTTGTCCAGACAGACTCCAGAGCTTCCCTCCAACCTTAATGCAGTGCCCTGTCCAGGCCTGAAGGACACACGTCTGTGGAGCATCCCCCACTCCAGGCAGCCCACCCCACCCTGTACGGATGGTACAGTCAGATTGCAATGGGTTAACCAAGCACTGGACATCCATATCTCACTCACTTCTGGCCGTGGAGTTTAGGAGTGGGTGGCAAACTGGAGGAGAATGAGAGGAGAAAGTGAGTTCTCTTTTGACAGGACAGAGAAGAAAGATGTGCCCGGGAAGAGATTTATTTCCGCAAGTAAACATAACCCAGAGTATTTTTCTTCGAGGCCATATTCATTTACCAGTGCTGAGGAAATCATTTCCCATCATTGTCCCCATACCATAAGTCATACTCAGGATGTGTTCATCGAGACCAGATAAGGATCAGGAAAAATGAACCGGGGAGTGCTTGAGATCCTCTGCTGCCTGAGCGCGTGGAGCCGTGATCTTGGTGTGCATGGCTTACACCGCCCGCTCATGAGCTCCTTCTTAATTTCTTGCAGAGATGGCGGCCTCCCCGGCGTTCTGTCAAGGTGGGGATGGGAGTCATCACAAGACGGTGCAGGATCCTTGCCCGTCCTTTTATCAGCATCGCTGATTTATTTATTACTCTTCAGGGCATATTACTCTTACAGTTTCTCTATTTTCTTGAGGACGGGAAAGGAGGAGGGCGGGGAAAATTACACGGGTGAATTTGATCAAGGTTTCTTACACCATCTCTTCCCTTTGTTTCTGCAGATGATTGATGCTTTCACTAATCTGGGGGGACTCTGGGCTCCCCACGTGCCCAACACCCATGATACAGAGAGCTCCCTGCCTGTCCTTGAGATGTTCTCGGTCAGAAAATACTTCTCACTCTTCTTGCTCTCCTTGTTGAAGCTGTCTTGAGAAAAAAGCAAACAACTCACAAGAAAGAGCCAGTAGGGGTGCAGCAACCCCATGCAAGGCGGCATCAACTCCGCGAGGGAGAGCCCTGCCCCATCTTCAGCCACCGCCCTGAGCAGCCTCCAGATCAGGGGATGCTGTCTGACCTGGCTTCTCCAAAATACTAAGGATCGGTGCAAGGAAGACCGACCAAGGAGGCCTTTGGTGTTAGGGCCCTGACATTAACCACCAAGTGCGCAGCTGTAGGCTGGGAGGGTTCACACAGCGAGAGCCCCAGGACCTTTCTCCTGGGCTTCCCCTCTGAGGACGGAGAAAGGAGCTGGACGAAGTGGGCATTCCCAGGTGGAACAGCACTGTCCCCATGTGCGCCTACTGCTACACAACTTGGCAGAGCCCTGATCTTGTTATTCTCTCTGCCCCGGCAGCATCTCCAGTCCATGTCCTGCTTGTTTGAGGTGGTGTTTAAGCTGTGCCGCTACTGCCTGGAGATCTGTCTCAGCAGGCACTGCAGAACACTTTGGTTTTCTGCAAAACCCTGAGTTTTATCCAATTAACCTTTATCTTGTTTGTTGTATTAATTTGCACAGCCCCTGGCTATGAGGAGAAAGAGGTTCCCTTTGTGTTTGCCAATCCAGCCCGTCTCTCCCTTCAGGCTGATCTGTTCTGCTTGGAAGACTTTCCTGATCCCTGTCACCCTGCACCCACTTCTGTTCGGCCCCCCCGCCCCAGCTCACTGAGTTTGCATATTCTGACAAGGACCCACGAAGTCCCTGCTTGGAACCGCCTGGACCCAAGTCCAGAGATCTGGGGAGACATGGCCCAGGCACCTGAAGATTTTAATTTTTAGCAGCTGCTGCTGCTTTCCATTGGGGAGACTTTACCCCAAGTTCCCTTCTCAAACTCCCACCTCCAGACATTCTGATTTCCTTGGCTTGGGGCAGGACTTGCACCCAGAGATGCCAGAAGCCTTCCAAACAGCGGTTGCAGAGGTTGGCAGAGAGCCGCTGACTTTGGCCTTAGCTTTTGCACAGCACCGGGTAAATGCAGGGAGAGGATTGTTCCCCTCTTACCTAAGAAGGGTAGAGTCCTGGGGACAGCATGGCCTGGACACTGGGATAGATCCGTGCTTGTCTCTCCAAGTCCCAGCTCCAGGCAAGAAGCTTCATTCCCACCCAATGTCATCTCAGGGCCAGATCCAGGTTTGATGGGATGGGTGCCTACTCAACTTGGGAAGGGGACTTCTTTGAGAAAAATGAATACCAAATTATAGGTAGAAATGTAGGTTTGGGAGTCTGTGTGGGGCTTCCCTAGGTTCCAGGTAAACAAGGGCCTGCTGCCTTCCAGGGGAGTTTTCCTTGGTCTGCTACCCCTAGTGGCTATGTCTGTGGACGGCGTGCTTATTTTAATATTCCTGGTGCACTAGAGCCAGGACCATGGTGCCCACCTTTAGGTTCAGTTCTCTACCCTGGCTTTGTACTGGCCGAGATTTCTTTGCCAATCTCAGGCACAGGGAAGCTCCAGAGATAAGGTCATTTATCCCCCAGAGGATGCACCTGATTGCCAGGAGCATCAGCTCTAATGTATAGAATGCATTTTGCCAGGACCGTGACAGTCATTAGAAATGGGCCCTGGGTGTCATTACCCCAGAGTCATCCTGGTGAAGTATGTGTCCTCTGAGGAGCAGAAAGCATTAGAGCGCCCTGAGCTGAATTGGTCAGCCGAAAATACTGGAGTGCTTTATCCTTGGGAGGAAATTAAGCCATTTATTGGAGGACAGAAGTTCAGGATAATAGTTAAAGCAATCTGACATTTCCATAAATTAATGAAATATGTATGGTTGGCATAACTCCATGTGAAACAGCATTGATCTCTCCTCCCTGGGGTCCAGATGGAGACTTCCGGGCAGTGGAAGAGGCAGGAGCCCATGGCCAAGGACACTGGATGTGTTCAAGGGACTGAACGCACGCTCCTGGAGCAGCAACCCACCCACACACACGCATGGTTTTGGGGATTGGGCTCAGGCCTGCCCCATTTTTTGTGTCCTTCTCCCAGTTTGGTTCCAAGAACCCACTGCACCACGTGGTCTCACTTCAGGCTTTTCTTCCTTCTAGTCTGTGGGCTCCAGAGAACAGGCACCCTCTGTGCCAATCCCTCCCATCTCAGCACTCAGCAGACAGCCTGGAGCAGAATGAATGAATGAATGCAGATGGATGATCGCAAGTCTCTCTCCGGGAGACTCCTAATCACGTGGAAGCCAGACAGAGTTTGAGGGATGCCTGGCCTCAGGCACCAACTGTGGGTCTGGGGTGCTGCCACTGTACAACCCTCACCTATAAGGGGGGAATAATGATGGCACCCGCTTTATAGGGATTCACGAGGAGGGCCTGACTCTCATTTTTCCCTGGTACCAGCCGGAGGAGGGGGTGTGTCTGGCAGCGTCTGTCTGTCTCCACCTCACCCACCTCTGCCCCATCTACCCCAGGTGGACCAGGACAACCTGTTTCAGTGGCCTCTCTGGCTATCAAACTGCCCCTCTCCTCCTCCACTCTGACACGAGTGGGCCAGACAGGCAACACTGACCCTGCCCACTGCCCCCACTTCAAATGCTGCTGTTGTCTTTCTTAAGAAATGAGAAGAAGGGACCTGGCCCCTTATTTTCATACCCAGCTTTCATAGCCACTGTCAGCCCTGCCCCTTGCTGATGTAGCCTGCAGCTGCTGTGTAAGCAGTACTCCATCCCCAGGCACTTCTCAGGCTCCCCCTGTGCACTGACTCCGGTACTGCCGCACTGGCCCTGTTAGAATAAAGACTCGCTTTGGCATCCTGGAAACTTGCTCATGGTTGATTTCTCCGGTAGTGTGGGCTCCATGGGTCCTGTAGATCTACTTGGGATGCTTATCCTGAGTAGCTGATTCTAAAGGAAGGGGAGTGAACACTCAGAGCTGTTAGCACTGAAGAGCTCCAGAGACCAGCAGCAGAGACAAGCACCTGGTAGAGCAGACCTCCGGGGTGCGGCACAGGCCAGCATTGCACGGTGGCAGCCGGTAGTGGCAGTGACCACCCTCTGGCTCTTCCCAGTGTTGGTGTCCAGCAATACCTGATGTCATCTGGAGACATCAGAACAGCTAGCAGAGCTGCACTTTGCCGACTCACAATTCCCAGAATCCCCAGCCGACTGGCAATGGTGTCTTTAAAGGAAGTATGCAGTGTCAGAAACAGTCCACAAAGGTCTGCAGTAATTGTTTCATCAATGGTCCGCTCTTAGAAAGTGAGAGGCAGTCAAAGAGCACAGTCACTGAAAACATTTTGCCTTTTGCTTGTCTCTGGAGTTTGCTGAGGACCCTTCTGCGGTGAGTGAGCTTTTACTTGGGGAGACAATGGCTCGATGATGTCCTCAGCATGTGTGAATGAACACCACAGCAGCAAGGAAGCCCACGGCTCCCTGGGGACAGCACTGATGCTGACCAAGAGCCACATGACGCGTCCAAAGCAGGGCAGAGTAAAATAGATCACAGCTCTGTCTTCCGTTAGCAAATTAGCCCGGATTCTGCTCCTCTGTTTAATTAGGGTAAGACAGCCAGTGCAGCCCAGTACAAACAACCCACTTTAATTAGCAACGCAACAAAATTAACAATGCTGACAGGTCATACAGGCTCCTTTTGTGTTTCTTGAGCATGGGGACAAGAGCATGTGGAACGACGCTGCCAGAGGCAGGGGGCATGGAGCCCACTGCAGGCACCACAGTCTGGGAGCCCTAAACACACAGGGGCATTCTCTCCTGGTCCTGGTCCTCCCATGCACAAGTGGCTGGTGAGAGCCCTGTGCTGGCGAGGACCCTGTCCTGGCACGGACCTTCCCAGAATAAGGGATTTTGCCTGTGTTAGAAAACCACAGTCTTCTTCCTTCTGCCATGCACATGGTACCAGGAGAGGAATCCAAGCATCACATGGATGACTAACCAGGTGGCTTCAGGGCCCTGAGGTCCCAAGACCTACAAGAGCATCATTTCACCACACACAGACCCAGCTGGACCCACACTCCTGAGATGAAGGGTGGAGTGAGCAGGACACACCGGGTGAACTTGAATGGGCCAGGAGGGACAATGTTGGTCTTCAGGGACAGCAGGTGACTTCCGGTGCCCAGACCCGGTGGTGAAATCCAGACTCTTGCTTTCTTCCTAACTCTCAATGCAGTCCCCAGACCTGCAATTTCCTGGGACTCTGACAGGTGCTGTCTTGGGGACGTCAGGGCCCAGAGGGGGACCTTGGGGAGCACACAGGGACTCCTAAGGAAGTTGCCTCCTCTTCTGTCCTCCAAGTCTCGAGCAGGCCCCATTGAGTACCCTCCTGTCCTGCTCACATCCTTCCTGCATGGTGGTGCCCCAAGTCTTCAGCAAGAGACACCAGAGCTCAATGACATTTTTCTTTCCATTTTGTAATTATTTTTATAGCTCATCTATATCACTTAATACTATTTAAGATTGAGATGTAGTTTTTCTTTAAACCATAGGAGTTTGTTTAGTTGGAAACAAACTAGTTGGAACTTGATTTAAATAAAACATAAATTTCCTAGCAGCTTAGGTGACAGGAAGAGGCTGATGGCTTGAAGTTCCTTGAATGTCACCATCCTGGGTCAGTGCTGGGCCTTGGCGAGGCATGGCCCCTGGTGACCCAAGGAAGTGCCAGGTGACAGGTGGCATTTCAGGGCAGAGGTGAGGGTGCCCAGCAGGACCTCAACCACCACTCCCTGCATGCATTTGCATGGCAGACAGGACTTCTAGGACTTGATAAGCTACCTAGCTGTGCTTTCTGGGCACAAGGCGAGGCATGGGCTAGAGGTGCCTCACTGCTTCCCAGGGGGAAGATGGGCTCAGCCTGGATGATGCAGGGGGACTGGAGCCAGTGCCACAGGGAGTGGCTTACTCTGTGTCCTTTCGGGGTGCAGGGGTCAGCAGGGAACAGCATGAGCCTGTGGTTCTTCAAGTCTGACCCCCATCACCTGTGAGACCTTGGACTTGAGCAGTCAAGTTTGATTTTTCTATCTGAAAAATGGTATGAAAACTGCAGACCAAACGTCACCAGATAATCATGGTACTGAGGGAGAGCATTCTCCTCCCTTTCATCCTTCCTCAATGGGCATCCCCAGCAGGCTATCAAGGCGACGGCTCGCTGGCCAACTGCGTCTGTCTGGTAGGAGCCAAGCCAGCGATGCTGCTCCTCTTAGCTTCACTTCTGTACTTGGCTCCCACGTCTCAGCCTCGGCATCTCTTCCCATTGCGTGCTCGGCAGAACCCGTGCTCCTTAAACAAGTTGTCACCTACTGTTGGAGCTGATTCAGCTCTACCAGCTCCTCTACGCTCTATAAATATTTAATCCACCAATACTTAGTAATCACCTCAGCACAAAATCAGGATGGATCAGAGGATGTTGATTCACCCTGGTTATCAAAGAAGAAGCTTAATCTTTGCAACAGAAGCATTTCCTGCTATTAAGGGATGAAATGCGAGTGAGCCGCTTGAAACGTACACAGGAGTTTTTGTTTTGCTTTGTCTTAGGTCAGATAAATGCTTGTGACACTCATGGCACTCACAAACACCCCAGGCCCTCGATGCAGGGGGACTTCTGCCGACAGCATGGGCAATTCTATGTTCCCAGTTTTCCTGAGCTCCTGCCGACACTCGACGCTCAAGCTTCCTCTTGATGCCCTTGAGTGAGGGGGACAGCCCTGCTGACCTTGCTGACCACATTGTAGGCTGGACTGGCAGGCTGAGCTTGGTGGAAGATGACTGGCTTCTTAGACTTCACTCGTCTGATATTATAGTGCCTCTTGCTATGTAGTCAGAGTATAATTTCCAGGTAGGTAAATATATAAGGATGGTTATTCATTGCAAAAATCCATCCCAGATTACAGGGCCAGCACAATTCATCCTCACCTAGACTTGTATCTTCCAGTCCCTTGCCCATGGCAGGCATCACTAATTGATCACAGCACTGTTTCCCTGGGATTGAGGTTCCCTCTCTCTTTTCAGCAGCCTGGCCCAGGCTCTTACTCAGGTAACAGGACACCAGACAACACCTCTTTGTGGGCATGGACCCTAGCTGTGTTTCCTTTACTACAAGAGGATATTTTTTCCTTACAAAAAAAAGGATTTCTTCTGTATTCAACCATGGATTTGTCATCACTTTGTCATCAATATCTACATGTCCTCATCAGAAACTTTGCTTCCTTTTGCCTACCCCAGTGAGCCTGGCTACTGCTCAAACCAACATCAAACCAAACCTGCTTGCCCAAGACAGAGCTTCTGAGAGTGGATGGTGACATGCTCAAGGTCACAGAGATGCACAAAGAGTGTCCTTCCCCATGGGCCTTCCTTCACATGATCTAGCTCTATCCAATCACCATCATTGCTTGTAGGTCAGGAACGACTCTGCCGGGCTCAGGAAGACCTTCGGCAGGCGGTGGTCATGAATGTCGTGGGGCCCTGTGCCTCTTCTCTCTCTGGGTCTGCTGGGTCCGTACATTATACCCTTATTTTATGCAGCCTTTGCCTGTGGTTGGTTTGCAAAGAGAAAAGAGTGCTTGTTGCATCTGCTACTATAGAAAGAGCGTATTTTTCAATCATATTTGCTAACAGCAGGGTTACGCGCATGGTGTGTGTCCACTGTTCCACAGCATGCAATGCGGGACCTTGAGGTGTGCTCTGCTCTCTGCCCAGTGCTGGCTTCCGTGCACCACCTGCCAGCTCAAGCAGGCAGTGGAGGCTGCACACTGTTGCCCATGTACACCGTGGGCTGCACCTGGGCCTGGACACGTGGCTGGGTTCTGGGGCTTTCTTACCTGGCTGCGGCCCTTCTGCCTGGTGGACATCGCTGTGGCCCTGTAGGACATTCTGAGGCACAGCCTGGCCTGTGCACTTTCTTCCAGGGATTCTCAAAGTGCCAGGGCTGTTGGGCAGGGGTGGCCACCAGCACCCAGGCCCTAGCAGGGCTCATTGGTGCCCTGCAAAAGTCGCTGGCTTCAGGGTGGAGGGCGGGAGAGAGGGCTGGTTAACCGAGCCCTGCACCTGAGCACTCAGTCAGAACACAGGACCTTCTGTTGCTGGCTGGGTGTGGGGCAGGAGTCAGTGTCCTGGTGACTCTGATGAGCAGCCAGGGTTGCCCGGCCCAGGGTGACCGCACCCTCTCTGCACCTGTGCTGTGTGACCGTGGTTCCCAGGGGCACACCTGGCCACAGGCAACTCATGGTGCTGACTTGGATTCCTGAGTACTTCTCAGTGTCAGGTGCTGAGCAGAGTGCTGTGACCCATGAACTAGGTGAGCCCTTGCAGTCACTCTACGAAGGAGGCTGTGATATTTCGCTCCCAGTGACAGAGGCTGGATGGGGTGCCCAGGGTGGAAGCCCCAATATGCCCCTCCCAGTCTGAATTCCGGTCCTGCTGTGCCAGAGGGATTGTCCCCTGCTGCGGATCAGTGCAGAGCCCCTCACACAGGGGCTGAAATGCTCACCTTCAGCCTCACCCTCACCTGGGAGTGCTCAGGCACCTGAGCAGCTGCAATCGCTCCATCCTTTGGTAAGTGGCAGGGACTCTGGTGATTGTTCTATCCCAGTCTAAGGAGACACTCAGAGAAGAGACAGGGGACGTGCTGGGACCCCACGGTCCGCAGGCCCTTTCCTGGTCCCTGCCTGGGATTGGTGCCAGGACACCTGTGAGCACCACCCCCAGGTGCTCAGCGCAGCTGCATCGGGAGCCTCAGTGCTGCCAGCTCAGGCAGCACTGCTGGACCTGCTGCCTGGAGACCCCTCGACCTGAGTCGAAGCCACATCTACGGTCACCAGCGGCACTCGAGGACTGTGCCCCCCCCCCCCGGGCACTACGGCCCTCTGCAAAGAACAGAGCCCAGGCTCTGGTGAACGAATTGCCAAGCGAGCACATGGTTTCCAGTTCATTTCTCTGCATTATCCCGGGACTGTGGATAAACAGAAAAGCAGTAACGGCTCTTCCTGGTGTTTTAATTGGCATTAGCAGTGTTTTAATTAGGAAAAGAATGAGGCAGAGGGAGTTCGGAGGACCGCTCTCCCCTGACAGCGCCTCTCCCAAGCAGGCTCCCATCCTCCAGCGGAGGCTTGGAGCTGCCCATTCAGGTAATTGATTCACCAGCCACAGCTCCACGTGGATCCAGGTCAGGGCCCCGGCTACCGACTTCAGGGTAGAAACAAGCATTTGGCGTTAAATGGACACCAGGGCTCTGCTGCTTAGCCCCGACTGCTGTCTGGAGAAGGATGCTTTCAGCAGGCTCAGTCTGAGGCAGAGGCAGGCAGAGGGTGCAGAACGATGACCGCTGCTCCCAAGTGGGGACAGAGTGGCTCAAACGCAGATGCACTGCAGGCAGTGTGAGGCCTGGGACAAGCTGACCTGTGGAATCTCAGTTCCTGTTCTCTGGCTGTAACAAAATGCCTGAGACATAGCAATGGAAAAAGAACAGAGGTTTATTTGGCTCCCAGTTCTGGAGGCTGTTGGGACCGGGGCATGGCTCTGGTGCCAGCGGAGCATCCCAGCACAGAGTGATGGAGCATGCCAGAGGGTGCCCCCTTTATTCCAGACCCATCCTGCAGCAGCCCACTACTACTCCAGCCATGGGTTAACCTGCCTCAGGCAGAGTCCGAACAACCTGATCACCTCCCCAACTCCCACCTCCAGACATGGTCCACAGGGATAGAGTTTCCAACACGTGAAATCTGGGAGATGGATTCAAACCATGGCTTTAGGCTGATGTGGTAGTGCAAGCCTGGAATCCTAGCACTCTGGGAAGCTGAGGCAGGAGCACCACAAGTGCTATGGATACAAGTTAGTGAGACTCTGTGTCAACAAAAAGGGTTAAGGATGTAACTCAATTCAAAGGCCCTGGGTTCAATTCTCAGCACTGAAAAAAAGGCATGGTCATTTGTTGAATCCCTAACGGCAGCCATGAATTGTAGACCACAGGGGCAGGGGGCGTGGGAGAATGGAGAGAGGAATGAGCTCATTATTAGATCTGTGTGCAGGGCAGGGGTGTGTGTGCAACTTCCTGTAGCTTTAAAAAGCCAATTCGCATAGCAGGCAACAAAAGTTTTCCAAAGGAAAAGGAACATCTGGAACCAAGGAGGCTAACTCAACATTATTTAGATTTTAAAATTCAGTTTCAGATGTCATCAGTAATAAGACACAACCTGTTTCTTTTTAATAGAAAGGTGGAACCGGGCCTGGTGACACACATCTGTAATCCCAGCACTCAGGAGGCTGAGGCAGGAGGATTGTTGTGAGTTTAAGACAAGTCTGGGCTACAAAGTGAGCTCAAGGCTGGCCTGAACTGCATAGCGAGACCCTGTCTCAAAAAAAAAAGACCAAAATAATAAAATAACAGAAAGGTGGCAGGGGTTAAAGAAATGGAAAAGCCCTAGGCATTTCTAGTCTTCTTGCTGCTAATGGCGTTTGGTGGGGAGACCACTGAAATAAGACCAGCGGGCATGGGACTCGTCCTCACACCTACAGCTCCCTGAAGAATTAAAGCCACACTGTTGATCACAGGCTTATTAAGCACCTATTCCTGGCGCGTTGGAACCAGGCCTCAGACACAAAGCAGGGCCGGGACCACAAGGACCATGAATCTCTCCCTACTGTCCACCTGAGAGCTCGGCCTGGGCCACCGCTGTCCCTGCTGCCTGTGTGCGTAGGGACCTCCTGCTTCCCTTACCTCCTGCTCCACACACAGGAATCACCGGCACGAGGCATTTGTGTTGCTTCTCATTTGTTTTCCCAGCATAAACCAGGCCACCTCTACACTGTCCTGGAAAACCAGCCCAGGGCCCCACCTCACACCTCTGGAGGCCCCCAGGCTAAGTGGCCGGGAGTAGGGTGCTGGGTATTGTCTGCAAACACGCACAGCAAGGGGATTCCAAAGCACGGGCAGGCAGGGCTGCTGCCTTCAGGAGTGCAGCGTGGGGAAAAGCCACCTGCGGTGGGAGGACCCAGAGCTGGGCACTGCGTGGATTTAAAAGTAGAAATGAGGGAGGGTGTGTGCAGTGGTTTATATCGAGATGTCCTCCAGAGCCGAATATGCTCATAGGTGGGGATGTCGGAAGGTGACTGGATCTCGGGATGCAGCTGACTCTCTCAGGAGCGGGTCTCTTGGAAGAGGCAGTCCTGGAGGGCATGGCCTGGAAGGGTGCATCTGCCTTCCCACTCCTCCTTTCCTCCTCTGCTTCCTGTCTGCCATGTCGTGAGCAGCTCTCCTCTGCCAGGCCCCTCTGCGTGCTGCCTTGCCAGGACCCTCGCACAGGCAGCAGGAAGTGAAGGATGACCGGCAGGAAGATGGAGCAGCCAGGCTGAGCTCGGGAAGGGGAGTTCAGTGGGATGTGCAGCGCAGGTCCTAGGAGCGAGGAGCCCAAGGTCAGGGAGACTTTGGGTCTGCGTCAGATTGCTGCCAGCAGGAGTGAGGAGGGCACAGAAATAACGGATGTGGCCAGCAGAGGGAGGAGTCCGGTCCCCCCCCCCCGGGCTGAGATGAGGGGACAGTGTGGCCAGAGTCTCAGCAGGGACACTGGGACAGGGAGTAGGGAGGGGTCAGTGGGGAGACGCAGGCTGGAAAGAGAGAGACACAGGAGCGGGGGGCCCCAAATGTCCCTGCGGAGAGTCCTTGGGGTCAGTGTCCACTGCGTGAGGCCAGCACCAGCTCTCCTGGTCACAAGCTCAGCCAGGGAGCCTGGAGACACCAGGAAGACACTGGAGGGGAGCCGAGCCCTGGCGCACCCCACTTGTCCACACGGAGGCCAGAGCAGCCGCTCCTGCTTCCAGACCCTCAGATCACAGAAATGCTCTGATGCCTTGTGTGTGTGTGTGTGTGTGTGTGTTATGTGCATGTGTGTCCATGTGAGTTGTACACATAGATGTGTTATGTGCACATGTGCCTGTGGGTATATGCATGTGTGTGAGTGAGTGTGTGTGAGAGAGAGAGAGAGAAAGAGAGAGAGACACGGAGGGAGGAGGAGAGGGAGGAAGGGTGAGGAAGGCAGGAGGAGAGCTGCCCGAGTCGCTCCAGTAATGATGGCCCTGTGTCCAGGCTCCTGACCCCATGGTACTGGAGCACTGGTCCCAGGCACGCAGCTGGACAATCACTTAGGCCCTGTCTGAAAGCTCTGGTCTCTGTCCCAGGCTCCAGCAAGCCTGGGCTTCCAATCATAACACATGTGCTAGCACTCTGGCACTTAGCCAGGATTTTAACAACACTCGGGACTTCACATGTCTCCATTAATCCCATCCAGCACAGAGTCATTCACTCACTGCTGCATTCATTCAGCAAACACGGGCCTTGGGGCAATGCCACAGGCACGGGTTCGGAGCAGGGTATGGGGAGCTGGGAGGCGCTCCTCCTCTGAAGGTGCGCAGTCTAGCACAGAGATCCCTGGCCTTGACTTCATCACTCAAGCGATCCGCTTTTCCTCTGCACATCGGGTGCACTGTCATCTGAACACGTGATCCTCAAAGTCCTCAAAGTCAGCAGCAACAGGCTGGCGCGTGACCTGACTAACACCAAACATCAGGCAGAGCAAGAGGACTCCAGGGCTGAGCTCTCTGCATCCACGCCCCAGGTTGTTTTTCAAAAATGACCTCTGTCAAGCTGCCTAGCATGCTCACCTTGCTTACATGCTTGGGAATTTGCTTTTTCCTCTTGCTCCTCCCAGCGCTTACTGCGCCCATTTCTGACCCTGAAAAATGTCATGGTGGTGGAACAGCCCACTTTGCCCCCGGCTGTTCTTAGGGACAGTGACAGTGTCTGGAAGCCTTTTCAGCCCTGGTTGCTGGAAGCACTTCCGCTTGCCTGGTCATGGCCAGCTGATCAGATGCTCCTGCCACACATGGTGCTCTCCGCGCACCCTGCATCCCGTCTGGACCTAGACGGGTCACCATGGGTATTGTCGTCTGTGCCTGTCCCTCTTGCTAGACTATCAGGCAAGATCCCCCCAAGGGTCCCCACCTCACCCCCACAGCAGCGCTTTGCACTTGCCATACACAGAATAAACACTACTGAAAGGGCCAAGAAGTGCCCGATCTGATGCCTTCCTGTGCTGATTTCTGAGAAATACTTAAAAATCAGACTTGGTTTTGCATATGGCAGCTTCACCAACCACATAACCACTCGAGATGTAAAAGCTGTGTGCAGTGAATTCAGGTAGCTCCGCCACACAAACGCAGACCAGGACTGATGGTGGAAAGCCAGAGGAGAGAGAACAAAGGACACCCCATGCAGCCCTGGGATTAAATTCATAAGAAAGGCACATCTTGCCAACTGTGTTTGACCACATTTTGCAGTGAGGGTCAGAAACCAGGCAACCTTTCCTTGACTTAGGGAGAATCTAACAAATCCAAGAATGACCCTCTCACAAGGGTTTCAAAACACTAAAGCAGAAATGGGACTTTTCTGATGGCTTCTAGTTGAAAGAAGAGTTTCAATATAATCCTTGCTGTCCTCTGACTGCCTTTCTGATGAGCAACAAAATGTTTGATTTTCTTCTAATAGATTTGTCATTTTACTTCAAGTAGCCACTACTATTGACCCATGGAACCTCAATTTCAAAGCCATTAAAATCTAATTTTCCACACTGTACCCCCAAGAGATTGACTAACTTTCAAAGAATAATTCATTTTCTTTGAGAAAAATGCATATCTTTCTATATTTTCTTTTTTATTCTTTAAAATAAGTCAAGGAATATTGCTGTCAGCTCCGCTGTTATTACTCTCCCCAGTGTCTTTCCTGCAAAAGGACTTAAGTGCTCCTCTGACAAAGTGAGATTTGGCCACTGTGGAGTGAAGGCTGTGTTTATGTGGGGGAACTACCACTTACTGATATATTATAAAGGACCCACTGTCATGTTTCACCATCAAGAAAGCAGAACAGGAGGCTCAAGGTTATTTGCTTTGGAAAATAACACATGTGTCAAAGACTAAGCAGAAAAAATGCTCCTAAGGGAAAAATGTCTTCCTGCATATTTCAGGGAGTCTGAGACCTCTTAAAATTTTTTTTTATTTTTCCTCCAGTGTTAAGCTAAATCTCCCCCTTGAAGTTCTGAGATTGGAGCAGCTAATGGGAAGTGTTCGGACAGTGTACAAAAGAAGACAGTGGCCCAACAGGCAGAGGACTCGATTACCAGTGGGAACACCATGGCATTCTGTGGGCCAGCCCAACTTGTCCCTTCAGCAATGGGTGCAGTGTGCGACCCAGGAACTGCCAAAGGTCATCCGCAGACAAATTAGGGCAACTCAAATAAAGCTTGAGTCTCACTGAACTCCTGCTGTACTACCAATGTTAATTTCGTGGTTTTTATTTTTGAGCTACAGTTATATGAGGAATTAATGACAGCAGCTGGGTAGAAGGTCTGTGAGGATGCTCTTGGATGTTTCACAGCTTTTTTGTAAGTCTAAAATTATTTCAAAATAAGCATTTATTTTGATTACATGCATTCTATGCATTCAAAAGATCAGGAGGCAAGAGGATGTCATCCTAAGCACATTCCACAGATCAGCATAGGATGTAAGTATCAGGGTCAATCTCATCCTAAAGCTCCTGTGGTAAGAGGTCCTCATGTCAGCCGAGCAAAAAGTTGCCATCAAAGAACTTCACCTGGATGTCCTGGTCTCTCTGTGCACCCAGCCCCTGTGTGCTAAGAGCTTTTTGCTGTCCCTGTGTTAAGGACCCAGCAAAGATGTGCTGCCCCCTGGTGCCTGGACTGGGTCCTAACACCACCTGTTGTACAGGGGTTGGTCCACGCTTGCTCCGCCATTGTTACTGGATTGTCCCCTGCAGGTTAAGTTCTGATTTGTGAAATTGCTTAGACACCCCATTCCAAAAGAGCATCCTACAGCTGAATGAGAGGGTTCAGGTTGGTCCTGAGACAGTGGCATCCCAAAGAGGCTCAGAGGAATTGCCTATGATCAAAAGAGGATAGGAAGGGAGACACCAGCTTCAGACTCTCTGTCCCATGGGCAGGGGACATACAGCAGTTGAAGTCTGAGACCTGTTGGAGGAAGGGCCAGTATTTTCAAAAGACTCATTTCACAAAACTTTGACACCTCCAGGTGAGTCTGAAATGGGACAATGCATCCAAAGAGACACTAGCTCTGGGATGACCGTAAATCTTTATTGTCCTTGAGAAAATGAGTTCTTCTTCTTCTTCTTCCTCCTCCATGTAAAATCAAACCAGATCTGCAGCTCAGCACTTCAGGATCCCCTCCAGCCACGTGCTGGGCTCATGAGCACCACCCTGCGGTGCTCGGTAAGGGGCTGCTGCATCCGGGAGGCTGCGGGGGAAGGGATGCCACCATGCAGCCTGTCAGGTGGCTCCTACCTCTGTCTGTGCCTCACTTCCAGCATGGATAAGAACATTACTGTATCGGGTGTCTGAGGGCCAGAGTGACACTGCAGCCCACAGCACATGTGGGCAAATCAGGAGCTCTGTGGAGGCTCAAGGTCACCTTTGTGGCTTAAGTTCTGGTACTACCAGAGGGACACAGGTTTCTGCAAAAGCAAAGATATTACTGCACAGGATGCCCAAGCAGGAGCAAGCTCAGTGGCGTGTCCAGCAGCCTTGTTTTTCTGTTCTGAGGGAGAGACAGAGGGAGGAATGCCCCACAGCTGAAGAGACAGCAGAAGCTCCAGGCTGGACAGATGCCCCGCAGCATGCATGAACAAAGGCTCCTCTTGGCAACAGAGGCCGAGCGCCCCCTCCACTCTGGGCTCTGCTGCCCCTGGCACGCAGCCCTCACCTCTGTCTGAGTGCCCTGGGCACTCAGTTGCAAACATGAGTGAGAGACCTCACCAGCATCCGAGATGTAAAAGCCTTCTCCTCCAAAGGGTTTCAGGAGGTTTGAACTAATAAAACATAAAGCAGCACAACTTGGAACAAAGACACGGAGAAGTGCTTTGAAATGGCTTAGAAATGCTTCCCGAGAGCCACTTGGCAATTGCTGAACACCGGCCCTCTGGCATGTGGTCTTGATTAAAGGGGTGGCGTGTGTCCCGAGGGGTCCTGGCTGCCTGCAGCTGGCAAAGGTACATCCCACGCACCCCTGGGGCCTCCACAAGAGGCTCACATTGCAGATACCGGCATGGGGGCTTAAGTGAGGTTAAGCAAATAGCAAGCCTGAATCCGAAACCCAAGTTCACACTGTCCTGCGAGTCCACGAACACAGAACATCCCACCCCGGGCATCCGTCTCCTTGCACACAGGTAACACTCGATAAACGCTCGGGGACGTAGTGGGACCAGCTGGACCTGGAGGCAGAGCTTCTTGTGTTACCAAGCTCCTCGGGAGCTGTGCTTTTCTTATTCCTCAGGCGGTTTCAGGAGCGGCTGCAGGCAGAGCTCAGGACCCCGCTCCTCTTCCCCCAGCTGAGCTCTTAGAAATGTGCATCACGCCGCGTCTGCAGGCTCCAGCCTCTAACAAAGTTGGAAATTTAAATTCTCATTAGGCAGAAGAGTCTGCTCCCTACTTATTTCATCTGGCGGGCAGGGCTGGAGAGAGTGCAATCAGTTGGAATGGGCTGGAGAGCGCTGGGAGGTGCGCGCCAGGGAGGCAGCTGCGGCTGACGTCTCCTGCATCCCGGTCCCCTCTGTCGAAGCATCTGTTTCCCCACACAGACATGCGTCCCCGCAGCGCTCTGTCTATATACTGCCTGCCGCTTCACACACTGACTCGCACACGCTCACACACAGTCTTCCCCCGAAGTGAAACGTGTGCTTGCAACAGACGTTTCCATGTGGCCAAATCCATCCGCAAAGAATGTGAGGAAAGATGGAAATTTGTGCACAGCACTCCCCGGATCCCGGGAGTCTGAGTGTGCACAGGTGTGCAGCAACCGTGGCCTCCCTCTGCGCCCCAAGGTCGGCACCTGACATGCAGGGAGGAGGAGGTTTTTTGCTACTGAACCGGCTGTGGCGTCCCTGGCAGCTGAGAGACAGAGCCTCAAGGTCATTCCCTAGACCACAAGCACAGTGCAGCCCCGACCCTCCAGCAAGCGGCTGCCCGCAGCCCAGCTATGGTGCTGGCCCAGTTCCCCACCCCACGGGTGCTGGGGGCTCTCACACAGCCCTGGCCTTCTGGTCTGTATCCCATATCTTCCCTGGGTCTCTCTTCCACGCCAGCCCTGCCATTCAGGGTCTCAGGGAATGCAACACTTGCCTGTCTTGTATTGCCTTATACCCAGGATTGCCAGAGCAGTGCGCTCCCTTTGAACACCACTTTGAAACCATCCCTTACTCATAACCAGCAATGGCTCCCTATTACCTACCTGCAGGACTGAGTCACTTAATCCTGGCCTCTTTAATGCAGGGTTCCCTTTCTGTCTTTCAGACAGCGATTCTGCCCAGCAGAGAGGGATTCCAGCCTTCCAATGGTAGGGACCTCCTTAAGAAAAAGGGGGCACCGCACCAAGTGACCCTGGATCTACAGGTGCCAGAGCCTGTGCTCAAACCCAAGGTTCCCTAGCCAGCCCTGACACCCCGGCTCAGGAGCTGCACTCGGGTCAGGACGTCACAGAGTGGGGTCCACTGGGCGAGGGGCATTTGCTTTTATTCCTGAGTCCCCGGGGCGTGTTCAGGGCAAAGTTCATCATAGCCAAGGGTCTCAGTCTGTTGGGGTTCTGCAACAGAGCCTGAGGCGGCGATTTATAAACTATAGGAACTTCTTTCTCAGGACTCTGGAGTCCGGGAATGTCAAAGCCCAGTGCTGGCAGGCCTGGTGTCTGGGAAGGACTGCTGTCTGGGCCGAATGGCTGGTCTGGGCCGAGCACCATGGCCTCCAGTGAAGGACAGAAGGACGGAACCACTGGAAGAATGCTGGCCCCTCACCCCTCAGGCCCTTCAGACTGTGGCCCAGGATCTGAGGGCAGAGTGGGCTTTGGGGACAGGGGTGCCATCACTCAAACCACATCACCACGTGTGGGGGGTGAGGCCAGGGGCTCCTGCACACCGATCACACCCTGAAAGCTCTGTGTGGGCCTCAGCCTTCCACACTCAGCTGCCTTTGTCTTTTCCTGCTTACATCTGGGCCTCCTTTGAACAGCGAGGGATAAACGCAGATCCCACGTGCGGACAGGAAGTAGGGTCAGCAGCCTGGTGACTTGGGCCAAGTCAAGCCGGCAGGCCCTGCGGTGGGCCATTCCCAGTGCTCAGGTGCAGATTCCAACTGCCAGCAACTTCCAGGTCACACCCCAAGGTGCTCAAGGACATGAGCGTGGAGGACAGCGACCCTCCAGGCAGGGGAGGGAGGCGGGATCTCAGGCCTGGGTCCACTTCCTGCGCCTTCCCTGGGGGGGACATCTGTCCGTCTCCCTCCTGAGTGGAGATTTGTATTCCAGCACAATTACCCGCAACTCTAAATGAGCCAGGATTCGGCTTAATATTTTCAGTAAGGATCGCACTTGGTAGGACAAGTGCTTTTCAAGCCCCAGCTATAGAAG
Source organism: Chinchilla lanigera (assembly GCF_000276665.1). NCBI lineage: Eukaryota > Metazoa > Chordata > Mammalia > Rodentia > Chinchillidae > Chinchilla > Chinchilla lanigera. The sequence goes on along the minus strand of NW_004955486.1, from coordinate 7,045,712 downwards.
CTGTGGAGTGGCATTTGAGAACGGAGATGTGAGACAGGATTCGGGGCAGCCTGGTAAATGTCAAACATTTTATCCACGGGCAAAGTGGCATGCTAGACATATTTCCTCCCAGCCTGATTAAAACGGAAAGTGGCTTTTGCATATTCGTTTCTGTTTTAGATTATCTGAGAGATGGGGGGAAGACAGAGCCAGGCGGCAGGAGCAGGGAGGGGAGGGAGGCAGGGAGGCCCGGGAGGGCTGGAGGCCCAGGACTGGGTGTGCGCAGACAAAGGTAGCAGCCTGCTCCGGCCCGCAGGGGACAACAGCATTTTGAGCAGAATAAATACTGCATCTCGGCCAGGCTGCTGCTCTGCTTGTAAACCGGAGTGGGCCGGCGGCGGCTGACTCTCTCCGGAGCAGCGAAGCCGTGTTTATGTGGGAGGACAAGCTCGAGCCTCCAGCAGAATCCTGGTGGCGCCCAAAGGCCTCCTCGTGGCTCCCACTCCTGCCTGGCTGTGGACTCACAGCCTGTGCTTTGGCCCCCATGATAAAGCAGGAGGCTAAGCTGAACCCCCAGGCGGGGCCCTGGGGAGAGTAGCGGAAGGCTCGGTCCTTGCTCTCTGACTAAAGGACAGTGGCATCTGAAACCCGAGAGGGTAGGCGGCGACTCTTGACTCCTGACTGTAGCATAGGGATACTCATCCTAACAGGTGACCGCGCCTGGGCTCTATCTGCGGTCCCAGGAACGGCTGCGGGGAAAGGGCAGAGCATTCACCGTGCGGGGGCACGCGGAGCACAGGCTTCCCCGTGCTCGGCACCTCCGAAGGTGGCTTCCTTCGCTGTTGACGCCTGGCAAGTTCAAGGTCCAGGTGGTGCAGACCCCGCTCCTGACGATCCTCTCTTCCTGCTCTGTGGACACCCGCCCCCTCAGATGTCCTCACGCGGGAGAGGACGCTGGTTCTACTACAGGCTCCACCTACACTGACCACTCCCCACAGGCCCCGCCTCCCAGTCCATCCCCTGGGGTTTGTGGTCCCGACACAGGACACACATGTTAAATGGTGAACACACAGCTGCAGGAACACAAACGTCCCGAACATGCCGGTGAGCAGCATGGACGATGGCCCACTAGCGTTTTGTCAGCACACACGCACAGCCTCTCCCGACTGCAGAACCACAGTAAACACGGTTGCCCGGTGGTGGCCAGAGGGTCCACGGGGCAGCTGGCCTCACGCAGCGCTTTCTACAGAGAATCCATCCCGGATCCCCCACCCAGGCCCAAACCATCCACAAACACACAATGCTAGGAAAACAGCGGTTGTCAATATAATTCCTTGAGCTGCCAGCACCAAGAGGAGCCAGGGGAGGCGGCCAGACGGAATCACTCAGGCTGCCTGGCCCACCGCGGCTCGCAGCGTCTGCAGTGCTCCCGGCGTGCTAATGTGCCGCCCCCGGAGCGGCCTCCTCGGAAGAGGGGCGTCTTCCTGCCCTGTGCTGTTTGATGCGGAAATTGCGCATCACTGCCAGGTCCCATTAGGAGGTAAAATGATATGCAGGGTTGCAACTGGCTCTAATCTGCCAGCTGTAAACACCGGCAGGCGCGTACAAGGATGCTGCTTGCATTGGAGAACCGATGCTCTGTGTTTAGAGTATCAGCCAATACTTTTTAAATGGGCTTTTGAATTTAACTTAAAAATGAGAGTCTTCTCGCATACAGTCTGAATGCATAAGAAGCGGTTTAGCACGAGCCGCTGTCACCCTGTCATTTTCCCCGGCCTCTCTGACTCCCGGTCCTTCCACAGAGTCTGAGGCTGGATTACTTTCCTCCTCTCTGGCATTTCCCGGGCTCGAAGTCTGCTCCTTCTCTTCTTGGGATAATTTGATTTTTTTTTGAAGCATTGGTTATTTAAAGAGTGAGGCAAAACACGACTCCTACTTTCCCTGCCGTGCGTGCGTGCGTGCGTGCGTGCGTGCGTGCGTGCGTCCTCTGCCCATCCCGTGGAAACCCGAGATGGAGAGGCACGTCAAGATGCTTCTTTGTAGAAATCTCCCCTCTGAGTTCATTTTTTATCCTAATCACTCACTGTGTTGACTTGCGGAGGAAACAGGCGTAGGTAACACTAACAAGGTGCTCGTAAAGGGAACACGGCCGTGTCAGCCCGGCCACCGAGGAGCACCTGTGGCCGGTCACCTGCTGCATCGAAGTGGCGGGTGTGTCGTGGGGGGGCGGCGCGGGAGTCGGGCCAGGACATAGCAGGACAGAAAGGCAGAGACAGAGCTTCCTGAGGAGGCCTTTGCAAAGCCACCGTTTAAAAAAATTGCATAATTCCCAAAATATAGTTGGACAGCAAACAGATCTGTCAGGTGGCAGAGTCCTCCTTGCCTCCCGAAACGTGCCTGTTGTCATCTTTGGGCGTCACAGATGGCTTCCCAATTGGGGGACACCAACCTCCTCTTAGGGCTCTGCGGGGGCCCACAGTCTTCCTCGCCATCCTCCCCATCCTCCAGCAGATCGCAGGGGCTTGGAAGCATCTACATCACCTGTCTCCACACCCCAATGACCAGGAGGAGCCCGGGGACCTCTGCAGGTCAGGGGGCTGCAGGCTTCTTGTGTTCAGGAAGGGATGTGGTGGTGTGGTCATCGTCCCCACAGTGGCATAGGAGGCATGCGCTCAACCTGCAGGACCAGGACAGTGGCCCACTTTATCTCAGACACAACCTAGGGCCCCTCACATATGTGGCATCTAAACCAGGTACGGTGGCTCATGCCTGTAATCCCAGCAGGCTGGCAGGCTGAGGCAAGAGGATTGCAAATTCAACCCCAGTCTGGGCAATTCAGGGAGACCCTATCTAAAAAGAAAAAAAGGTCTGGAGATGTGGCCTAGGGCGAAGGCTCTGGGTTCAATCCCTAGCACCACAAAGAAACAAACAAACTGTATCTCGGTCAGAAATTGGAGCCTTATTTCTTCATGTCACTTGGGAGAAGTGACACCAAGCCTGGCTGTGCTGGGGTACATGTCCTGCAGAAGAGCTTCCTGCTGCAGTTGCCCACAGGAGCACCCTAACAGGAAAGGGGGTGGGTGATCTGGTCACTCTTGGAAGTGGGGTGATGGAGCCCAAGCCCTGAGAGCAGCTGGGCTCACTGCCTTCCTCTCTCTTCTATGCCCCGTTTCCCTCCCCTCCCCTGCCCTCCCCTCCTATTGTCTCCTTCCTCCTCCTGATGGCATCCACAGAAGGCTGTATTCGTCATGTTTTTATTTTCTGCAGCTTATGAAACTTTGACAACTTAAAAGACTCACCAGTTGGAAAATGCTGACCCCCCAGGGCCAGACAATCCTTGGAGGCGGCCACATTCTGCTGAGGACATCTTCCAGTTAACTGGCACCCAAGGACCACCCTCTGTCCCTCAGAACTGTTGCCACTGCTCCACGCAACCATCCTAAACTGGATCCTCCACCGGCCCTGTGGGTCCTGAGGAAGGGAACCCCAACAAGACCTCGGCCTCAGCTTTCCCTTCCCCTCAACCAACTTAGTGCTGTCCCACGTGGCCCTGCGTGGCCCTGCACCACACTCGGTGCCCCTGTGCAGTGCAGTCCTCCCCACGGTTCCAGCTCCATGCCTGGACCAGGGACCGCAGTGCTGGGAGCACTGGTGCTCTCCATCCCCGACACACCGGGATGCACATCCTCTTTGCCGTCACCCCAAATCCAGCCTTGGCACCCATGGTGCTTGTACGGTGTCAGCAGAGAGTGTGGCTTCTCCCAAGGTCCTAGCTCTCTGCCTGGCTTTTGGGGACTGAGGCGCAGCATGTGGGCCTCACCCAGGGACACACAGCTGGCCACGAATCATGCCAGGATCCACATCTGGAGCTCCTGCAGCTGCAAAATACTTCCTCCCTTTATCTGAAGCTTGGGGTTTTAGTTGTTTTGGTTTTTTTTCAAATGCCAGTAGACACATCCAGGCCCCAAGGAGGGAGAGCGCTGAGGAGTCACAGTCATCCTTCATCCGCACACAGCAGACACAGCTTTGCCCGGCCCGTGGTCTATGTTCAGCAGCTCATGAGCATCGATGGCTTGGTCCCCAGGAGTCACAGAGACCCACAGAGCAGGCATGGGGATGGCTGTCCTGCTCTTACAGCCGGGCAGAGAGGCCAGAGGTGTGTGGTCACCCCACGCAGAATCAAAGTCGGCCTCGGAACTCTGCACAGACTGGATGCTGCGTCACAGAGGGGCAGAGGCCGGAAGGAGGAGGACAGGGGAGCTGGGAGGAGACCCGCGCCAGGGTTCCCAAGTGCCTGTGTCACGATGGAGGCTGATCCTAGAAGCCCCCAAAGACAGCCCGTACGACTCCGTAGGACTCCAGGGAGGTGGGCCAGGCGCGAAGTTATTCCAAGAAGTGGGTCTTTTTCCACAAGTCCTGGAGTGTCTTGGAGGACACTCCAGTGCTTCACAGAATGGATGAACAGAGCCAGGTGCTGGGGACAAGGACTTCAGACAGAAGCCTTGGTCAGAAGCCACGGCCAGCGTCCAGGCCAGCAGGGACGATGGTTCGGTCACACAACCGGGGCCGCTCAGGGCCCATCGGAACCCAGGGCCCGAGATGTCCCTTGCAGGAGGGCCCCAGGAGCCTCCCTCTTGTGATGAGCACACGGGGAGCCTTCCTCCAGCGGTGCCCGCACATCTGCAGGGACCTGCGAGGTTCGCGGGCTCTGTGAGTAATAGATAGCTCTGGAGAGAAGCCAGCATTCCAGATGGAGATGGCCAGTTTAATTTGCAGCTTCTAAATCTGCACAGATACGGTGTTCTGTCATTAAAGATTCATTTAGACTTATCTTAATAGGAAACAATATAACTCAGCCAGACCCATAAATGACGAATTGCTCTCCCTCAAGAGAAATCTTCCAGCAAGAGACCTGCCTTTCCATCACTCGGGCCGCAGTTCGTTTCCTCGCAGCTGAGGGCGCTTCGTGGGGTTGGACTGAGGGGTTCTCGCGCCATCCGTCTGTCCAGCGCTGCCCCCAGAGAGCTCCTCAAACAGAAAGGAACCTTGGGCCCCAGCTTCGGTGAACTGGGCATGGACCCTGGCCACCCTTGAGTCTCAGGATGTATAAAGCCAAGACGCACAGGACAGAGGCATAGGAAGAGTTCCCCGGAGCTGAACGGATAGAAAGGAAACTCACCCAGGAAGACAAGAGCTGGGCAGGGGGCTGGCTTCCAAGGTCTGGGACAGCCTGCGTCTTCGATCTCCTCAGCTCCTCCAAATGCAGGCAGAACAACTGGAGGTAACATGGGCAGACCTTGAGGTCGCAGGGCTGTGATTTCCAGCCCCACCCGCTCGGAGCAGCTGAGCAGCAAGGAGTCCAGGCTGAGTACTCAGAGGCCAGCCTGGGTGTGAGTGCCAGCTCAGTTGTCCTTGGCAAAACAGCAGAGCCCCCAGCCTCGGCCTCCTTCTGTATGAAAAAGAGGGAATGAGCGTTGTTAGACTTAAACAAAGCACCTGAAGCATCGTGGACTGCGACCAGTGCCTGGCACACACATCAGCCTTGATGAGCACTTCCCAGCTACAGCGATGACGCGCTTCGGCCCTTGCTCGGGTTTGAAGGCTGGTTGTGCCTCTCTGATGCAGAGTGGTAGCCATGGTTCCGGCCACTGCCACCTGGGCCACGTATGCCTGGTGCGGAAGGGAGGAGGGGAGTCAGGGGAGGTGAGGAAGCAGTTTCCAAATTCAAGATGTGGAGAGAGTTTTAAGAGGCCAGCACACACCCTCCCGGGGGCATGGTGCCGCTCGGGACAGTTGCCCGGGGCTCCTCCTTGAGAGGGCAAGGACAGCCCCACAAGCTGCTCCACGCACAGGGGCACTTGGGAGCGTGGGCAGCCTCTTCCTGGGCCGTCCACAGCTCGGAGAGGGAAGGGTGAACCCAGAACGTCCCGGCCCTCCAGGACCGTGGGTGCTTGTTGATTACAACCTCTGACCTGGCGCTTCCTTCACTGGTGCAGCGTGGCTCATGCTGGGACTGATCCCCCTCCTGGCCAGATGCTCCCAGAACTGAAAAGACAAAGCCGTGAGCGAGCAGACAAGAACAGTCTCTGGCCTCCTCGAGGAGCTACGTTCTAGCAAGGAGAGATGCACGAGTGCGATAACAGGTTGCTTTCAGTTCCAGGGAGCAGTAAAGCAGGATCAATGTGTTGGATCTACAATATTATAAGAGGCACAGCTGGGAAATCTGAAGGAAGTGAGCGGGTGGGTATCCAGGAAAAGGGCATTGCTGGCAAAGGCAGTAGCATGTGCAAAGGTCCTGGGGTAGGAATTTCCTGCTGTTCTTGGAGTCCAACAAAGAGGTGAGTCTGGTTGAGCAGAGAAAGGACAGATGGGGCAAGGGAAGTGGTGGGGACAAAATGCCAAAGAGAAGTGAAGAGCAGGTTGTGGGACTCACAGGGGGTGGGGGTGAGCACATCCTGTAGGTGTAAAAGGGACAAGGACAGATCCTGAAGCATCTGATAGGTAAGGGAGGACAAGCCCTGTAGGGTGCGGCGCAGAGGGGGATGGAAGACATGTTCCAGGGTCGCAGGCAGCAGGGGTTCCATGCCGAACCTGTCTCTGGCCATGTGACGTAGGGGGCTCGGGCGAGCTAGGGCAAGGCCGTGGGGCTGGAATCTGAGGACAGGCCCCAGAGGCACTGGGGAAAAGTGCACAACTCCTGGACACCGCAGGCGGGGGGCGGTGTGCTCGTCTCTCCCGGGCCCTGCCCTGTTTCCCCCCCATCAAGCTCGGCCTTTAAATCTCAGGGTCCGCACCCAACCTGGCCGATCCGCCGTTACACACTGTCATGTTTTCTCCGCCTAATTGAGCCACTGGTTAAGAATTTAAGACACTTTATGGCGCTTATTAATCTAGTGTCAGTCTTTAATTTTATAGACAGGAACCGCTTAAGAGCCAAGCTGTAAATGTTGGTTACAGATTCCAGACCCTTCGTGTGCATCTCAGGGTTCGCACCCGCGGGGGAGGCCAGGAGGGAAGCGGGGCCGAGAGCGGGCCAAGGAGAGCAAACCGGGCTTCCTACGGCGGGCGGGGAGGTGTCTTGGGCCCCTTCGCCTTAACTCACGGCAATATACAGCCCTGGAAGGAGAGTTGTCTGTCGCAGCAGGTGCGAGGACAAGTGTCCTCCTCCGCTGCTTCACACAGCCCCGGTGGCAAGCCAGGAGGGTTTCAGGATGCAGCAGGGTGCGCACTGTGGCTGCCCAGGGAGCAGCCAGGACACGGCTTTGGCCCCCTGCTGTGTCGGAAGTGCCCCGTCCCATGGTGGGAACAGATACTGGGCAAATCACAGCTTCAGAACTCACCCTTCTGGTCCCGGGCTGGTCCCTGAGTACACCCTCTGCCAGAGGTGGTGAGCCCTGTCAGGAAAAGCCAGGAGGTCAGCTCTAACTTTCCACGGCCCCCGCCAACGGCGAGCCCTGCATGCCACTGACGCTCACATAACGCATCTCCTCCCACCACCCCTCAGCAAGTTGGCATTGGAGTGCCCTAAGGGGGACACGGTGGGTGAAGAGCTACAGCCCTAAGACAGTCCTGGGAGCTGCGCAGACCACGTGCTCCCTCCCGCAGAGATGGCCATTGCGCCTGCTTTGCAGAAAGGGCAACAGGACAGGGACCAGGTAAGAGTTTCTAAGGAAGGGACCTTGGGTTGGATTGGTAGGATGTACAGAGAGGCCAAGAGCAAGACAAATGGCAGCCCTGCCCTTGGAGGCCCCGCCAGATGCTCCCTCCTAGCTCAGATCCCAGCTGGGGCCTTGGGAGCCAGGGCCTCGGGCCAGGGCCACTCCCTGGGAGCCCCGTCCCTCCCGGGCCCTGCCTCACAGGGAGCTGCCCAAGTCGGTCAGGTCCTGATCGTCCCTCAGAAACAGCAAGTCATAGTTTGCCCTTGATGGGCCTCAAGGTCAGAAAAAGCCAGCATCATGTGTAGGGTTTGTGTAGCCCCGGCTGGCTCGGGGATCCTGGTAGCGTCTGAGTTGCTGATGTGGGCACTCAGGCCACGGGTGCTTGGAGAAGACGCGTGGGGCTTCTTTGCACAAGAGGCCAACCATCCCCTGCCTCTCCGGGTACCACTCTACCTGCCTAACAGGAAATTCCTGGCGCAGCTTTAAGCCCTATTGTCAGAGCTCGTCTCAGCCTAAGAACTTCTTAAACGCAATTAACTTCCTTCCTTCTCCTCTGCCCCCAAATCGTTCTCGCAGATTTCGCCGCGTAGCTATTCTATTTCCAGTTCCTTTAATTCACCTCTAATCTTTTCTAGAAGCAACTGGGCACTTAGGGAATTAATTCAACTGTGTCTTATCTGTGAAGTCACGGCAACCAGTGCCCCATGGTAGAAAATCACTCTCGGGGCAGATACAGTTCAAGTGAGACTCAAAAATCCCCGAAAGGAGAGTCTGTCGGGCCCCATTAGAAAGGTGAGCTCTGCGGAATGTCAACAGTCTGGGGAAGGATGTGTGACCCGAATCCACTTCTGAAAAGGACAGGCAGAGCTACGTACAGTGCAATGAAAACATCATTTGGTACAAATAGTATGAAGCCATAGAACACTGGAAAGAAATTATGCAAAAAGCTGAACGCCATCACTTCTGGGGTGTGGCATTAATAGCGTTTCTCGGTTCTCCTCTGACCTTTCTTGGTGGGCTCCTGGTGACTCTTCGCCGCGCATTTTCACCCCGTGTCTTCCCTGTTCCAGCTGCGCAACGTGCCAGGAGGGCAGTGAATGAAACCACACATCAGTAGAAAACGCTATGCAGTTTCAGGCCATCTAGGGCTGCAACAATCCGGCTGTGACTTCCAGGAGCACGGGTTCAAGCGCATCCTCAGGGTCCCTCTGGACGAGCGGGCTGCCGGGCCTCAGGCTGGGCACATCTTCCCACGGGACGCCGCCACAGACCTTCCAAATCGGTGCTTCTTTGTCAGATCTGGGATCATAAGACTGCTCGGGTTTGGGGTGGGTGGGGTTGGCACCAACAGAACTGCAGTAGGACAATCCCAGTACGATTTGAAAGTACAGCTGCAGATGAGGCCAAGTGCCTGCTCCAGATTCATGTTCTGCCATCCTCGCCCCCAAGGGGATGGTTTCAGAGGAGGAGTCCTTTGGAGATGATTAAGTTATGAATGGGCTTAGTGCCCTCCAGGGGAGGCCTCAGAGAGCCTGCCCCTCCCTTCCACCGTGTAAGGGCACACAGGTGCCTTCTAGGGGTCAAGGGCCCCAGCCAGACGTCCAGTCTGCTGGTCACTGAATCGGCCTTGCAGTCTCCAGACCCATAAGAGATAAATGTCTGTGTTCTTAAGCTTCCAGTTTAAGATGTTTGTGTACGGTGGCCCAAAAGGACCAACACAGCACTTTTGTATGTGTTTTGGCCATTTGAGTGTACTTCTATGAGCCAGTATATTTCCTGCCCATTAATCTACTGTGTTGGGGCTGGGGATTCAGCCGCAAAAGCGCCTGCCTGGCAAGTGCAAGGTCGTGAGTTCGGTTCCCGGTACCGGAGAAAAAACCAAAAACAAAAAAAAAAATCTACTGTGTTATTTGTATTGTTTGTATAGACTTGAAGAAGCCGTGTATTAAAGTGATGATTTACTGTCAGGATATTCATTCATCTCCCTAGTCACATTTTTGATTTCTTAATAAGTGTGTTTTCCAGAAACTCAATCTGACCTATGACCCTTTCCAACCCAGCCTGCGTTAATCTAATGACTAGACTTGAACTGAAAGTCCACCCAGGTCCCCAACACACACATACATAGAAGAGCCATTGGTGAAGCAGGACTTGGGAGCCCGGTTTTGGTGCCCAGGGCCAAAGATGCAAATCACACAGAGGAAGAATGAGCCCAGTGCCCAACTCGACAGATGCTCACCATGAGGTGTCACACCCCTGGCTCTCTTGGGACCTTTGACCTGAATCCAGTCGCTGGCAAGCACACGTTGTTCTGTTGGAGGAAAGTATACTCTGCATTAACAGCCTTGTCTCTGGGCTGCTTCAGAACAATCGCCTCTGCCCGATGACAGAGGGCTTCGGGGAACATGTCCACTGACGGCCAGACCCTTTTCTGAATTCTTCATCACCTTCGAGCGACCTGGAGTGACTCTACACACATTGGTGTCTTGACACCGTCCCTCCTAGAGCGCAGCTCCCTGGTCATCTTCTGCTGTCCTGCTGGAGAGCGAATTCCAGCTGGAACTTTGATTTTATTCACCCTCTTTGTCCTCTTCCACTGCCCATGCTCCCAGTAAAAGTAGAATTGGAGCTAGAAAGGGCCAGTGCTACACCACAGCCCACCTGTCTTGACTCATGCTGAGTCCTCCATACCTGTTGCTTCCATATCCACAGATGCACCCACCAGTGTTCGAAAATAGTACAAGAACTGCACCCATACGGAAAATGTGCGGACTTTCCCCTTGCAATTATTCATTAAGCCGCACAGGACACCAAGTACTTACATAGTGTTTACACTGCATTAGTTATCACGAGGAGCCTGGAGATGAATCAGAGCAAATAGGAGGGCTGTACAGGTTACACACAAGTGCCACACCACGCTGTATCAAGGAGTGGGTCACCGGCAGATTTTGGTTGTGGAATCAACCCCCCAGGAGCACCACAGGACGACTGTCCTTGGGCATCTGCAGCGGGGGAGCTTCTCCTGGCCATGGGGCTTTAGCTAGCACACATCCTGTGTAATTCAGTTGCCATTGTGGATTGAGGAATGTTCTATACAAGACACTGCACTGGGCGCTGGGGCTGGGCCGTCCTTGTGCAGATGGCACCTGGGCACCTGACACTTGAGGCTGGTTGACAGGAACAAAAGAGGCATCCAGGACACCCCCAGGCATCAACCCTGAGCAGCCTAGGAGCATGGAGCCCAGGGAGGGGAGGGAGAAAAGCAGCTTGCTGAGCTCCAGCCTCAGGGAAAGGCTGCAGGAAGGAAGGGCGGATGGGGTGGGAATGGCAGGGGGCACCAGGAAGGGCCTGGCAAGGGGGACCCGGGGAGCCCTTTGGCCACGGAAGGATGTTTGCATTTTATCCAAAGTCCAGTGAGATTGGCAGGAAGCACTAAAGGCCTCGAGGGTTCTGCATGGAGAGTGGGTGGAGGGAGGCCAAAGAGAGCTGATGGGAAGGAGAGACGAGGGTGGGTGTGCAGCCCTGCCGCGGTCCCCCAAGAAGGTCTCCACAGCAGGTATGGCGGGGTGGGAGCCCCTCGGGAGCAGCCAGGATCCAGACGCTGAAGCAGCTGCGGGAGCTCCCCTCGTTTGGAAGATGAGTGAGAAATGATAAAGACCATTTTCTCGGAGAATCAGTAGCGATGCCCGTCTTAATGATGGCTGAAGCCTGAATGATGTTATTCTAGTGGAAGACTTTGTTTCTGTCAGTGGTTTTTAACTAATTACCATAAGTACTGTCCATTTAGAATTTCACCATAATTCCAGTCCCTATTAGTGGGTAAGCAATGCCTTATCTTTGCCGCAAGCTACTGTTTATTCATAGAAGGAGACAGTACATCACGGGCATTGTCATATCAAGTAGATGCTTTTTGTATTACATTGTGTGCAGTATGAATGAGCCAGAAGTGATTTGCCAAATAGGAAGTGCCTCTGAAAACGAATTCTGAATTTTAAAAGAAATCCACTTGCTACTGCTTGAGGGGGGGGGGCGGTGCCTTAGGGTCCAACTTTGCCTTTATCTTTGCGTCTTTGCCTTAAGGAAATGTGAGCCTGCTGGTGCTGGTAGGCTGAAATACCAAAGGGGTTCCCTGGCTGTCCCCGGGTCACCAGGAGACGACATAGTCCACTGTCTGCATGTACAGGGGTGCACATCTCGCCGAGCACAAGACCCTCCCCTTCTCTACCTTTCGTGGGCAAAGGTGTCAGCACCCCAGCATGTCAATTTGGAGCCATCAGGAAATGAAGCTGGCATATTTTGCAGGGCTTAAATGCTTCACTGCCATTAGGATTCGTGACAGTACTTTCAGAAGCTACCAAATGGAACCACACATCTGCAGGGACCCAGGGAAAGATCACCTCTCTCCGTCTAAGAGAGACACATATGGAAGCAGACAGATGTTTCGGACGGAGATGGCCAGCCTAATTTGCAGATTCTAAATCTGCAGAGACACCGTGTTCTGTCATTAAACATTCATCTAGGGCCATCTTCATCAGAAACAATATAACGGAGCAGTGTACCTGGGTGACAAATGGTGCTTTTTATGCATAAAATATTAAAGTGACAGCCACTAACTTTTCTCCAACTGATCCTTCATGTTAAGTAAAAAAGTTCGGTGTTTCCTCAAAGCTCTGTCGTGCAGATTTCTACCTTGTGCCCAGCCTGCGCTGGAAGTGAAATGGAATAAACAAGACCCCAGACCCCACACAGCCCCTTGAGAAACTCCCATCAAGACATTCTGAGCATCTTACCAAAAAAAGGAATACAGCAGCCTACACGGCAGGAAGTTAGGGCTGTTTTTGGTGGATTTGCTTTAAAACAGGTTCCATTTTTAAACTCAAGTACGTTGGACATTTTCTGGATGTTATCATACCCTTCTAAAAGTCTTCTGTATGCTCTGCGTTTCATAAAATGCTTTCTTATTCACAGACATATTTAATTAAAACTCAGTTTTATGGTGCATGCTCTAATTATTACTCTTGGCTCAATGCCTCAGACTAAACCTGCCTTTTAATCCTGCAACTGAAATTCTTTGCAGTCATTTTTGGGAAACCTGAGTGTTTTCCAAATAACTCAGTCCTTCTTACATAAATTGCATGTGGAATTTTTTGTAAGCATAAAAATGTAAATGAATAGAACACTGCACTGGGAACTTGTTATAATTCAGCCATAATAAAAGATTTGGCTTGCTGAAAGTACCATGCTTGGTTAAGTCTTGCCCATGTGACTGTGAGAGAGGGTATGAAATTTCAATGGCAGGAAGTTCTGCCTTTTATCTGTCCAGGACCTGTTATTGATGTCAAGATCTGCCACGTCTGTATCCTAAGCTGCATATTTGTTGAGCTGCATGAATGAAAAGTTCTGGTCTGACAAATACATTGTTTGACCAATTGTGCAGGAAGATTTTGTCTTTGTCGCTATAGATTCAGACACAGAAAGAAGCGGGAACCTCAAAGTTGATCGACGGCCTCTTGATGTGGGGTCAGAATGAACATTTATCAAGCTTGGACTCAACACTGGCCCCAGGCCATGTGGTACATTCCTGGCTCTGGTGCAAACCTCCTGGAGAGATTTCATGGCCCTGCTCCTAGGAGACCCTAAAGCACCATCTTCAAGCTACCATAATGAATACCTTGACAGCAGTGCTCTAGCAACACATACTCTCCTGAGATTCTGGAGGCAGAGATCCAAGGTCAAGGTGCTGGCTGGGCTGCTCTGGGGGGAGGCCTCTGGCAGGACCTCCTTCTTCCTCTCTGTGTCCTCACATCCTCATGGTCCTCTTCTGCATGTGAGCACATCCCTGGTACCTGGTCTACTGCTCCCAGGGACCCTAGATTTATGGGCTCAGGGTCCACCATGAACGCCCCACTTAACCTTCATGACCTCTTTAGAGGCCATATCTCCAAGTATAGTGATAGCTTTAGTATATGGATTTTGGGAAGACACAACTTAGTTCATATTATCCTCCTGGGCACCTTAAATTAAAATCTGCATGAGAAAGAGATCACAAATACTTCAATAATTTTAATTCAGCTATGCTTCACATATCATCAACCATGCATATTGGAGGTGTACAAGTTGATATATGTTGACAGGTGCACAAGCCAGTGAAGCCATTGTCACACTCAAGAGCAAGAAGTCTTGCCCACTGTACTCTATGCTTCCCATGCATTTCTGTAATTCTGCCCTCTGTAACCCTTGCCCCCAGACTATCAGCATATCTGCTTCCTAGGGTATTCACTGATGGTTTCCAAAGTTTACACAAGTGGATGTTTGGGGTCTGGCATCTCATTACTTTGACACTCACCCACAACTCATTCCTTTATCCTGGTTACTGCTGTATTGCATGGTGGTCTCTAGCTTTCTTTGGATAACTGTTAGCATGGTCCATGTGTCTCTACTCCTTTAACCTCTGACCTATTCATGTCTTTATATTTAAAGTAGTTCTCTTGTGGGCAGCATACTGTTGGGCCTTGCTATTTTTTCTGAGCTGATTGTGTATGAATAAGTTCAGCTGCTGTAACTAAACACCACAGATCGGGTAGCTCATCCAGGACACAGGTTTATTTCTCATAGTTCTAGATGCTGGAAGACTGAGGGTGGGGTTTCCTTGACAGTGCTACTACAGGTTGCAGACTTCTGACCTCCCATCACCTCCTACATGGTAGAGGGCTTTCTGGGACCCCTTGTAGAGACACCCCAAAGAGGGTTCTACCTCATGACTCTCATGACCAAAATCATCCTCTAAAGACTCCAGCTCCTAATACATCACACTGGGGATTTAGACTTCAACACACAAATTTCATGGGGACACAACCTCTTAGTCCTTAATAGTAACAGTGCCTACATTTAATTTGATTTACTTTTAATAATCTGTTCCCCCTCTTATTCTGTCTTAGTTTGGGTGAGTCCTATTTTACCTTCTTCATTGTCTTATTAGCTTTAGCTTTTTTTTATTTCATAGTCACGTTAGTGTCTGTAGTATAAATCCTTGGCTTATGACAGTATATCTCCTCCACTTTGTGGTATAAGGTACCAGGTATAAGAACCTTAAAATAACATACTCCCCTGCTCCACTCTCCTGGGCTTTATGCTATTCTTGCTATGCAGTTTATTTTTTATATCTAATAAACCCCAGGCACATTAAACAGTCAACCTGACTTCAAAGAGCTTTGAATGATAGCAGGTGCACATTTACTCTTGTAGCTACTCTCTGGTGCTCCTCGTCCTCAGGATGGATCCATTCTTCCAGCTAGTATCAGCTTCCTTCTGCCCAAACCCCTCCCTTTGGTAATTCTTTACTGTAGGTCTGCTGCTGGTGAATCATTTCCGCCTCTGTCTGTTTGGAAAGATATCTATTTTGCCCTAATTTTATAGACATAATTTTACTGGTTACAGAATTCTAGGCTGGCAATTTTTTCAGCAGGAATATAGAGATGACTATGTTGGATGACAAATCTGCTGCAATCCTTATTTCTGGTCCTCTGTACATATGTGTTTATTGTCTCTAGTTGTTTTTAAGACATTTTCTTTATCATTGCTTCTGAACATCTTAATTATGCTATGCCTTCATTTCATTTCTTTTATTAGCATGTGTTTCCAGTGTTTCATATTTCTTTGAGTTTGCTGAGCTTTATGGATGTGTGGATCCAGAGTTTGCACCAAATGGGGGAAAATTTGGTCCACTTTCTTCAAATATTTCTTTCTGTGTTACCCTCTCCTTTTCCTCAGGGCCTCTTGTTACTTGGATAGTAAAGTTGACTTACAACTCATGGGTCCTCTTGTTATTTCTTTTCTCTTCTGTATGTCTTATTTTGGATATTTTCTTATTGTTTTCAGGTTCACTAATATTTTGTTCTGCTGTCTAACTGGCTGTTAATCTAATCTGATAAATTTTTCATCTCAGACATTGCTCTTTTCCCCTCTAGAAATGTGATGTCTTTTTAAAAATACATGATGCATGTCTTAACTTTTTGAGCTCAGAATAGAGTCCTAATAGTTATTTTAAGCTCTTTGCTAATTTTAAAATCCGTATGAGTTCTGTGTCAGTTTCATTTAATTATTTGTTCTCTTTGTGTTTTATATGTTTAACTCTTCCCATACTGGTAATTTATTATTGGATTTTACACAAAACATGTTCGATCCCCTAGGTGGATATGTAGTCAGAAACAGTTCCAACATTTCTGGTCTTGCTTTCAAGATTCCTTTAGAGCAGCAGTTATCCTGGAGACAGGCTGCATGAGAACACAGCTGGACGAGACCTTCTGAGTGGTTTGCCCAACTCCTTTGGGATAACAAGGTTTTCGGTCTGGCTAGTGGCAAGAGGTATTCTTCCCAGCCCTGCCTGAGCGCAGGGCATTCTGATTGTTCTCTGGAAACTCCAAGTGCTTCTTAAGTGCAGCCAGAGTGATCTAATTGCTAGTAAATGAGAATTTCTGCTGGGGTCCACTTCCCATATGAACACATGATCAAAATACATGATTGATGAATGTTTACATGAGAAGTAAGTCATTTCAGTAAAAGATGTGGTGCCATCAACCTCCCTCAGAATCCTTCTCCTCGCTTCAAACACACTTGCCACTTTCTGTAGCAGTTCTGGAAGCCCTCTCGTGGGTATCTTCCCGAGATATGATAAAAAATATGATGCATGCTATTGCTGAGCACCGTCCAACAGAAAGGCAGGCTTGTAAAAGCATGACAGTCTGTCTTCACCCAAAATATTCACTGGATCTGTCACTGGCTCATCCCTAAGGTCAAAATGACCAAAAATGTAAATGTTTTGAATCGATGTAGGGCATTAAGGCAGCCACATCAGCACACACAAAACAGACATGTAGAGGACTATGAGAACTGCTCCAGAGAGGGTCAGGAAGGATGGAATAAGTGTGTTTGGAGCCAGCGAGAATATTTTGACGGGGAGCGGTGACATCTTTTACTGAAATATATGTTTTTAAATTCACCTTATTTTCTTTTTTTGTTGTTTTTTGTTTGTTTTTTGTTTATTTTAAAGATAAAAGTGAAAACACATTATCAAACATACATTTACAAAATAACACAAAAACAATACAAGCAATACTGAATTTCAGACAAGGAGATAGGAAATTAACAATGGTTGTTATATTACATATCGATATCTTCAAATTGGTTACTCAGGTAAACAAATATAGGCATGTAAGGTTGATCAAACAAGTAAACATTAACTGGGCATTTGGATTGCTTCCACGATTTAGCTATTACAAATTGCACTGCTATAAACATGGGTGCACATATATCACTGTGATATGATGTTTTCAGTTCTTCTGGGAAAATACCCAGAAGGGGAATAGCTGGGTTGAATGGGACCTCTAGACCTAGTTTGCTGAGGAATCTCTGAACTGATTTCCCCTGTGGTTTCACCAGTCTACACTCCCACCAGCAGTGGAGAAGGGTTCCTTCTTCTTCACAGCCTCACCAGCATTTGTTATTGGTTGATTTCTTAATAATAGCCGTTCTTTCTGGGGTGAGATGGAATCTCAGTGCTGTTTTAATTTGCATCTCTCAAATGACTAATGATGTTGAACATTTCCTCGTGCATTTACGCGCCATTTGTATTTCTTTATCTGAGAAGTGTGTATTCGTCTCAGATTGTACTTCACGCATAGCTGCTTTTCCAGGGAGTTTGCAGCCGCTACACGACAAGCTCCAGTGTCCTTGGTTTCCATGAAGCCTGACTGGGGTCTTTCGGATTTTGATTTCTAAAGCTGTAAGTAACCACTCAAGGCAAATTAAAGCAGAGACAAACTGTCCACTAGGGGAGGTGAGCTTCTCCCCATGCATCTCAATTGCACGGTATGGAAAACAAGCTCTCGGAAAGACACGGAAATTCTCAGGGAAAGAGATATATGTGCCATCCATCCTGGATGAAGCCGTAGCTGCCCTTTTGTCTTTCAGGAACCCTAGAGATCAACGATGTAAGAATCCCACAGGCTGATCTTGCCTCAGCATCCAGGGCAGAGTTAAGACCTGATTTACAGGGACACAAAAGAAGTAGCTCTTGGGGGCTGGGGATTTAGCTCAGCGGCAAAGCACCTGCCTGGCAAGTGCAAGGTCGTGAGTTCGGTTCCTGGTACCAGAGAAAAACCAAAAAAAAAAAAAAAAAAGAAGTAGCTCTGTAGGACACAGCGTCTGAGTGGAGCGCTGGGCACCAGAAACATCTCGACCCTCCCTGGGGACCTTCTTAGGGAGGCAGAAGCACGGTCCTGTTAGGATATCCTTCAGCCACCTGCTGTCTCTTCTCTCAGGATGCTCCAACAATTGCCTTTGGTGAACGGAACATTAGGAGATCCTGTCATTTTAACAAAACAGTCACTTTGGGGCTGGGGATTTAGCTCAGCGGCAAAGGGCCTGCCTGGCAAGCGCAAGGTCCTGAGTTCGGTTCCCGGTACCAGAGAAAAACCAAAAAAAAAAAAAAAACAGTCACTTCTTTGAGTCTTGCTATAGAAATGATTCACTGGTTGCCATCTTAAAGGATTTGTTTACTGACTCTTTATTGGACAGAATTTATCAAGCACCTGTTGGGTGTTGAGGATTTTTCTGGACCAGGGATAAAACAGAAGCAGTTTCAGTTTTCTAAATTTTCCTCCAGCAAGGAGGCACCCTGATATTAGGAAGAGTGGAGGGAAGCCTTGGCTGCAAATGGAGGGAATGCCCAGGGGCGTTGGCAAACCCAGCATCTGCTTCCTGGAGCACACCGGTCGCTGTAAAGGACGGGGCCTGAGTCCCCAAGAGCAAGGCATCCTGCTCTGCCTGACTGGCCCTCATTGCCCAGATCCTGCTGCATTCCATCATCCTCCCAGGAGCTGGCTGCCCTTTCCAGTTCCCAGGACGTGTCCTCCCAGCACACTAGATGGAGGGCTTCCCACTGCAGTGGGGGAAGCTGCAGCCCTGACCGCTGCTCCAACCCTCATGGCTACAGGACAAAAATCCCTGTGAGAAACATCCCAATACACCACATGGACAACGTCTCACAGAAGAGCCTGGGCCAGACCATTAAAGACCTATCAACACTGCTCCTCATCAAGTCAGATAATAAATGAAGAGAATTAGAAATGTGAGAATGCTTGACTGTTAGTCACTGACAGTGAATCAGCAAGCAAGAACGAACCATGTACTACCCTAATTGTTGCTGGGGCCCTATGGTTGTTTTAATTTTAAGAAGGGATGATAGCTAGCCCAGCTGATGGAATTGTACAGTCTTAATTGACTGCACAGTCTTAATTCACTCTTGTCTTTGTCTGGTTGCAAACAATGAACCAATTGCCTACTATTTAGAGAGGAGAGGTAGAAATAACATTACACGAATACTAACCAAATACTACCTTTAAGGAGCTTCTAACCAAGTTGATGCAGTTAGCAAAGTAAAATCAAGCTACACATTCATTCATTCATTTGTCCGCTCAGTAAATCTTTGTTGATCATATAGATTATATTAATTTTTGTCAATGTGCATGGAGGATTCTTAAAAGTCTATCCAAGAAGGGCATGCAAAAAGAAGTCATTGAGTGACTGAAGGAAGAATGAATCTACTTGGGATCAGAAGAGGCTTCTGCTTACAGAAAGTTTTTGCTGAGGCTGGAGATGTTTCCCATGGAAAAGAGGTGTAGGACAGTGAAGGTTGGATTGGAGGACCGGGAAGAAGGACTGTTTATCTGGAGTCTGAGTATGTGCAGAAAGATGTGGAGAGAAGTCTGGGTAAAAGGTGGGGCATCTCACAGCAGAACTCTGCCCAGAGGCTGGCTACCTCAGAGAGAGAGAGAGACAGACAGAGAGACAGAGAGATACAGAGAGACCATTCGTGATCTGGGCAGAGATTGGACATAAGTGGCCACGGTAGGTTGTCATTCCCAGCGACACACCTGTTGATACCAGAGCAGTCACTCCCTTTAGAGAAAAACAACTACAATCCACAGCGCACATGCTCTCCCTGGGGTGGACGGCTTCACCCACATTCAGAACCTACTGCTCTGAGGAACCCAGCCAACGCGCCGTGTCTTGATCTCCTCGCTCCCGCTCTGGGTGGAAACTACTCCTTATTACATTTGACTTCAGGGGAATTTGGCTTCAGTAGCCGGGATATCCTTCACTAGAAAGCCTGTCCCTAATAATCTACTTTCTTTCTAATTCAGAAGGGATTTATTGGCCCTTGTTCAGCCAAACCCAATTCTGCAAATAGCACATTCCTAACTAGACAGTCTGGCCATGGGGCCAATTGCCGGTATGACAAGGAAAACCAGCTTAACCAAAATAACCTGGTGCAGGGCTCTGTGGTCCAGAATGAAGACCAACAGCCAGCCCAGGGCCTCCGTGCTGAGCTGGCCAGAGATGGCGCAGGACTCCAGACACTTTGAGGAACGTCGAGAGCGCCTCCGGTTCCGACCGTGCAGCCGGTTTCTCTCTCTCCAGTAACTCTTACCATTCCATCTCCTACGCCTGCTGCTTTAATGCACCATGTTTTTACTGTTGAGGATTGATCTTTACGAGGCGGCTCCACCGCAGCGAGGACACCGTATCCTCTCCAATGCTTTCCTCACCACAACATCAATAACTCCCCAGAGAAATGTGGGAAAGAGAGAGCACCATTTGTCACGGACTAATCATGTGGTCGGAAGGCCGTCTCCGGCTGCCGGTAAAATCCACGGCAGAGGCAGAGGGAGTCTGAGGTTTCATTGCCATGCTGGTTAAACAGCATGAGCAGAGACCACAGGGCTGGTCGGAAGGGACGCTAGTGACCCCGGTGTGGGAGGACCAGTGGGACGCTGGCACCTGCACACTGAGCAGGCCGGAAAGCCCTGGGTGGTGCTGTGGGGAGGATGGGCAGAGTCCTCTGTTACCCTGAGGTCGCAGGGCCAGAGAAGGGCTTCCACGTGGGATTTGCTTAGGAATGGAAGGCGTGGAGAGCTCGGCCTACAGCTTCCTTTGCGAGTCAGGCACTGTTTTACATAGACTGCCCGTTTATGCGGGGCGTCCTGGAGGGCCTGAGAAGTAGGGCGGGGCTGGCCAGGCCTGCGTGCCACCGAGCGCAGCTCTAGTTCCAGGGCTTTGACTGTGACAGGCCTCCGCGCGTCGGTTGTGTGCCTGCCTCGTTCATCCGAGCTCGGGACCTGGGCTCAGGCTGATCGGGTCTCCCCGGCCAATAACTCCCGCTTCCTTCGCCTTCCTCCTTCCTGGTACTTGGGGCCAAAGTGGTACTCTGAGCGAACCCAAGATCCTTCTTCCTCAGGGCTGTGCCCCAAAGGCAGGAATTTGCTGGGTATTGAGAGAGGGAGAGAGGGAGGAGGGGAGAGAGAGAAGGAGGGAGGGAGGAGAGAGAGACAGAGACAGAGGGGGGGGAAGGGAGAGAGAGAAGAAGAGAGGGAGGGAGGGGGAGAGAGACAGAGACAGAGGGAGAGAGAGGTCAGGGCACGCGTGGGCAGTGATGGACCAGCCGCTGCACAGCACCAAGCCCCTTGGCCTGTTAATTACTCAAAGGTCTGCTGAGAGAAACTCCCGCTCCTGCCTCTCTGTCTGCTGGGTAACGCACAACGGAACAGAGACTATCCCAAAGCAGATAACCTCCCCGGTCTGCCTGATACAGGCTGTCTTATCTCCTCCAACATAAATTAAAATTGGGCTTGGCGGGTCAGAAACTCGGTCTGCACCTTATCTTGGATCTTTCCTGTCACACTGCATTTCCCAAGGTCCCAAGGGCCCGGGGTGGGCACCGCGGAGTCTCAGCCTCAGGAGCCGCTTATTGGCTAGCGGATAAGGACTTTCCTTGGGATCTTTTGCTGTCAGGAAGCCAGAATCGCCTGCAGTGGACGCTGAGAATCAAAGCTGAGTGTGACACAGCCCCGGGCCCCAAGGATTAGCTGAAAAAGCACCCAAGGATGAAACCAAACCTGTGGGCAGGTGTCCTCCCACTCCAAGGGCTCACCTGTGCCCTTGGGTGCAGAAGCCTTGAAGGATGTGGTGGCCCCCGGTGAGACCTCAGTCCTGGAGACATTTCCCTTCCGGCCCCTGGCAGCTGCATTTCTCTAAATGTTAGGAAATGTGCCTTTGAACCGTCTGCGTGGGCTCGTCCTGTGCCAGGGACGGTTTCTGAGAAATGGTGTGGCCACAGGCACTGAATGATAAACCAGACCTCAGGCGTCTCAGGCTCAAATCTCACTGTCCCACGGGAGCCTTGTGAGAGACGCGTATGATGTCACAACCCAGTTGTGACGTGTGCAATTAACAGAGGAATGCTGTCCTGTGGGGACAGGTGGACAGGGAGAGGCGGGGCTTTGATACAACAAGAATGACCACAAATTTCCCACCTGGCATCTCAGTACCCTGGGAGGCTGAGGCAGGAGCAGGACTTCAAGTTCAAGTCTAGCCTGGGCAGCTTAGTGAGACCCTGTCTCAAAGTAGAAATAAAAATTTAAAAAGCGATGGGGATGTAGCTCAGTACAGAAGCTGTGGGTTTGATCTTCAGTACTAGAGGAAAAAATTCCACTTACGTTTGTTGAAATAACGTGTTTGCTCATTTCCTATGCTTTTCAATATTTCTGCAAAATCATAGTGAGATGCTTGGAAAAATAAGTATGCACATATATATGTATGTATATATGTATATGAACCCATATCTATGTAACTTATTCCAAAATGTAGCCCCAGTGCTTACCGACTTTGGTTCCCAGGGTAAGTAAAATCTAGAACTGTGCGGCAATCAGGCTTTGACTGCTCATGAAGACCCACCTCTTGGCTGCGCCCTGCCTGCCGGCCGCTCCGTGTCACTTGTTGTCAACATGCACAGTGCACGGTGTCGTACGTTGTGACCTTGACCTTGGATACAAGCTCTCAGTGGCCGCCAGTCACTGCACTGGCGTTGCCATGGCGCCACGCAGCACATCTGTTTCTGGCTCAGCTGCTTTTGTTCAAGCTTCAAGCTCTTCTTTTCTTCCTCCTTGCAAACAGTTTACCAGGAGGCAAAACGATTCGAAGTGACATCTGGGTCTCCCTTGGCATGTGCGTGGCAATTCCCTCCCCCCAGCCTATAATTAAGGCAATTAGAGTTCTGCGTCTTCCAGGAGGGGATTTCCAGGAATCCTTTCTTAGCAGCTCACAAACCACTCACCAAACACTGTCAGTCCCGTCAAAGCAGCGCCCGGTCTGCCCCTGCCCTCTCTAGCACAGGGAGACTGGAACGTAGCAGCTGGATTCCTCTAGCTCATGGCCGGTAAGGTAGAGAAGAGCGCGAGGCACAGGCTCTTCTGCCCCAGCTCTGGACACAGGGACCCCAGCTCCCCCTGTGCTCCTGGTGCACCCCGAATGGCAGGCTTCATGCTTTAAACTAAGGCTGAGGTTTTGGTTTGATGCTCCCCGAAACATCAGGGAATGAGAGTGGCTACACCCTTGGCACGCAGGCGGATGAAGAAGACAGACTGGTCATGTTTGTCTTGTTTACATCTCCTAGATGAAAATCAAAACTGTGCCTGAGGGTCATCCTAAAGGCTCAGGGATGCTTCGTACGCTTCAGACCCAGTACTGTCTGGGATGTCTCCAATCACATAAAGCACTGCTCCTGAGGTCTTGAGTCCCGCTTTCCCAAACTCTCATTTTCTGAAATTTTGAAGAGAATTCTTCAAGGAAGTGATCCATAGCTTCCAATTACTGCAGGTCAGAGTCCTCTTCTGGAAAAGGACATTCCTCACTCCTAGTGACCCCAACCTGGCCACCGCCACCAACTAGACCCAGACAGGGTCTCACTTCAAAATCCAACTCCTTAAATCAAGAGAACTTTGGGGGTTCACATGCACAAAACAATCAAATTTAGGTGGGTCTAGCCACCCACACCATCCCTCCCAATCCCTTGTTAAATGGGTTCTGTAGACACTGAAGTCAAGCATGGTGATGCCAGTCAAAACCGGAATGGGAGAGTCCAGCTTTTAGAGCCAAAATTCCGTTTTTAGCAGTGGAAGCCCAGATGGGAGAAAAAAGATGAGCGTGGGAGAGAACACAGAGTGGGAGAGAAAACTGGAATCCATCTCCTCCTCCCTTCACCAGGGCCCTTGGCTGGGGTGCTGGCTGAGCCGCAGGAGTCTGAGGGAATGTAAGGACCTCACCGGCTTGTGGCATGGCAAATCCGATCGGGAGTGGCATTTGCCGAAGGAGTAATCACGGATAACTCCCAACTGCTTTTCTCCCTGGGGACCTGGCAGTGGCTTCATCACAGGGACCAGCCCCAGGGCTCTGCACAGTTAAAACAATCCCATAGATACCTGCTGAGTGGACCTAACCACTTCAACAAATATTCCTGAGACTATTGACAAGTTATTGCAATCGATGCTGAATTTGTTCATTAGGCATTTGTGTATTTTAAAAGTAAAACTAATTTCTCCAAGATGCAGATGGCTGTTAGTGTTCCCAGCCCTCGGGATGGAGCTTTGCAGAGGGAACCAGAGATCCAGAAAGCACCTTTCCTCTCTGACCAAGGTTGGATGTGCAAAGATACAAAAAACAGGATTTAGGCATCAAAACGTCATCGCCATGGCTGATGCAGGTGGAGCTGGAGCACAGGGCTGTGTGGGTTCATCACATGGACCATAGCCTTAGGCAGGGCAAGCACTGGTGTGGTGAATGGGGGACAACAGCACCCCAAGCCCTCAGGGCATAGCCCTGCCACACACCCTGCAGGCAGCAGACCCCAGCTCCCTCCTGAAGGCACTGACAGGAGAAACCACTAAGGCTGAGTGAGGGACATAGGCCTGGCTAGTGGATGCCCCTTCAAGTGGAAATCCAATCCCCAGGAAGGTGCTAGCCTCACCTCCTCAGGGTCCAGCAAACACCATTGAGTTCCTGGGGAGCCTGGGTCACAGGGCAGATGCAGGTGCAGATCACAAGCAAGCAGACTTGTGCGGGAACTCGAGCATTTCAGGAATGGATCGCTGCCTGAAGGAACCATGGGGCAGCACCTTGAGGCTGGGGGTGGGGAAAGAGGGCCATGGGTTTCCGTCAACCCTCCATCCCAACCAAGTGGCCAGATGATAAGCAAAGGCCGAGGTCATTGGCAGTTCAATCACAATGAGAATTACATGGTCAAGTCAGAGCACAGGACACAGAGGGGCCTCTAACAGGCAGGGGCCGTGGGACAAGGAGCCCAGAGGAAGCCCTTGTCTATGTCCCCAGTCCTAGGACTTGATCAGTGACTTCAAATACACAATGCATCAGAACAGAGCCACTGTCTCAACAGATGCGCCTGGAAGGTGATGTTCCATACACACAGGGAAAAGTGCTGCCTGCTCTGTGTTCGGGATCAGCCCCCGGGAAGCTGCAAGCTGAGTGGCCCGTGCTGTCTGGCTCCCACCCCACCCTACCCACATGTGCAGTTTTCACAAAGCCACACCCCCTGCTATGCGCAGTGCACCTGCTGACCCAGAAACTGCGACGGAAAAGCATCCCATCTGCAGAGTGCCCCAGTGGCCCCAGGAATTTCTGAAGCACTGCTTCAGCAGGGAAGGAGCTCTGCAGCCCAGGGACCTGCTCCTCCCCAGAGGAAGTCCAGAGGCACAGGCCTCTACCTTAGGCATGTGAGGCATTTTCCAGCTGGTTGAGGAGCTATTTCCCTAACAGTCCCTCTCAGGAAGCCTTTATTCCCTCAGATTCCTTAAGCCCTTGAACTTGAGTTGTTTTCCAGCCTCCAGCTCAGGAGTGGTGCACTGGCTCCAGGTAGCTCCTCGTTTCTGCCTGCCCCAGGGGAGGTGTGCAGATATCTCGCTTCACACTGTTTCCATACCCAGGCCATGAGGTGCAGATTATTCTCTTCCCAGCAGTGCAGCTGAACATCCCGACCGGCTGCAGGGTGTGAGTATCCTCCTCCTCCTCCTGGGGCCCTGCTGCTCCCAAGCACTGTGGGCCACAGATGGGGCAGGAAATGGTCTCCGCTTCACGCAATCTGCAGATGTCTAGAGGGCGTGTTAGTTTCCTGTGGCTGCCGAAACAAATTACCAGAACTGGTGACTTGAAACAGCACAAACTGATGATCCCACAGAACTGCAGGCCAGAAGCTCAAAATAAGAGTCTCTGGGTTGAGTCTTAAAAGCTTAGCTCTTTCTGGGGCTCTGGGGGAGAACCTACATCCCTGCCTTTCCTTGCAGCTCCAAGCTGCCTGCATTCCTTGGCTGCTGGCCTCCTCCCCACATCACCAGCCCCTTGCTCATTCATATCCTCTCCACCTTCCCTTCCATGGTCACATGGTCTCAACTTCCTTCTTACACAGACTGTAATTACAATGGAGCTCACCAGGATGACCAGGTCATGTTTCCATCTTATTTTAAAGCTTAAGGTCCCGTTAGGCACATCAGGTCCTCATGCACAGATGCCAAGCTTTAGGGCCCAGTGCCTTTGGGGTGGTCATTCGACTGGCCATGCTGGGTAAAGTGGACATGGCACCTGACTCCACCTTGATCACACAGCCTCTGAACCCCTCTCCAGGTCAAGCAAATACCCACCCACAGAAGCAAAGCCAGGAGCACTCCAGGGATGGAAGGTTCTGGATGGCACAACGCTTGCTGCCCAAACCCCACACTCAGACTGGAGCAGATGACGGGAGCTTGGCAGCCCAATGCATGCCCCTGGGTGTGGTGTCAGCGGATGGCGAAAGCAGGGCCATGGGAGCTTGTTCTAGCAAAGGTGGGCAGCAGCCACATTGTACTCAAGGTGGCCTCCAGGGCAGGGGCCCCAAAAGCAGAGCCCAGGAGCAGGGGCTCTGCTTTTGGAGGATCATGGGTGCTCCATCAATTCTGGGGTGATGTCTCACTCTGGGACTGACACACCTGGTTGTCTGCTCTTCCAGGGAGTAGGAGAGCCGGGGTCCTTAGATAAATTATTTTTTTCTTTAAAGACTTTTTCTTGTCTGTCACCTTCAACCGAGGAACCAGGCTGGGGGTTGTTGCTGTTTTCCCAGAATTGTTACAAAGTCTCCAGAGTTGAAGAGAGAATTTGAAAACATCTAACAAGGACTTCGGGGAAGCCGTCTAAACAACTCTTGAGCTTACCTGATACAGGCAGCAGGCACACCCTGCAGCTATGTGGAAGCCTCCCTCTGGAGTCTACACACAAGTGGGAAAGAGGTGACCGTGTGCTGCCAGGATGTCTGGTGGGGGCTGTGCGGTGTGATGTGGGTCACAGGGGTGCATTGGAAGTGTGGCAGTGTGGAAGGAGGTTATGTCATGTGACTGGGTACCCCACTTTCAGAAGGGGTCCATGTGGCTTTCACAGGACCTTCTTCTCTATCGCTTCCCCTCTCTCTCCAACTGTTATACAAAGGTTGCATCTGGTCCCTCCTTGTGCTCCGACTTCCTGTCCCACCCTGTATCTCTTCCTCTCCCAAGTGTCCCCACAATGATGCCATTGGCTATGGCGTCATCCAGCAAAGGGACTTAACCACAGCCCCACAGATGGTGCCACCTGATCTTGTGCTCTCGGCCTCCCAATCTGTGCTTTAAATAAATCTCTCTACCCAGTCTTGGGTATTTCATTACAGAAACAGGAAATGGGCTCAGACACTGGGCTTATGGTGAGAGGTCACTTCCTCCCCTTCTGGGAGAGTGGGTGGAAATTTCACTTTTCCTTTCCCAGAACTCACAGCGACTGCAGGAGATCTGGGAGAATCCCTTGCAGAGAGAGTGACCATGCCCGTGGCTTGCTGGGGCCCTGTGCCTGGCTGACTGGGAGTCATTGCTAAGAGACTCTTCCTCTTCCACACAGACCAGGCCTCCTTGTGGGGTTCACAGCCGCTTGGTTACCAAGTGCTCCTTCGCTTGAGCGGGTGCTGGTCTCACCCCTCTGATGCTGGCAGATGTCACTGGAGATGTGTCCTTAGCACAGCGTGATGTGGGTCCGTGGAATTTTCAAGGGCACTTGAATGTAGACAAAGTCTTCCTTCTTGCCTGCAGGCAGAAACCTCGCTAGAACACCAGCCCCTCAGCAGGCAAGATGGACGGGGTGTGTGGTGCGAAAGGAAGTGGAACGCCTCACCTCACCCCCGCACCCCACAGCCCTGTGGTGCCCAGAGAAACCTCTGGGCTTGTTGGGTTCCATGTGAACTATGGAGAATCGAGGCGGTAACAGCGGGTGCTGCAACTGCAGAAGAACAGGACTTGGAGACTTCGCCTACCCTCTGAGTCATCCTCAGTAACAGAGGACATTGCAATAAGACCCTGCATGCCATCTGAAAAAAGCCACACTCAGATGCTAAAGAGATGGCTCATCCACCGGCCACTGGTAGCAGGCATCGCTCGACAGTTTCAGAACCAGGGACAGCGCCCCACCCCCTCGGGCTGCCTGCTCCACGGAAGTGCTGTTGTCCCTGGCTCTTTTCCCCTGGGTCCCTGGCTGGAGGTGTTAGAGACTAGACAGGGATGGGGAGGAAAATGGTGACCTCCTGGTGGCTCCCCTACCCCACTGTCACATGCGCACCTATGGGAAAAGCCACCTCCGCTGCACAGGAGGCTCTGGGCCACGCCCATCAAGACTTGAAAAGTGAGTTTTACACAGAGTTGAACTCATTGTAATAAATGTCAGTGACCAGGAAGCAATTAAAGCTGCCAAGATATCACTAAGTCCCATGAAGAGAGGATTCAAAACAGCACAGTTAACAAAGGAGACTGGGGAAAAAACTCTTTTTTCCCGTGGAGTTCAGACAGCTGAATAAGCCAGGCTCTAGCTCATGTCCATAAATGTTGCTTGTCCAACATTCCTTCTTCTCATTTCCACCACTAGAAATATGCTTCCCCTGTTCTCAGTCCCAGCGCTTGGAAAGGTCTATCCATTTCACGGCATCCTCCAGACCCCAACGCCCCTCGCCCAGTCTGGAAGCCGACAGCCATGTGACTTGGGCTTCACAAAGCACAGTGAATATCAGGATCCAAGGCTTCCTCCGGTGCGCTGTTGGAGAGGGAGCTTGTCTTCCCAGCACAGCTGTTCAGAGGGTAAATCATCAGCCTGTGACTCTGAGCACCGTCAGGGTCATAAAAAGAGAAGCCAACAGTGGGGAAAAGAGCCCAGAGGCCCAGGACACCTGGATGCAGCTGTACCTGATACTAAATGCCTCTTGTGGGCCAATAAACTCCCTTCACTGGTTATGACATCTGAAATGTATTCCTGCCACTTTCAATGCAAAATTCTTGTTGGATGCAGGTGCACAACCATGGGGGAAAGAAAAGCACATCTATCAGGTCCTGCCGGGAAACAAACAGCAGGAGACAGATGAAATTAGAGGAACTGGCAAGAGACAGCAAGGCCTCAAAGCAGGAGCAAGAAGCTTTTGCCACCCCTGGATTGTGTTGCCAGGGCCCCATGAAAACTGGCACTCTGGAAAAGGGGTCACCTCATGGGAGTGACTGCCGGTTCTGGAACTGCAGTGTGGAAGCAAGAGTAAGGGGTGGGAGCAGACCCGACCCCAGGCCTGCTGGTCCTGCAACACTGGCAAACTCTTCCCAGTGGCCAAACCCAGACTGGGAAGCTCAGATGGTGCTGAAGTTGAGTCCATCCTGGGGGTACTGAGTGGAGCACAGCAGGTGGGGAGTGGCGAGGGCAGAATCACAAGCTAGAGAAGCCAGCAGGGGAAAAGAAGCAAACCAAGTAGGGTTTCTACTTAGACCTCATTCGGGGCAGTCTGGGGCCCTGGGGCAGGTGCACACGGAGGCCTCAAGACCTCAGGAAAACAGCTGCCCTTCCTGGCATCGAGTGGCGCCCTGTTGCATACTAGCTGCTGCATAGGCTTCCTGCTCCAAGAGTCAAGCCTTCGTGCAGCCTTCGGAAGCGGGGTGCCCACGCTGCTCAGAAAGGCGAAGACTCCCTTCCACTCCCGGGGGGACTTCTTGCTTCTATGTGTGGGTCTCAGAGTCTCCCTCACATGCACGTCACAGCTCCCAGAGGCCTCAGCTCTCTGCTAAGTCAGGAAGTATAACTGGGTGAAATCACCGGGACTCCATCAGCTGCCGAGCAGGGCCTACAGGGAGGTGCCGCACACAGGCAGATGTGGCGGGGACTTGAGCGCATTATCTTCAGCTAACCTTTATTTCCTTACTCCACAGATTCATCTAATGCTGTCTCTCATTTCCCTACGTGTCAGTAATAACAAAGCGATTGCCGAGCAAGTTACTTTCAGCAACTTCCAATGAAACACCACAAAAGGTACAAAACAAAAATGACGGAAGTAGGAAAAATGTTAAGAAAGAATGAGCCCAACTTGGAAATAATAATGATGGGCAGGGGGAGGGTCCTGCACAAAACTCAACATCTACTCTCTGGCCATGGAGCTTGGGAGAGAGGACGCAGCTAAGGCAGGACGTTGCCTCATTCCTGAAGGCCGCACCGTTTCAGACGTCACCCAAGGAAGCCTCAGAAAAGACCGGAGCTTCCCTGAACAGTTGCAGACCTTGGGGAAGTGGGGTGTTCTCAGCAAGGCTCTACTACCCGCCTGGCCCGGTCCAGCTAACCACAAATGCCGAGGTGGCCCTAGCAGAGCAAGCTCCAAGCTTGCAGGCCAAGCCCATATCCAGTGGAAAGTGAGTGAGCTGTTTCCAAGTCAGCAAGAAGCAGAGGTCTTCTGGGCCCCATGGCTGGGCACCCTGAGGGACGGCACTGCCGCCATGCGGAGCTCATTTCCTGGGCTGATGTGACGAGGCACAGCTCGTCTGGTTCCAGGCTTCTCGGCCTGGGAACGTTTATTTGTTTATGGAGGAAAAGCTTTACTATGTTCCCACTCGCACATCAGAGAACATCAGGGCTTCCATGACGAATAGCTGTGGGCTTCCTTGCTGGGACAAAAAGAGAGCATGGGGCACATCACCCTGTGTGCACCCCAAAGGCCACCTGCTTGGGACACGCAGGGTAAAGAAGGGCCTGCTGCCCACACTTGCTGGCCTCAAGCATCTCCCGGCTTACGCTGGAACAATCCCCGTGACTGAATCTCGGGACTGGAGACAACGTGTGGCCTTTATTATAGGGGATCTCACACACCCTGGGGCGGAAAAAAGCTCGTCCAACCTGAAATTTTCTCCTTTCCACCCCAGATGGGAAACTACAAACTAACACCCGTGCTGGGAAGGGCCCTCTGGAAACCCAATTACAGGCAGCCGCTGTAGCTCAACACAACGGGAGCTAAGGAGAAACCTCAGGCAATTTAGAAGTTTTGTTTCAAACAAACTTCTCAGTCCACTTCCCCGAGGGAGATTCATCCGCAGTGACTTAACACCTGCTGCGTGCTTGGCTCCACGCCCCACTTTGTCCTCGCAGGGCTGGCAGCGTAAAGGGAGAGGTTGGCATGCCAGGAAGCTTGCTTTCATACCACAGCCTAACCCACAAGCAGACTAGCCCATGCCTGAGGGGAGAGCAACCAGTTAAATCATCTAGCAAAGGCCCCACCTCCAAGTAACAGGGACATACAGCCTTGGGGATTAGGCTACTAGCACACTGTCCCTACTTATGATCTGAGGGTTTCCGTGGGTCCCACACTGGCACAGGGAGGCTGGGCTCTCTGCTCAGGCTTTTGCAAGGCTGAGGCCAAGAAAGGGATAGGGTTCATTCCCACCCAAGAGTCAAGTGCAGAGGGATCCACTTTCACTTAAGTGGCTCCTGGGATCCATTTCCGAGACTATGGCATCCACAACAGCTTCATTTGTCAAAGCCATCGATGGAAAGATAGGTGTCTCTCCTGCTCAGAACCGCTGCCCCAAGGAGGCCTAGGCCTGCTAAAGGGCTCCTCTGATTGGACCAGGCCCACCCAGGACAAGTCTCCTTTTTATGAAATGTCAACCTTAATTAAGTCTGTTCACCTTTGCCATCTACTGTCCCTTTGAAGAGATGTCCACTAATTCACAGATCCTACCCACCCCAGGGAAGGGGTTCTGCAAGTTATGGACAGCAGGGTTGGGACTCTTCGAAGCGTCTTAGAATTCTCAGCACACCCATAAGCACTCAGCAAATGGTAGTGATTCCTCTCCCAAATCATTGTGAGCTCAGCTCTACATGTTGGGGTGGGTAATGTAACCTGCCCAGATCTGTCGGTTAACCAGACACAAGGCCAGCATTTGAACTCAAGCCTCCTCCATCCAAATGCAGTCTCCCATGTCCCGCATCTCCCGTGCAGGATGTCCTCTGTGTGTGCAGCCCGTCCTCTGCCCCTTGGGGTTGGAGAGGGAAGAGATAAAGCAGCGGATTCTTAATCAACAGTCATTCTCCACCTGTCCTCACCAGTAAGGTCCCAATGTGTCTAGCATTGAACATTCCTATGGAAACCAGGGAAGACCCCCTCCCAGGTGTGAGGGCATGGCACGGTTGCTCTACCCCAGTCATGGACTCTTCATCCATGTGTCCTGTGATATAAGGGGAAGTCTTTGAGGGCTACTGGGAAAGGCCCCTGTGCAGCTTCCATTCAGCCCTCTTGTTCATGACAGTTGCACGAGGTCCTGGCGCCATCTTGGAACCATATGGGAAAGTTTAATTTCAACAAAAGACATCAGCCCAGAGTCCTGGCCTTGCTGGATGCCGACCTAACCCAAGCCTGGCTTCTTCCAGCCTTCTTCTAGACTTAGTGAGGACAAATGTTCTTGCAGCCACTATGCAGCCAGTGGGCTGGAAGTTGAAGGTGTTCCTGTGGATACAGAGTGAGATGCAGAGACCCAGAGAGAGAGGAAGCTGTGAGGATGCTGCTGAAGGGTGTACTCATCTCCCACCAAAAGGACCGTGCACCCGCAGCTCTGGGTGAAGTTGGGGGCTGGAGGGGTGGCACAGGGCTGCCTCAGGCCACTTCTGATATTGTAGTAGCACCCTCTGCATTTGCATATCCACTTCAAGCTCTCAAGGAAAATATTTCCTGAGCAGCTGAGCAGACCCTGAATGTGGGGGACATTTGGAGACTTGCACACACCCACATCAACTGTCTAAGACAGCCATACTGGAGCTCCCACCGAAAAACAAAGGCACAGGATTTGACAGGGATATTTTCCCACTAGCTACTGACACTTTCAGCTAATATCACCCAGCCTCTTTCCCCCAGGAAGCCTCCAGCTCAGTGCTGGCCATTTGGAAAACAGACTCCCTACTTCCCCCAACTTCATCCATGCCAGTATCACCTCTTGAACCCAGTACCAAGGGTACCTCCTTCTGGGGCACCTAGAGGGTTGTAGACAAAGCGGAGGCAGAGAACCTGCCCTTCAGTGCCTGCTTTGACCCTTGAATATGAGCCACAACCCCAACAACTCAAAGGAGAAAAGACAGGAAGGGGCTGGGCCCAGCTAGGAAGTGGGTGGTTCTCTCTAGTGTGGTGGGGTTAAACTCATTCCTTCGTCTGAACACAAGGCTCCAGACTAACCTTGTTCCTTGGTCCAGAAAGACAAGTAATTTGGGGAAAAACATGGACAGGCCTGAAAAAACACATGCATTGGCACCTGACTTGACTCTTGTGGGAATACAACTGCCCATGTTTCAGAGCGGCTAAAATTCTACCAGCAAACACATGACCAAGATCCCAAGGCACAGAACATATGTTCCTTTCAGGTGACATCTGTGTCAGGCTGGGTATGGATCCTGCCATCAAGAAACTCATCGTGCAGATGGAAAGCAAGACAAATTTGTGAAAAGCGGTATAATAAGAGATTCAAATGCCATTTGTAGACAGTGAGGGAAGTGATAACCTAAGGGGAGACATGATTAATTGCCAAGTGAATTATTCAGACAGTAATGACAAGAGGTCAGGGTGGAGACTGATTGCTTCAGTCCAGGGTAATCAAGGAAGGCAGCATCATCCCACAATTAGGACTGAAGACACGAGGCAGGGACAGTGAGCGAATGAGTTTAGTATCTACTCCTCAAGGGGGACAGTGAAGATGGGGAAGGAAAATGGCAGCCAGAGTGTGGAGCAGCTGTGCTCTTTTCTTCTGAGGAGACACTGCTCTGAGGAGATTTAGCTCTGAGGAGATTATCTGAGGAGACTGCTCTGCAAAGACACTGTTCTGAGAGTACTCTGCTTCAAGGAGATTGTTCTGAGGAGACTCTGTTCTGGGGAGACACTGTTCTGGGGAGACACTGTTCTGGGGAGACACTGTTCTGGGGAGACACTGTTCTGAGGAAACACAGTTCTGAGAAGACTCTGCTTCAAGGAGATTGTTCTGAGGAGACTGTTCTGAGGACACTATTCTAAGGAGATTCTGCTCTGAGGAGATTATCTGAGGAGACTGTTTTGAGGGGCTGTCTTGGAATGGCAAAACAGGTCATAGGGAGGTGGGAGGCAAGAAGGTGAATGGATTTGATCTACTCAGACATAGTTATGATCTCACACACTGGATTTCAACTTCACAGACAAGGGCTGGTTGGACTATATTCAGTACTGGATGATTAAAAACTAGAACATCCAGCTGTGCTTGTTTAAGGATGGTTTCCATGAGAGGAAGATGTCCTAAATCTGTTTCTGAAACACTAAGGAGTCCTGGCTGTCCCTGCTGCTATAGCCACATATATGAACAAGATACATAAGTAAATGTTTTCAGGCACTGGATGTGGTGGATTGACCACTGGTGGTCAATTTATAATCCCCAGCTGAACTGAGTAAGCATGGTGCTAGGTGTGGGAGGCCCACCTGGGGGTTGATGCCAGCAGCATAAGAGACACAACTGGAGAAGGAGAAGGAGGCTGTTGGGAGCAGGGAGAAGCTGTTGGAGCTGGTGGAAGCTGTAAGGAGTTGTTGGTTCTCTTGGAGGAGCTCATCATGCTGGCTTTCCTGATGAACTTGGATGTTTTCATCCTCTGAGGAGCTCTGGACCTAGTTGGCACTGAGAATGGCTTTGGTTCACTTTGAGGGAGCACTGATCCTCACTTTGAGCATCACTTCCTGGCTCTAGAGAGGAAGATGGTGCACTGCTGGTCTCCAAGAGAAGCTTGCTGCATTGGCTTCCTTGATGGGAATTCAGCCATCCTGATCATTGGAGGAGCTCATGACCTCTCTGTTGCTGAGGATGGCTGTGATACCTTTCAGGGGAGCTCTGGTACTTCTGAGCATCGCTTCCTGGCTCCAGTGCAGATCCCTCAGCCTGCTAGCACAGATCCTTCATCCCGCTGGCACAGACTTTCTAGCTTCCACCACTGACCTTTGGACCTTCCCAGTGCAGGTCCGTGAAACAGGCCTGCATGAGACATTGTTGTGGGCTCTAGGCCTCCAGTTGGATTGGTGGGAGGCACTGTTATGAGCTCTAGATCTTCAGCTAGATTCATGTAGAACATTTTTGTGGCATCCAGGCCCTTAGCTGTATTCCTTGGTCTTGGTGTGCAGACAGATTTCCTGCACTCTTTTGTATATCATTCTTTGGGTCACTATTATAAATAATCATATGAAATATGTGTCCTATATTATATTGTTCCCCCTTGCAAAAATAAGCCCCAAAGCAACACACTGGACATAGAAAAGTTGTGACATTCCTGCAAAGGAAAAACGATGCAGCGCACCTGACTTTTACCCTGGCCTCTTCCTAGTAATCCTGCTGAGCTGGGAGTGGAGACTGGAGTGTGGTACCTCTGAGGCCACTGGCGTTCCTGAGGAAGTAGGGGAGGACAGAGCATGATGAGGGCACAGAGGCCCTGTGGAGCTCCCTGTGGGCGAGTGGCCAAGGGCAAGGCTGAGCTCACGCAGGGCAGGCTCCTCACGTCTAAGCAGAGAGCAGCTTCTCTAAGGTTCAGAGAAGAACAAAATTAGAACCCTCACAGCACTTGAAAGAGGTCTCACTAAACCTCTGGGCTTCTGGGGAAGACTGCAAGAGATGCACTGTGAGAGTGAGAACCATGACGTAGAGTCAGAGCCACCCTGGAAACCAGGTCCCCGGCAAAAGCTAGAGCCAGACATTGAGGAGCAAAGCCCACAAAGTCCCCAACTCAGAGCAAGGCTCAACACTCTTCAGAGGAAGACAGCGCAGCACAGATTCTTTACACTGTATCATCTAGGGCACAGCACTAAAACAACTCCTAGCTATGTGTGAAACCAGACCATTTATTGATGGTGGAAGGAGAATACTCAGTGTAAGTGCTTGCAGCGTGCTGTGGGTGACTGTACTAGGAGACAGTTTAAAGTAGCTGTGATAAATGTGCTGAGAGGCCATTAAAAACAAGATCTGAAAGAGTAAATGGGTCACTCTTTCAGGTTCTTACACTAGAGAGACAATACAGTGTTTACACATGTGGGTCTGATTTACTTCACTTATGAGTATGGTCTCTAGTTGCATCCATTTACCTATAAAAGCCTCAAGTTTAAAATTTTTTATAGCTGAATAATACTCCATTGTATAAAAATACCACATCTTTTTTATCCATTCCTCAGCTGATGGGCATTTGGGTTGTTTCCAAGATTTAGCTATGACAAATCGCTGCTATAAACATATTGTTTTCAGTTTTTCTGGAAAAATATCTAGAAGGGGAATATACAACCAATGTTGAATTCCTACCATCTTGTTTAGTGAAGCTCTGTATTGCTTCTAATTTTTTATTATTTTTTATTATCTTGAATTGTTTGATCAATCTTGTATTCTTACATCCCGTAACCTGAGCAACTTTGTTGTAAATAACAATATGTAATACAACAACCATTGTTAATTTCCTATCTTGTTTTGAAATTCTGTCTCATTTTATTGGTTTTGTGTTGTTTTGTTTTTGTCTTTGTTGCTGTTATTTTATTGTTTTTTCCTCTTTAAAATAAAAAATGAGTAAATGGATTTGGAATATCATCCAAGAAATGAAAATAATTTTTAAAATGGAATTCTGGAGCTTAAAATTGTGATGTATGATTATTACAAAAAAAAATTACTGGCTGAGCTTCACGGGAGATTGAATATGGAAAAAAAAAAAGGCCCAGGGAACTTTAAAAGAAGCATAATTTATCTACTGTAAAGAACAGAAAGATGGATTTTAAAAATATGATCAGACCTCAGTGACCTGTGGGACCCTTTAAAGTGATCTAACTTCCAGGGTTGGGCAGAGAGAAAGGGAGAGAGGGATGGGGGGATGGAGAAAGAGAGAAAGAGAAGGAGGAGAAGAGGGGGCAGAAAGAGAGAGAAAATACTAGAAGACAGAATGATCAGGGTTTTTCTTTCACAAATTTCTTGAACAATATTAACGGACAAATCCAAGAATCACAGCAAACGCAAAATAGTATCAACACGAAGCCAAGCACGCTCAGGGCCATCATGGTCAAACTGCTGAACGCCAAACCAAAGAAAAGAAATTTTTAACACCTGAATTCTAAAAGCAAATTAAATACAAGGGACAAGAATACAAGTGATGGTTGACTTCTCTTGAGAAGAATGAAGGCCACGGAACGGTGGAATTACAAGTGTGTGGCACTGAAGACACGGTCAAGGCAGAGTCCTGTGCGGAATGAAGGTATCTCTCAAATGTGAGAATGAAATAGAGGTTAGGAGAATGTGCCCTCTGAAATACTAAGGGATTGCACTAAAGGGAAATGGTAGTGGATGTAAGCTACCACAGGAAGAAACACAGAACACAGATAATGGTAAATACGTGGCTAAGTATTTCTTTAAAATAGGGCCCATTCTTTCCACTTATTGTACTAAAAATATGAGTGCTTAAAGGGAACATACTACCACTATGAAGGACAGTTTCAACACACATAGAAGTGAAGACTCCTGGCAAAGACTGGCATGAAGACTGGCCAGTCTTTGTAAAGTTCTTACATTCTTGAAAAGTGAGGGGCCCATTATCCAAGTAGACAGTGCAAATAAAGGATACACATTGCAAACTAGAGCAACTTCTAGAACTCTAAAAGTAGTAAAGAAACAGAACAGAGATTCCTACTATATTTGTTATACTGGTTTTCTGCTATCAGTATGCAACTTGCTCCCCAATATCTGTTCTCCACCTCTTCCACTGCAGATTTCTCCACTGGCAAAGAAGAGGGCAGGACACAGCTCTAGGCCTCCCTTGCAGCTCCATGTGACTACTTAACCCACATACTCACAGTGCAATATGAGCGGGAGAGGTAGGGGTGCAATATGAGTGTGTTCTTCCCTTAAAAAGTAGGACAAGCTTGAAGGCAGGAAGGGGCACTGATACAGGAGACCTCAGCCACTGGATGGTGCTGAAGAAGAATCTCATTATTTTTGCTTGGGAATTTGCATGAGGGATGTCATGGTTTGAACCTTAAATGGCCCCCAGAAGGCCCATGTGCTGATGGCTTGGTCCCTAGCCCATGGGTTACTGGGAGGAAGTGATACCTTTAGGAGGTAGAGCTTAGTGGGAGGAAGTTAAGTCATTGGGGGTATGCCCTTGAAGGGGATACTGGGATCTCAACCCCTTCCTTTCTTCTTTACTTCCCACAGGCCATGAAATGAGCAGACCTCATCTACCATGTGTTCCTGCCATGATGCACTATGCCACTGAAGGCCCAAGACAGTGGAGCCAAGTGACCATGAACTGGAACCTCTGAAACCATAAGCCAAAATAAACCTTTTTTCTTGCAAGTCGATTATCACAGGTATTTGTCACCATGATGGAAACCTGACTAGCCCAAGAGAGAAGTGAACTTTCTGTTGCTGTAGTCACTGTTATTTTGTGTCCTTGTTACAAGTAGCCAAATTTAAATTCTAGGTGAGACAATTGATGTGTGTCAACTATAGGATCCTCTCTGTTTTCTTAAGCATACTCTATACACCTTATTAAGCATTCACTCTAACTTTCCACACTCAGACTTCCCCGTTTTACCAACCTTGCTCTTTTCAAAATCATTAAGCATAAATTCACTGTGTATTGGCAGAGCTCCTCCTACCAGACAGATGCTTCCACAGATAGTGATTCTGAACTTCAGATGGTGCTGGAGTCTGGCTGCACAGGCAGAATGTGGGAGGGAATCAGGACTTGAAAGCGGGGAAGGCACTGACTGTGTTTCCTTTTGCCCGAGGTCAGAACTCATAAGCGATACAGAGAGATAAAACTCACAAGGAGACCAACATCTAACAGGCTTCAAAGGTAAGAAGAATGGGTAACAAAATCATTGGGTGGAAAGATAGGGGTGGGGGATGCTAGAAAGAAGAGAGTCACAAAGAGGGAGCAGACATTTAGAAGCTGCCCAAATGCCTGGAGGGCCAGAGCTTTGTATATGTGTGCAGTGGGTAAACTTCACATGGCCAGCCGAGACTAAGGGGCTGGACAGAGAATTAACCTGCTGCCCACCTCAGGGAGAAAGGAGCTGAGTGACGAGGAAAATGTACCATGTCTAAGTTTGTAGGATGATAATAGGGCAGTAACACAAAGAGATACACAGCTTTAAGGATTTATGTTAGAGAAACAAGGTCCAAAATCAGTGGTCTAAGATTCACACCAAAAACACTGAAAAAGAAAAGTTGATAGAAAGAATAAATATAAAATCAAAATCCAAAAAAGGAGAGAAAACAATAATGAAAACTAGTGTTTGATTTTTGAAGACCAATAATGATACACCTGTAGTTTGCCAATCAGAGGAAAGAAAAGTAACACAAATTAATGATATTATAAAAGAGCATATTTAATGAAGAACCTATCGACATTGCAAGAATAGCAAGAGGATATTAAGAACAAACTTTTGCTGATAAATTAAATATGATGAAATGACCACATTTCTTAAAAATTACAACTGGTCATAACTGATACAAGTGAAATAGAAAATCCAATTACCCAGTATCTATTAAAGAAACTGATTTGGTTTTCAATCAGCTTCTAACAGATAAAGCTTCAGGCCCAGGTGATTTCACTGATAAGTTCTACCACGTGTTCAAGGTAGAGATAACACCAACCCTCCACAAAGCTGTCCACAGGACCCTGAAGAAAGGACTCACTCCTGGTTTGTTTTCTGAGATCAGCATCACCGAGATAGCAAAACTTGAAAGTACATTTCAAAAGGAAGGCAGGAGGAAAGAAAGACAGGAAGGAGACTGTCCTTTTGAATATAGTTGCAAATCAAAATCAGCCATTTATGAGAAAGGTAATGTGTCACATTGCTTTATACTAGGAAAACACAGTTGGCTTAGTATTGGAAAATTGATCAGTGGAATTTACCTTGTTAATACAATTTGAGATGAAATCAGATGATTTCTTAAATAAATTCACAAAAAACTACTTGGCAGCATTGGGCACCAGTTAATGTTAAATCTCATCAAAGCAGGAGCTGATGATTCCTCAGTCTGATAAAAGGCATGCATAAGAGCCAAAAGCCATAACCGACTCCATGCCAAATGTTATGACCAGAGCCACCCGGCTCCTACATGAGAACAAGGTGGAGCCCTCTCGGCAGCATGTTCCAGGTCAGCAGTTAGCCAGCCATTGTGACAAGTCAAGAAAAACAGAGACATAAAACCCAGGAAGGAAAAGAACAGCTCTCTCCCTACACAGGGGCACGACTGTTAAAAAGAAATCCTACCAGAAGCAAGTTGAGCCACATCACAAGTGATGCACTCAGCACACACAGATCTAGTTTTACAAAGCCAGCAATGAAAACTTGTAACTTTAATTTTAAAAGTCAACTCCATTTAAAATAGCTTTGGAAATTGCAAAGCAGTTGAGAATGAATTTAACAAAAGATGTACAAGGAAGAATGTCAAAGAGGAGATATCCATGAGATAGGAGTCGTGACGTTGTTAACATATGAATTCTCTCAAAATTGATCTATAGATTCAGCTTAATCACAATCTACACTTGTTGTGTAAGTTTTGACAAACTGAACCTATAATCTATATGATTTTAGGGCCCAGGAGAGTCAAAATAGGACTCGGAATAGTCAAAACAATATTGAAAACCAAAAAGGAAATCAGAAGACTTAGCATACCTGATTCCAGGTGGGTGTGGCACAGGTTGAATCCCCTGTTTCAAAAATCAGAAATCTGAAATACTCCAAAATCTGAGACTTTTTGAGTGCCAGTACGATGTAACAAGAGGAAATTTTGCTTTGTGCACAGAATGATGAAAATACTGCAGAGATTACCTTCAGTCTACGTGTATAAAGCATACGTGCAACAAATTAATGCTATGTTTGGACATGAGTCCCATTCCCAAAATAAATGTAGCATCTGCCAAAAATTGTATACACACTCCAGCAGTTCTCCATACTAATAAATGTCTGAAGCTCACAGCCACTACTTTGGGCCCCTCTTATAATTGTAGAGGCCAAAGATACCTTGTATTAATCTCATGATGTCTCAATAAATTCGGTATTATAATACTCATACAAGTTTTTCTTTCCCTGATGTACACATTTTTGGTGGACTCTGTATATACAAATAATCCAAAATGTGGAAAAACCACATTATCTGAAACACTTCTCATCTCAAGCATTTTGGCTAAGGGATACTCAGCTTCTACTGGGGTGTGAATAGGACCCAGACACGTCTGGCTCATTAGCAATACCGGAAAGTGCCAAGGTAGTTCAATGAGGGACACAATGTCCTTTTTGACAAATGGTTCTGAAACAACCAGATGCTCATACTATGAAAAATGAGTCGTGATCTCTATGTCATGCACCTTACACAAAATTTAATATTAAGTGGATAATAGGCCTCAATATAAAACTTAAAACCATAAAGTCTCTATAAATATTTTGTAATTTGGAGGTAGGCAACATTTTCCTGGGTAGGATATAGAAAGAAACAATCATAAAAGCGAAAAAGATAAATTAAAATTCACCAGTATTGGAAATTTCAGCTAAGAAAATGACTCAATTAATAAAGTAAGTATTAGATCAGAGTAGGTAAGGGCATTATAGACAATATGAAGAACTCCTATAAGAACAGTGGGAATTCAACAGTGAAATAAGAGGACAAAAACTCCAACCCAGTTAAGAAGAGAAAAACCCTTGGAATAAAACATCACAAATGAAGGTCTATGAATGATCATTAAACACACAGCTTCAGCATCATTAGTTCTCATGTCAGTATCAAACAAGATCATAGCAGCACAGTCTGAGCCCGTGACATGTTGAAGGATGAGGAGCAACTGGAACTCTCACATGCTGGTGGCTGGAGTTCAGGTCGATGCAACTGTGCAACAAAGCAGCCTGGTACTTCCTCATAAACGGTAATGAACACTCCTGAGCTTATTTACTGGACAGATGGGAGCACACATCCACAGAAAGACTGCATGAGTGTGGGTAGCACCTTATTCTTATAAGAGAAAACCAGAAACATCCCAGATGTCCACCACTGGGAAAACAGCTCAACAGATACTAGTATATTTCTACACTGGAAAACCATACCAAAGTAACACATGAATGCATGTGAATACATGCTGTAACATGGATGAATCTAAAAAAAAAAAAAAAGGCAAGCTAAAAGGAAAAAATGCTATACCAAACAGCAAATGTTATATCTTTCCATTTGTCTATTCTAGAACAGGCAAAATTGTAGTAAAAAAAAAAATACAGGGAAAATGGCAGGGAAGGGGTGGATCAATTGCAAGATGCAGGAGGGAAATTTTGGATGGAAACAGAGCTGCATGACATAGTTTTATGCATGTTGGGAATTCATCCAATGATACACTCCAGATTTGTGCACTTCTCTTTTCTTCTCATATTTAAAGAGTATTTTTTTATTTCTGGAAATTCATTATTCATTTAGGATTACTATAAAACCACAGTGTTAGGGTGCTTGTTATAAGGATAACAATGCTGCGGAGGATGCCGGGGAATTGAAAGCCCTTTACACTGCTGGTGGGAATGTAAAGTGGGGCAGCAGCTGTGGAAAACAGTGCGGCAGTTTTCAAGAGATTAGATAAAAATGGAATTGCCGTGAAAGCCAACGACTCTACGCAAAAGAATGTAGGAGGAGAACAGAATCGGGGTCTGGAAGGGCCACCTGCACACCCACACCGGGTGCCCCACTATTCTTTGCACGGCAGCTGCACGTGGAAACACTCCACCACCCATTGACAGATGAGTGGACAAAGAGAACATGGCATCCAGCCATGGAGTACCCAGTATTCAGCCTTTCAAAAGAAGGAAATTCTGACCCACACAACCCCGTGGAGAATGGAAGTGACTGCCACAGACACCAGCTACAATCTTGCACAGGAGTCTCAGCTCCACCAGCAGATGGTCCGCTACTTCCTGACCCAGCAGTGAATCTCCCCCAGCCGACACATGCATGAAACTGCAGAACATCATGGCAGTGAAAGGAGCAAGTTACAGAAGGATGACTATTGCATGATTCTACTTCTATGCAGAATATTCAAACTCAGGGAAGTGGACAGCAGAATTTTGTGGAACTTTAGTAACTCACTAAAATCCACAGAAGAGGAGCAGAGCTGTGTGTTAGCCTGGACTCTCCAGAGAAACTGTATCCCACACACATTACAGTAAGCAATGGGCTCGTGTAACTACGGAACTTGAGAAGTCCAAGATTTACAGCCAACACACCAAAGACCCAGCAGAGGCAATGGTGTAAGTTCCAGGCTAAGTCCAAATTTGAAGGCAGGTGAGGACTAATGTCCAAGCATGAAGACACTCAGAAAATTTGCTCTTGCTAAGCTTTTGATTCTCAGTGGGCCATCATTGAATGGGTCATGTCCACCCACATTGGAGAGAACCCTCTGCTCCACTCCACCAGTTCAAATGTTAATCGCATCCGAACACTGTCATAAACACACCTGAAGCCTCACTTACCCAGGGATCTGGGCACCCTGTGGCCCAGTCAAGTTGACACATAAAGTAAAGCAGCCTAAGCTCTGGAGCCTGTCTTCAACACTCTCCAACACCAGTGCTGACAGAGACCACAGAACCCCCAGGGCTCTGTGGGCATCTGCTTCCCCTGACCTGCTCTGCCTGGAGGACCAGGACAGTTTCAACAGAGCTGCTGGGGTGTCCAGCAACGGGCTGCCTCAGATCTCTGCTGCCTTGGCTCTTGACCTGGTGTGAATACAGGGGTGGAATGCAAGGCACAGCCTCCAGCTCTGGTATGTCATGCTCCCTGCAGCAGGAAGAACATTCTGAGGGGCCAGAGTCCAGCAGTCCACAATCTATCCATGTTCCTAGTCACCATCTCTCTTCTGGAAGGTAAGCAAGGTGAGGGACCTGTTCTCTTCCCTCCTGATCGCAGTGTCAGGAACAAGGTTGGGCACACAGTTGATGCTCAATTAAATTTTTTGCATGAACAAAGTAATGGATCCACAGACGGATGGATGGATGGGTGCCTGGGTAGAAATGTGGATAGGTGAATGGACGGGTGGGTGGATGGGTGGGTGGATTGGTAGATGGGTGGATAGGTGAATGGACAGGTGGGTGGATGGGTGGGTGGGTGTACAGGTGAGTGGATGAGTGGATGGGTGGGTGGGTGAGTGGATGGTTGGATGGGTGGATGGATGGGTGGATCCAGGAAGTGTCCACCCTCTTTGGATCAACAGAACTCTTTATAAACCCTCCCTTCCCACAGAGAATTTCATCATATTTTTCTTCTTTAACCAACTCTGATGCGAAAATTGAGGTCAGGACTCTGACCACCTATTCCTGGCTCCACCATGCTACCAAATGCCTCTGGGAGAGTGGGTGAAGTCGGCTCAGGGAATCTCTGCTGCTCCTCATTTCATCTTCAAGATGTCGAGTAAGCATAGGCGGTACTTGGCTATTCCTGCTGCAAGTAGGAAGTGGGTATTAGCGTGCAAGCCCTACTACACACTGTCCTGAGCTCCCCCTCACTCTGGTCACCCTCATTTCCCACCATCCTTCACCCCACCCTGGAGGAGCCAGCAGCGATGTAGGTGGGAACGGAGTAGGGCTGAAAGCCAAAGCCTCTGACCTCTCCCTTACTGTGAGAACCCCACTCAGAGCTCCAGCTCCCCTTGGGGCAGCATCCAGCACCCACCAGGCAGTGTCTCCTCAGAGCTGGTGGTGTGACACTCACCTGGGAGCCACCTCCCTCCCTCAGCGGTGCTCATGCCTGGCCTCAGCAGCTCTCTCACCTTGAATTTCAGGCTTGCAAAGCAAAGCCAATGAACAGGTTAATATCAGCACAGCACTCAGAATTCTGAAATAAGCGCTGCTCAGAAAGTGGCTATGATTAGTCATTATTATTAATATAAAGTCAAAGGGAGTGGAGTTGAAATGCCCAGTGCCCTACAGACTGACAGATTGCCACATCCCT
Organism: Chinchilla lanigera; assembly: GCF_000276665.1. Lineage (NCBI taxonomy): Eukaryota > Metazoa > Chordata > Mammalia > Rodentia > Chinchillidae > Chinchilla > Chinchilla lanigera. Next base: position 7,000,879 of record NW_004955486.1, on the reverse strand, counting down.
TTGCTATTTGCTAATGCCATTACTTTTACAGCTTAATCTTCCTGTAACCATTTTTCGATAATCAGGGAAGTTAAATTAAATTAAATGCAACTCTTAGCTGTGAAGTACAGAACCTTGCTTACCTTGCTCTTACCGCACGATATTGACTCAGGCAGCTGAGTTCTTAGCGGGTTTCCAGTGCTTGAGCTCCAACTCTTCGTGATGATGCCACCCCCGTGGTTTTCCCTCTAACACACGTTCTGACAAATGGAATAAAGCCTGCAGATTGTGAAATGGACTGGAGTTTATACCACAAAACCTGTGCATTCTTTGGACTCCTTACCTCAAGTTAATGCTGACAAAACTGGAGATGGTAGAACCCTCATAAATCGCAACCAAGGTCATATCAAAACATTTTGGAACCACAAAAAGTTTGTCCAGATGTGACAAAGTACCTGCTTTTCAGAAGCCCCTTAAAACTTTATGCACTTTTTGACACAACACAGTCGAAGGCAGCTCTGTGGGTTTTGTTGCAATGGCTTTAGAACTGTGGAATTTCTTTTTAAATAAAGGATCATACACACTGGGATTTGTTTTGGATTAGCTTACTTCTGTACAGAGCTGCAGTGGGGGGAAAAAGCGAGAAAAGATGGCCCGTACCTAACTCACATCTGCGGTTGCCATAAGGGAAGCTTTAAAGATAGTACCATACAAAGAGAGTAAAAATAAATTACGGAGGCTTACTAGCTATGCGTCGGAGACAGTAGCACCATCTGCTTTAAGTAACATTTATTTTCCTGAAAAAAAAAAAAAAACATGTTCTAAAACTGAATAATGTCCATGTAGTCTAAATATTTGCTTCCCATGAGCGTCCTGGGAATGATATACAAACGTTCCAAGAATTCAGAAGGCATCACCAAATACTGGAATGGAAAGAAACAAAGTTACTCTGCCATGCGGCGTGCTCGATTGCTATGTAAATGGGAGAGCATTATTATTTATTGCTTTTTCAGCTCTGGCAGTTGGAAATATTGCAGAATCAGAAGACATCTGTTGAGTGTAACAGGACTGTCTGCAAAGCTGCACTTGGGATGGAATCGTGTTATTTCTGGACCCATGGATGCAGGCACAAACTTACTGTGAGAAGCAAACTGCTCTGAGCTCTTTGCAGCCACTTACCCAGCACGAGTGAAACACTCCAGGAGGGTGTGCCAGGGTGTTACGTGTTAACTCCAGCTGACGGCTGACGTGTGGGTTCCGCTCCCCACCATCTGATTCAGGAGGTCGGGCTGTGCTGGTTGACTAAGCTATCCTGTATTCTGAGCAGACCATCAGGAGCCTTGAGGGGGCTGGTCAATGGCCAAGGCTGCGGAATGGACAAGCCCAGCCCTGTAATTTACTGGTGCTGCTCAATTTCCTTCATCTGTACAATGGGAATAACGGCATTCCCCGTGTTACAGAGCTGTTAAGAGACCTGAATCGATACACATCAGGTGTGTAGTGTCTGGGCTGTGGGATGTCTGTTCCTCCTCTGCTCCTCTGGTTGGTATCAAAGGTCTAGCAGGGCTCGGAGGACATGTAAGTGAAAACTACATCAGAACCATCATGGAACGTGATGGGGGCCGTCAGTGGAAAGATGATCCAGTGACCTGTGGCCGCAGCCTTTGAATTCTGGCCCACGGCTTCTCTTCCGCCACTGTCTTGCCTTAGTCTTCGATAGTCCACATCTGCCAAGGTAGTTGCACCAAACCCAAAGCCCTGGTCTTAACTCTCCTGGAGGCACCTTCTCACCTTCCCCTCTGAGGACCTGACATGGGAAAAAGCAAGTTCGGCAGGCATCAACAGACACGGACCGACACTGCCTCACCACTCCATGGCCCCTGCCATCCCCTCCCCGAGAGCAGGAGGCAGCTCTGTATGCTAAGAATGCGCTGCGAGTTCCACTTTAACACATGAAGATCCTTCCGATAAATGTCCATCGCACCTGCACACCAACGTCATAAGTATTCAGGAAACATACTTGTGCCCAGTATAGTGTTATTTTTACTGTTCACATTATCGGTATAGTTATTAAGCCCCCTTCATTAATGATTGCTACGAGCACACTAGCTAGTACACTGGCGGCTTCACTGCTAGCAAAGGTAATGCGTCCTCGCCTCTAGCGGTGACTCATTTATTCTCCTGGTTTCCTGGGTGAAGACAAGGAAGGAATTGCATAGCTATGAGATGCAGAGCGGTGTGCTTCTAGGAACGTGGCAGCCATGAGTTGAGGAAGCACAGTCCTGATGAATCTGCTGCCTGCTTTTGCCTGGGCCCCTAAGCCATAGTGGTCTTATCAGTCCTGGGGCCCTTAAGATGGACACAACCCAGCACTGGCAGGTGGCACTCCCAGGGTCATGGTGATGCGCTGTGATAGTGCCCAGAAGCTGGGGAGGGGCACATGGCCTGCAGGCAAGGGGCAGCATGGAGAAAGCCTCAGAGAACCCAGCCCCAGGCAGCTCCCTTGCTCCCTGGTGGGTGGGGGTGCAGAAGATGGGGAGACCTCACTACAAATCAGCAAGCGTGCTGCTGAGAACTTAGCCTGAGGCCAGGCATCAAACACAGACTTACACTCATGTGTCTCTGCGTGACAGAGACACGTTCTGAGAAACACTTGTAGGGTGACTTTGTTGTTGAACAACCATCATAGTGTGCACTTACATGAACCATACTTGGTGCAGCCCGCTACACATGTAGACACGGGGTGTGTGACTCTGTACATGGTCTAGCCTGACACAGCAGAGCTAGGATAAACACAAGCATATCAGATTAAAGAAATCACCAGCAGAGTAAAAAGAAAACCCACAAATTCAGAAAAAAATTTAGCTGGCTGTCCCTCAGACAAAGGACTTCTATCTAGAACACATAAAGAATTTAAAAAAATCAGCCCCCCCAAAATTCAAAGACACAATCCACAAATGGCATCTGAGATGAATACACACTTCTCAGACAAAGAAATACAAATGGCAAATAAATACATGAGAAAATGTTCAGTATCATTAGTCATTCAAGAAATGCAAATTAAAACAACACTGAGATTCCATCCCACCAGTAAGAACGGCTAGCATTAAGAAACCAACCAATAACAAATGCTGGTGAGGCTGTGGAGAAATAGGAACTCTTCTCCACTGCTGGTGGGAATGCAGAATGGTGAAACCACTGTGGAAATCAGTTTGGAGACTCCTCAGCAAACTAGGACTAGAGGTCCCATTCAATCCAGCTATTCCCCTTCTGGGTATTTTCTCAGAAGAACTGAAAACATCATATTACAGCAATATATGTGTAGCCATGTTTATAGCAGCACAATTTGTAATAGCTAAATCATGGAAGCAACCCAAATGTCCATCCATTGAGGATTGGATAAAAAAAAGTTGTGGTATATTTATATAATGGAATATTACTTAGCTATAAAGAAAGGTAAACTCAAGGCTTTTATAGGTAAATAGTCACAACTAGAGACCATACTCATAAGTGAAATAAATCAGACCCACATGTGTATACAATGTATTGTCTCACTAGTGTAAGAACCTGAAAGAGTGAATAAAATTAGGAGGTATGGTAGACATTATGAAATGAAAGAAACTGCTCAAAAGTAGAGAGCAACTAGGATGAGGGAAAAGAGAAAAGAAAGAAGGGGAAATTATGTATGTATGTATACACAGGACAGCTAACATAGTTGTACTACTGACTTCTATCGCTTTATTGATTAATTATTTGATCAATCTTACATGCCTACATTTGTTTTCCTGAGTAACCACTTTGAAGAAATCAGTATGTAATACAACAACCACTGTTAATTTCTTATCACCTTCTCTGAATTTCAGTATTGCTTGTGCTGTTCTTGTGTTATTTTGTAAATATATGTGTGTTTGTTAATATGTTTTCATTCTATTATTTTTAAAATAAAATAAAATAATAAAATCTTGAGGGGAAGAAAAGCACCAAGGAAGAAGACATGGTCAAGAGACAGGGTAAACAAGAGATGCACAGGGCTTTGCTGGTGGAACACGCAGGCTGCTTTGAAGGACACTTTCTTATGAGTAGCGCTGCATTTGCAATGAGTGATCAACGGTAACCTCATCATCATGGGGAGTCTATGGCACATAACTGCATCTGCAGGTTTGTTCACACCAGATCACCACACATGCATGAGGACCATTTTGCACTGTGCCATTTTGATAGCTACCACCTCACAAGGCAATGGGAGCTTGTCAGCTCTGTTATACTCTTAGGGGACAGAAATGGTGTCATGTGCTACCTAACAGTGCACACATGATTGCTGGCCGGGTTGACTGCACTCTCAGCCAGTGTCTGTGGTACAAACCATAGCTGCCTAAGCATCAGGGCTGCAAGAAAGGCAGGCGATGGATGATCTCCAATAGTGCGGTTTCCCCCTTGCTGTCAGGACCAACAGGCAACCCTTTGTTCCCATAGGCTCAGCTTGGGAAATTCCCACCCTCGCTCTGAGCAAACCATCCTGGAGACAGCGAGAGTGCAGTTCCGGAAGCAGCACGGCTGGACCGCAGCCCTGGGGTCACTCAGAGAATGTGTGTGACCGTGGCTCTTGTACTAACACTCACAGTTAGACTCTGTTTGCTTCTTTCCACAAAGTTTGTGGACTCCATTTCCTTAAGCACTTCCATGGCTTACATTCCACATAGGGAGAAACAAACAACAACAAAGCCAAGAAAGAGGTAGGATTAGATCGGTTCTCTGAAAGTTGTCCTACAGGTATTGGTGCCCTGGTCCATCGCAAGGCAAGCTGAGCACCAGTTGGATGCACAGGGGAGGGTATCTGGCTGCAGCTGGGGTGAGGCCATGGAGGGCAGCCATAGAGGAAGCGGTGCCCGGGAAGCAGGGGGCACCACCATGGGAAGGAGGAGGCTGCAGCCGGCCAGCACTGCTGGCACTGTTACCTTCTCCTGCAGGAGCATGCAGTACCAGGACACCCCTCTTCTGTGGACCAGAGAGAAGCAGGGGGAAGAGGCCTTTGCCCAGGCTCAGCCTTCCCCTGACCTGGGGACCCTGGGGGACACTGGTGGTGGCATGGCTATTCAGACGGATACCGTGGCAGAAGCAAACTGATGTGGTCTGAGATGAGGACACTGAGGAAGCTGTGCCAGCTGCCCAGCACTGAGCGACCAGGGATGGGACTCAGAGCGTCCCATAGTCACGCCTGAACACATCAAAGGGAGAGGTGTGCCCAAGACACGAGGGAGGGAACATGCCGGACTCACCAGGCGGGGACGGGAGAAGAGAAAGAGAAAGGCGCGGACAGCTGACCGGGACAACAGCACTCGCTTAGGCCACACTGAGCTGAGCTGTCTACTGTCCCCTTAGGAGACGACTGGATGTGGAGGATGGAACCCTTCCACGGAACTGTTTCTCTTTATTGCTGTTTGTCACATAGCCTCACATGCATGTGATATCTGATAACGTCGGTGTTCCTGTTTCCTGGTGAGATCACAGGCTCTGGGGGCTTCAAAGCTGGGCAGGCATTAGGCACCAGTTGGGTGCACAGGTCCCAGCTCTGTTGCTAAGCAGCTCTTGGATGCTGGACAGTCTGCTTAGCTTCTCAGACCCTAATAATGACTTTCTTACAGGTTATTGGAGTATTAAATGGGAATAAACACTTATTCTACCCGGGTATGGTAGCAGTTGGTCAACAAATGATGAGCCTTTTCTTCCCTCTCTCCTCTTTCTTATCCCCGTTGCTGTTAAAGCTGAAGTGAGGACTGCCTGGGTTGTCTGGTCAGGTACCTGGAGAAGGTGACCCCTGCTTCTGTTTTAGGCCTGGTGCACTGTCAGGGTTGTGCAGGCCAGGCCAGCAGCTCCTTTGGTTCTGTGATGAAGCTCATGCTTGTCCAGTCCTGCATGCAACAGCCTCGGTGAACTTTGTGATGCTCTGTGAGCAAGGCTAGTGTCAGGGCTCCATAGCTTGCATGGGCCCCACACTCAAAAGGCCCAGGCACTTGCTTAATGTTTCATCATCAGCTCGAAAGCCTTGTAATTTTCATTTAATGGAAGACTGTGTGTTTTAATTTTGCCCTGGGCCCCCCGCAACTGTATTTGGTATGATGTCTTTTATGCCCACTTCCCATGGCTGGGAAGAGCAAAGCTACATCAAGCTAAGGAAGCAAAAAGAAACCATCTGATATAAACCAGACTCATGTAAGTTCACTGAGCTTTGTAGAGCTGGCAGTAAAATACACATAAGATAAAAGTCACCACTTAAAGGAGCAATTTGGTGGCACTTTGTTGTACACCAGTCCCCACTAACTACTTTCTAGAAAATTTTCAGCACCCCCAAAGAAACCCTGTGTCCACATCAATCTTCCTTCCTCTCCACCTGGCCCCTTCCCCCACCCACAACCACCAACCTGATTCTTGTAGGGAAGGATGAAATTGACCTCTTAGAGGGATGGAAAGCTGGGATCCCGGCATTTCTGGGTGTGTCTGTACAGACGTTTCCAGAAGAAATCAACATTAGCATTAGTGGACAACCCACTGAAGATAATCTGCCCTGACCAACGTGTGCAGGCATCAGCTGGGCCACTGAGGGCAGGAACAGAACAAAAAGGCAGAGGCAGGGTGAATTCTCTCTCCCTGTGCTGCCCTCACACACTGCAGCCTTCAGACAGTGGATTCCAGGACTTAAACCAGTACCTCCACCTCTGCCCTCCGTGTTGTTCTGGGGCTCAGTGACCAGCTGGGAGGCTCCGAGTTCTTACTCCCTTAAGTTAAAAGTCATCGTCTCAAGAACACCATTGTGTGGTCATTACGGTCCTCATTAATGTCATCACTGCTGTTGTCACAAGGAAGCGGGCCACGATGATGATGATGATGATGATGATGATGATGATGATGACTGCGATGACAGCTACCCAACCCAACACGACAACTAGAAGATGCTAAGCCTCAATTCTGAGCTACAGCTTCCAAGCCTAATGTTGAATCCAATTGTGTCCAGTTCCAAAGCCTGTAGTCTCCCCTGCCGCCTGTCTCAGTCTCCCAAAAGAACGTGGACCGGACCAGGTTAGGGCCATGCAGGCAGAGAGAAATCACAAGCTGAAATCCGGAGGACGAAAAGCGAGGACAGGCAGGCTGGGTAAAGATTAGAGGAGCTGCGCATGGCAGGTGGGCGGGAGCCCTATGCTGGGCTCCTCACTGGCCATTCTTAGAGTCCGGACCACAGCCCACAGCATCCAGAAGCCTTTGAATGAATCTCCCCAGGATCCAAACTGTTCTGTGGATATTTTGGCTGGAAAGAAAGATTGTACAGAATGAGGGAAGACAAGCTGAGCGGCTACAAACTCCTGGGGAAGCCCTGGGCCCTGGCCACAGCCCTTCACAGAATCAGTGATTTGTATCATATTAAAATAACTACAATGCTTTGGCAGGAACCTCACTGTGGGTGCCTCCCAGCACTTGCAAACAACAGCTCATTAGGCTTCTTCCTTTGTCTACCTACGCACGCATCAAATGGGATAGGCATAGTTTGATGCCCACAAGTCACCCTGAGAATTCTTTCTTTTCTGGGCCTGAGAGGAGGCAGGGGAGATGTTCACAGAGGATGGAATCGTCCCCACTGCAGGGCTGGCCTGGGTCAGTGGCAGCAGCACACAGGAGCAAAAGCCGCCTCTGGTCATCAGAGACAGGGGCCTGGAAAACAGGCAATGTGCTAGACACGTGGCTCCTGCAATGCAAAGAGGTATTTGGTATAATTTCCTAGCAGGAGAGACAGGTATCAGTGGAGACAAAGAATCAGGTTTTCAGCAGCCATCTTTTCTTTTGAGAAAGCCCACCCAGACCCAAGCCGGTACTTTAAAGGCCCTGGAACCTGGAGACTTTTCTTAAGAATAGCCAGATGGTCGTCACAAATGTCCCTGAGAACCACGGAAATGTTGGAGTTCAGAGCAATACCGTACAAGAGGGAGAGATGGATAAAACGGGGGTGTGGGGATGAGTTTGTTTGTGGGGATGTGATTTTTTTGGATGGAGAATATTCTGATGCTCTGTGGAGCAGGATGACCTGATAGTAAGGGAGCATCTGCCCCAGCTGTAGGATTGTGGACCTAGGAGGCTGCCCACTTACATTCCCGCCCTCTGCCCCCAGCCTGACCACTTCCTGCTTTCATGACCTCTGTAAAATCACTTTTTTCTCTGAGCCTCAATTTCCACATTTGTAAAATGGCTCTAAGCCATTTAGCTATTATGAGAGCATTTAATGTCTCTTTGAACATTAAATGAACAAATGCTGTAAGCCCCTTAGGCGAGGCCAGACATTATGGCTCACATCTAGATGTCCCCCCAAAGCCTGCTGAGCTCTCAGGCAGGGTTTTTGATAGGTGGTTGGGTCATGGGTGTATGATCCTGGATTTGTCCACTGGTTGGTTTAGCACAGTTCTGGGTGTAGCTGAATGGATTTACTGAAGCCCCACTTTGGGTGTGGGTAGCACCAACCAATAGGCTTTTAGCCTGATAGAATAGAAAGGGAAAGACAGAAGCAAGTCTGCTGCCTCCTGTTTGCCCTGCCATGGACTGTTTCTCCTCTACAGCGCCCCTCTGCCGTGCCAGCCTGCCTTGGCTGACCATGAACTGAAACCTCTACAAACTGTGAGCTAAAATGAACCTTTCCTCCTCTAACTTGTTGGTGAGAGGCATTGTGTCTCAGCAATGAGAAACTAAGTAGGTCCCTGGTGCACTGTGAGGGCTGCGGGGCACTTGCAGGATAGTCAGAGGGTTCTTAGAGGATTCCATGTTAATTCAGCTCTTCTTTAATCTCTAATAACCTTGTAAATCTTTAACATTATTTTCTTGAAGTGGCTATCACTTGTCAAATTTATTTTGTCTTTTTATTTTCTGTTAGGTATGTTTCTAGAAATCGAATTTGAGCACATTTTTGCTTTAATCTGAATTTTAACTCCTTCATAAATATTGAAATTTTTTTTCATTCCCACTGCCTTGGTACATCTCATTCTCTATTTCTCTCCCTCTTGAAATTTGCTGTATGCATACAATTTATTTTATTTCATATTTTTCTTCCAGAAGTTTGGAAATCTGTATCCTAATTCTAGTAAACTAGTAATTGCTTTGGAAATTTTGGCCTCACCTACTTCTATATGCTGTGTAAATTATTTATACTTTGGATTTCACCGGTAAGAGAAACCATGCAATTCAAGCTTGTGTGTCTTATTTATTTCACTTAACATTGCGGGCTCAAGGTGCATCCATTTTTCTCTAAATGACCCAAGTTTATGCTTCTCTGTGGCATAGCTGTCCTCCATTGTGAGTAATAGCACATTGTCTTTATCTATTCATCTGTTGATGGACATGTAGGTAACTTCCAAGACTCAGCTTTTATGAGTTGTGCAGCTATAAACATGGGAGCACCTGGATCACTGATATGCAATGACTTTAACTCTTGCAGTAAGATACCTAGAAGGGAAGTAGCTTTGTCAAGTGGAATTTCTAATTTTAATTCTTTGAGGAATCTCCATACTGTTTGTACTCGTCTACATTTCCACCAACAATGTAGGAGAGTTATTTTTACACCGCAACCTCCCCGTTTGTTATTATTTTATTTACTAATAAAAGCCATTCTTTCTGGAGTAAGATGGAAGATCTAGATTTTAAGTTTTTATGAATTTTAGCTCCAGACTTTGCAAAGGTTTCCCGATTTAAAGCTCTTTTTAATTCTTACAATATAATTTTATTCATGATAAGGACAGTAGCACTGGTAATATTTTGAAGGCTGTAACTGCCATCTCTCTGTGCTCTTCTCTTTGTCTGGAACTTTTTCTTGCTTCCTTCTTGCCAGAATTCAACTTTGGCTTCTCTTATGTACACACTGAACACCTCTTCCTGTAGGAACCTTTTATAGGTGGTATAACTGTGCATAGCTGAAGAATGGTGTGTCCTCTTTTTCACCCTGTTTGATGTAATACACAATTCTAAATTCAGATTCTCCCTGCAACTTTGGACATATTGTCTCAATTATATTTCAGTAAGTTGAAAATTATAAATTGGATGTTGAAAGTTATAAATTGGATGCCAATTTAATTCTTACTATTTGGAAAGTAGCCTGCTTTTTCCTCCTTTAGGATTGACTTTTTTTAGGCTTGAATTTCAGAATTTTGGCTTATATTCAGGGCCAAAATGTAAGATATATAGATAGACATGCTCAGACATGCCTTAAACCCCTGCAGGTGACATAACTTGTGGCTCACAAGTCCTTTGTATAACATGACATGGTACTTGCCTAGAACCTGCGCACATACTCCCCCATACCTTTAGTCTAGTTAGATTACTTTAAATGTCTGGCAGGAAGTCAATGTTATGGAAATAGTTGCTATACTGTATCATTTAGGGAATAGTAACTGGAAAAAAAGAATATGCATGCTCAAATAAGACACAATTTTTTTCAAGTACTTTTTGTCCACAGTTGAATGTAAAAATGTGAAAGCTGTGGACCTACAGGGCCAAACGAACACTTAAAATATATGTTCACAGTGTACGTTAAAAAAGGAATGTTCTTTAAAGATGTATGTTAAAATAAAATGTACATTTACAGTGTTTTTGCTTAGCATTCAATAATTTCCTTAGAATCAATCTGTGTTAACATCAGTCCATTTTCTTTTATGGCCTTCAATCAGATTTTGATTCTCTCTGTTATCACTTATCTGGATCACTCATCCTTGGGCAATTATTTGAGGATTTTTTGGAACTATCATCCACTTCTCATCATTTTTCTCTATTTCTCTTTCTCTTTCCTTCCTTGCGCATAGGAGATCACCTCATTCTACCTTCTGTTATGGTTTGTATCTAGATGTCCCCCCGAAGCCTCAGGCAGGTGGGGCTTTTTCAGAGGTGGATGGATCTAGAGTGTGTGATGCTGGGATTGACCTATGGTGCACATGGCACTAGGATTAAAACTGTAAGTGCTCCCTGCCCTAAGTAGCCTGGCCAGGATATAAGGGATAGAAAGAACTGTGGCCATTCCTTGTTGCTTTGCTACCTCTTCCCGCCATGAACTGTTTCTCCTCTGCAATGCCTGTCTCCCATGTGCCACCCTGCCTTGGAGCCAGCTGATGATGGACTGAAATCTCTGCAAACTGTGAGCTAAGTAAACCTTTCCTCCTTTAACTTTGAGTGGTGGGATTTTGTCTCAGCAAGGGGAGAAAATTAACTACGACATCTTCCCAATCAACTCAGAGTGACTCTGAGTTGGTCTCTACTCCATCCATAGAGCACGCCGTTTATAAACTGTGTCCCAAAGTCTTCGCTACTCCTGCTCTTCTTTCATGGCAGTTTCTTATTTTGGAATGCCATATATGCATGTTCATGGTAGGAACACTCAGCCTCAGAAAGCTGTCATTCCTCCCTCAACTCATCTACAGATGCAGCATATTTCTAATCCAAATTCTAATAAGGGTCCTATAGAACCTGAAAAATGGATTCCAAAGTTTATGCAGAAGTGTGAAGAAGCAAAAATGGCAGGGATGGGGAAAAGTGGAGTGAAAGATTGCCTGTGGCTGTCCAGGCTGGCCAGAGAGCAGGGTCCCACAAGACCCCGCACAAGTTGGTAACTTGGCCAGATATAAAGCATAGGCAACCTGGAATTGGACCCACAGGGGAAAATAAGAGGACGCAGAGCAGAGAAAGGGGTTCAGAGAGACTTCTCACTAACAGTATTGACACAACTCATTGTCCACACTTTTAAAAAGGGAAATAGCTGTCCACTTGACATTGTTCTCCAAATTAACTTCAAAGAAATTTAAAAATACAAATGAAAACTTAAAAATATTTAAAACAAAATGCTATCAGATAACTTTCCAAACTGATACACAGAAGATGTCTTACACAGAGCCTCCCAAAGCTCAGTAGTTTTTAAAAGAGTGATCCTTTTGACATCTTTGTCATCTAAACCTCCTGTTTCTCAAAAGACACAATAAAGAAAGCTAACAACTGAAAGATCTTTTCAACATGTGCAATTGAAAACAAAACGGTTTCAGTACTTAGAATCTCCTTAGGAAAATCCTTAAATGCATAAAAAAAAAAAAAAACAATGAAGCCATAGTAAAATGTGCCGCAGATATGAGCTGCGGTTTCACAGATGTGGACAGACGTCTGTGTCCAGTAAACAAGTGACAGAATTGGCCTCATCAGGAATTTGGCTGGGGCACATTAAGACCCAGTGTCAGACACTCTGGCTCTCAGGGGAGGGCAGCAATGGATCAGGAGATGAGCCACTGTTACGAGCTTTTGCACAGCCACTGTGCACACAGAATGGCTTCATCCCATGAAGCTGGACAGTACAGGGTGGGAACAAGGTGGGAACAGGGCAAAGCCCATAGGGGACACCTTAAACACACTGTGGCACCAGTGCACCAGAAGCCAGCACGGTTCAGGTTCATGAAAAATTGGAACAACTCAAAGCTTCATGAGCTGGTGGGTGACAAAAGCTAAAAGCAGTAGAGTCACACAGTCGAAGAGGGTGCACTGTTGAGCAGGAGTGGGCCGCAGCCACAAAGCAACACGGATGAGCCTGAAAGGCACAGAATTACCAGCCAATCCATGTGTGTTGTGCCACCAAATGGGGGAGCACAGACACACAGCACGGATGGAGCTTAGAAATGCCCCAAGGCCACGCGCAGAGAGTCACCATTCTAATCACAATCAAAGACACGCAAGGGCAGGAGTACAGTGGCCAGGGGTACCCATATGGGCTAACCACTGTCTCCTTTCACACGTGGCACAAGCTAAGGAGGTGGCCGGGCAAAGCTGCCACCAAGTGACCTGTGACTGGGTTTTTGAGGATCTTTCTCTTAAGAGATGCAGAGAGGGGATTTTTCTATGTGATCATATCACTTCCATATTCATAATAAATAATTTGGAAGACATAAGAACCAATAAGAAGAAAATAAAACTTTTCATAACTCTATATCCTTGTCCTCTTTTATTTTTAACAAATACATTGAAATATTAAAAGGGTACATATATATGGAGTAGCACATGATGTTTCGATATCTGCGTACATTATATAGTGTTTAAATTAGGTAAGCACATTTATCTTCTCAAACATTTATTTATTTATCTATCTGGCTATCTATTCATTCATTCATTTGTTTATTTTCAGTACTAGGGATTGAACCCAGAGACTTCACCCTGGGCTACATCCCCAGCCATTTTTATTTTTATTTTATTTATTTTATTTTGAGGCAGGGCCTTGCTATGTTGCAAAGTTGATCAGGCTGGGCTCACACATCAGTTCCTCCTGCCTCATCCTCCAAGTATGCTAGAATTACAAGTGTGCACCCTCATGCCCAACTCAAATTTTTATCATTTCTTTATGATGAAAACTTTCAAAATCCTTTCGCATACTTTTTGAAAAGGACAGTGCATTCATGTTACCCACAGTCACCCCTTGGGTATTTCTAAATCTCCTCTTTGTGCAATATCAACCCGGAACTTCCTGCTCCTCCCTGACCATGGACACAGCGGCACCTGATGACCAACATTTCCCATCCCTCCTCACCCTCTCTGTCTGCAGCCTCTGGTGACCAGTGCTCTATGGGCCACGGGTTTTAGATTTCACATCTGAGCAAAAACATTCAGGACTTGTGTTCCTGTTTAGGGACCCCTGTGCAAGCTCTGTTTCCTCTTTAACAAGCCATCGGCATCAAGTTGAACCCCAAGTGCTTTTTCCAATCATGTAGGTGTGGAGCTGAGGGACAGATGGTCGTGCTGGGGCTGCGTGGCAAGCTGACGACCGTCAGGCTGAGCTGCACAGAGACATGGCGGCCTCGTTGCCTCCACGCCACCCTGCCCAGCTGGTCTCAGAGCTGTTCCCTCCCGCCCACGTGGCAGACACTGTCCAGCGGAGTCCCTGCCAGGCAGCCACCCATCCAGCCCCATCTGTGGGAATGCAGAGCACTGGCCAAGACACAGTCTCCAGAAAATTGGAATTTCTGCAGACAGGATTTCCATTTAAGATAAAAATTTAACAAGATCTCTAGAGAAATTATTTGGGGTCAGATTTCTAAACTTGCCAAATAAACATACTGTCAGAGACTACAATGGGTAAGTTCCTTTTCCCCCCACCACCTCCTGCTTAAACATTAAGGAACTGAATAATCCTATTTTTCTTCAAGCTTCAGACAGACCAAGCATTCATAAATATGCATTTTTTCCAACTGGAAGCATTAGGCCTTGTTATATCAAGTGGAACTAACTGAAAATTAATGATGGTTTTCAGAAAAAGCAAGATTATATACACAGAAGCAATTAAACACAAACCTATTAATTATTTAACAACTTGTTAATGAGTAGAACTTCAGCATTCGAGCTGCGTCTGCTCCAGGCTCATCTTTGCCAAGTCACTTCCGTATCAGCCCTTCAAGGTTTGGCTGGAGGAGCGAGAAAATTGGGGGGATTTTCACACACACTTGCACCTTTCGGAAAGGAATCTGAGATGCCAATCACAGGGAGATGCCAGGGAACTGAATTGGAAAGAAAGCACAGGAATCATCTTAAAGTTTGATCCCCAAACCCAAGATGCAGAGAAGTTTAATTTCACATTCAGAATATTTGTTGTGAAAAAGCAAATGTTACTGCTATTTCTACGTGGTGCGTGTTGGTGCCTGTACGTTAAGAATTTTAACTTGGATTTGACTCATTTTAAGTTAATTGCATATATTTCAGGTACACTTAGTACACAGAATGCAAAGTTTTTGAAACAGAATGAAAAGCTAAATCTTCACCTATCTATGGAACCTCAAACGTTAAATCTAAAATATGTGCCTATTAAGTATTCCATATTTGCAAAATCACAGTATGGATGTCGAATGCTCCCCAAATACTATGTCTTATTGTCCCCAAGGTGGTGCTCTTGGGAGAGGTAGGGCCTAGTGGAAGGTCTTCAGGTCATTGGGTGTGTGTCTTTATGTCATTGGGGGCATGTCATTGCCGTGTGTCCTTCTGTAACTGAAGACGTGTCCCTCCATATTGTGGGCATGTCTTTGTTTTGTTGGGGGCGTGTCCTTATACCATTGGGGGATGTGCTTACATCATGGGAGCATGTCCAGGGTAGGGGGGTGTCCCTGAGGATGAGTCTGGGCCCCAGGATGTCCTTCCTGTCTTTGCTTCCTGCCATGAGGTGAGCAGTTTTGCTGTCCCACGTGCCGTAACCATGTTGTGCTGCTTTATCACAGGCCCAGAGCAACGGAACCAACCCATCCGTGATGGACTGGAACCTCCAAAACTGTAAGTCAAAGCAAACAGCTTCTCTGTGCAAGCTGATGGTCCAGGTACTTGTTACAGTGACGGGAAGCTGACTCTCTCCTGGGCCTTGCCGGGTGCAAGCCCCCATGGCACAGAGCCCCAGCACGCAGCATCCTCTGCGCTGGAGACGACACATGAGAGGGCCTCAGAAGCAAGGGCTCTCTGGCTTCTCCCATCCTCCTGTTTCCTGAGCTTCTCTTCCCTTCTCTTCCCTTCTCTTCCCTTCTCTTCCCTTCTCTTCCCTTCTCAAGCCCTACAAAGCAGAATTCCTCTTCTGAAGGAATTCGAGAGCAGGGAGGAAGCATTCTGCAAGGAGAAGGAAAGAGGATTCAATCAGAGCCACAGAAAAAGGACAAGATGACCTCATTTCCCCAGCACGCACCACGTCCACGATGAGCCCACCTCCGTCACCTTCGCATCTACCCCTCTGCTCCCGCCAGTGGGCCCTGTTGTGGCCAGAAAGTGCCCAGCATCCTGCACAGCTCCCTGGAGAGAGCTCTTCTCTGTCCAAGTCTCTGTTCCAGCTCGAGCCTGATGAACGCAGGCCTTCCCTGAGCCTCTTTCCTGCCCTCCTGTCCCCCACCCCGCACATGACACGGTGCTTATTTCTAACATGTTTGTTTCCCACACAGACATGTCTATGCATGCATGACTGTACATGGCTATCCATGTATACACACGTACATTCATTATACACACAACTACACATATGTGTGTGACTATACATGCATGTGCACACACATGTCCATGTATATGTACATGTCCATGCATGTACATGTCTATACATACACATGTATGAATATATCCACTCACTCATATGTCCTTCCATTCTGCTGACAAGGAAAGGATGGACTGTCCTGTTTCCTGCTGGGTCCCCTACCCTAGAACCATCCTACCCTGGAACTAGCACTGCATACCTGCTCCTCAGATCAAAGAAAGGATAAAGATGGGTATATTCATAAAATATTGATGAATGGATGATCATTTATTAATGACTGGATTATCAACAAATGAATGAAGATCGATGGTACTGGATGTGGCTGGAAGTCAGTCTGGCACCTTGGAGGAGGTTTGCAGGACCAGAAAAGGATTTCCAAATAGTGTCCAGGGGCTGGGGATATAGCTCAGTGGCATAAGCACCTGCCTGGCAAGCGCAAGGTCCTCAGTTCAATTCCCGGAAGGAAAAAAAAAGCCAAACAGTGTCCAAATAGGAGTGCTAGTGATAGGCCAGAGAAAGACCACGCCCCCTTCCCCCTGTGGCAGGGACCACCCTGAGCCCCAGGCTCCCCCCGACCCCCACCAGGGCCCAGCCCTCTGGACACAGGGTTGTAGGACCTCAGTCCACAGGGGCCTTGAGCATGAGTGTCACCCAGATGCTTGTGGGAGACAAAAACATCTCCACTGAGCGCCACAGAGTGGGAAGGTGTGCTTCGACAAGGCCCCAGCCCCCTGCCTGCCAGGTCCCCACAGCTGTGCACACCCATGCCTGGAGCTAGCAAGTGAACGCTGCCACGTGACCCTAGGGGGGAAGAGGGCGGCAGGCAGAGCACCGAGAGGCTCTACTGGGAGCCTCCACCCACCCGGGGGAGCCCACGGGGGTTTTGCCCCATCTGGCAGGCACACCTCACAGCCCAGACAGCAGCAAAGCTGGCAGGAAGGCGGGAGGCGTCTGAGACGCACACATGCCACTGCTCAGCAGACAGCTGGTGCCAGACAAAACAGAATTAATGGATCAGACAGGACAAGAATTTAAAGCAAAAAAAAAATTTTAATGTCCTTGGGTTGGTAACTGTGGATATTAAAGACACGAAGCAAGCCTGAGCATATGTGGAAAGGAATCAGAGGAGGTAGATCCCAAACTACAGTGTTCTAAGTGGTGAGCCCTGCGGGTGACCGGTCACGGTGCCGCAGACAGGAGGCATGGGAAGGTTGAAGGGGACAGCGTGCAGCCTCAAAGCAGCTAGAAGGGCTAAAGACGGGAGGGAACCAGGGTCCATGGATGCTGCAGGGAAGGGTGTAGATGTCCACCCAACAGGGGCCCCACGGGGAGAGGGCAGGCAAACGCAGACAGCAGAAATGTAAAAGTGAAGAAAAAAAGCAAGAATTCCACAGACTTAGACAAAAGGCACGATCAGCTCTAAAAGGCTCACAGAAAGTCCAGCTGGACAGATTAAAGATATAGAATAAAATATAATTGTGACCTAGACAGATTAGAGTGACATTTAAGATCATCAAAGGAAGGAGAAGAGTCTAAGAACATTCAAAGGGAAAGCGCAGGCTACCTGCAAAGATACAGAATGAATGGGTGGTGAGACTTAGGCGCCAGAGGGCTACTGCTGAGAGCATGGTGCCCACTCGTAAGAGGAAAGAATGTCCGTCCCAGGGGGCGGAGTATAGGCGAGCTGTCCTTTCCACGCAGGAGGGACACACAGGCACACACAGTCACTAGTACTTGCCAGTCCAAGGCGGAGATCACAGGCTGTCATGCACAAATAACACACCCTAAAAAATAAATAGAGCTAGGTAAAAAATTCTGTTTCTGGCAGAAAAGCAGCACAGAAATTCTTAAAACCTCTCCCTCTAAAAGCACCTGGAATGCTGGGTGAATTACAAGCATCACAAAGGAAAAGCGAAACTACTAAGACAGTAAAGGAAGCCTCAGAGGCCAGGAACAGGAGATAAAGAAGAGTGTGGGCAGGGGACGGAAGACCTCCAACACCACAGGCAAAGGGTGTGGGGTTAGTAACCACACGACGGCAGGTCGTGAGACCTTGGCTCCTCAGGGTGCAAGAGCAAAGTCGGGAAAAGTTTTTATAAGGACCACACTGAACAAGATCTCAGGACATAGTGGCCCAGGTGCAGGGTAGAAGTGAACATGAATGCTCTCTGGATGGGTGCATCTCAACCCAGACTCCTAGAGAGTCCCAAAGGCGAAGGTCGGTCAAACCTGAGTTCAAAGTTGAAAACTGCAAAGCACGTCTGAGAACAAGCCCCCATGCACTGCAATCATCGGAAACAATACTCAGGATAATTTGACCTCCACAAGCCTACATTTGGATTACTGTGTATAGAATACATATGTGTCTTATATGAAATTAAGAATTTGAAGACATGGACATATAAAAGAGAGTACCAAAATTTTAAAACATTGAAAAAGGACCAAATAGATGAAAATTAAACTTTCTTTTTTTTTTTTTTTTTTTTTTTTTTTGAATTTTTTTTTTTTTTTTTTTTGGTTTTTCTCCG
>NW_004955486.1:6947305-6982204 GCF_000276665.1 Chinchilla lanigera | reverse complement strand
AAGAGTTGTAGATAAAGAGAGTTGGTAAACCGGAAAATCAATCTGCAATAATTATCCAGACAGCAATCCAGATGAGAAAGACAGAAAACATGAGCTTGTAATGAGAGGTTTAAAGATAAAAGACATCAAGGACAGGCTGAGAAAGTCTAACAAACATTTCATAGGAGCTTCACAAGCAGCAAAGGAAAGCACAGAGAAAAACACGGTCAAAGTGATGATGGCTAAAGATTTTACAGAATGCATTTAAGAATTAACTCCCAGACTTAGCGCAGTGAATTTCAAGCAGTGTCAAAGGAAATGAGAGCTGCACCTGAGGAGTTGGCGCTATGGTTTACGTTTTCCCCACTGGGCCCCAACCCCCAACACCCAGAGCTTTAAGGAAGAAAGGTTGATTTGGGCTCACAGTTTGTAGAGCTTTCTGTCCATCGTCTGCTGGCTGCAAGGCGGGGAGGCAAAGGAGAGCAGGGCTGCTCATGGTGTGGCAGGCAGGAAGCAGAGACGGGGTAAAGGGAAGAGTGCCTTGAAATAAATCCTTCCAGGCCACGCCCCCGGGGACCCACCTCTTCCCCTTAGATCCCCCCTCCTAATAGCATCAGTCAACTATGAGCCTCTTAAATCCAAGCACCGTCCAACATCCCCATGAGCTTTGAGCCCATGAGGCTTTGGGAGTCACTTTAGATGTAAACCATGATGTGTTAAAACTAACCACACGAAATCCTAAATTGACTAGTGAGAGTGAAACAGATCACTGAAACACAAAACCCAACCACATCAATGGTAGGTGTGATAGCAAGGGAAAAGAAAAGGAAAAGAGGAGAGGAGAGGAGGGGAGGGGAGGGGTGGGGACAAGGGAGGGGAGGGGAGGGCAGGGGAGAGAAGCCAGGTAACATCTTTAGGTTGCTTTCACCTTGATACTGTCTTTCCAAGATATAGGGTGCATGTGTGTGGGGGTGTGGTGCGTGTGTGTGTGATAAAGACCTCTCCTGACAAATGGCAGGCCATATTGCTGTGTGTTTCATGCTCATAGCAGTGATTTGACAGGGAGGAGAATATGACCATGGTTGGGTAAAGTCCTTGTATGGATGGAAGCGGGTGGGGCTGAGGTAGGGCAGGACCAGAACTCTCTGTCTACCCTCCCGGGGAGAAGACAGAATCTGTGGATATGCATGGAGCTGTGAGATCCGCCTTCACAGTTTCCGGTTCATCCAGGAAGAGGGAAGCCCACCATTCGGAGAGGGAGGGAGCCCCTCAGAGGAAGGTCTAAAGGTCTGAAGAGGCGGGCAAGGTGCGAATCAGTCCTTGGGGCGTGGGAAGTGGGACAAGGACTGAGAGAGGAGTGTTCTGTCTACTGCAAACCGGACCCTCTCGTTATTCCGGGCTACTTGGAGACAGGTGTGGAATGGCGGGAGTGGAGATGCTCAGACATGGAGTAGCCGGAGCTTGGGGACAACCTGGTGTGGAGAGCCAGAGGGTGGGGATGGCCTGATGGGGCCCTGAAAAGCAAGAGACCTGACCCTGCGTGTTTGCAACACGCATGTGCCTGAAGACAGACACCAACCCCTTTCTGACGCCTGCAGAGGTGGGTGTGGACAAGGATGAGTGACAAGAAGAAAACGGTGGTGCTAAAATAAACAAGTGGGCCTGCCGCGCCCCCAGAGCAGGAATGCGGCAACATGCTGTGAGCCAAGGAGGCGTACCATTCCCAGTGATGCACACCTGAGGTCCCAAGTCAGCAGAAGGGTTAAGCGCAGGGCCCACTTATTCGCCTTTTGAGTAAACTGGAGAAGACAGACCCTGACCATCCTTGTTCGCAGGTGCCTTTGTTCCAAGCTGGGGCACCACGGTGGGTGACGGAGGAGAGGACTGGACCCCCATGTCCATGGCTGCCCACTGGTTGCGCAGGCTGCAGCAGCCATGCAGAGTCCCCTCTGGGTCCAGCCTGGCTGTGTCTATTTGTGGTTACTGATCCGCTGCTCAGCGCTGATTTGGTTTTATTTTTTCCTGCCTGCGTTAGCAGCTGATTGAGGCGTAATCAGCTGGATCAACGAGGAGGTATGCAAACTCGATGTTCAAATGCCATAAATAACTCAATGGGCCACTTCGCACAGGGTTATTTCTGTTCTATACAAAGGGGCTTATGTAACTCCCATACAACTCAACATTCGAGTTGTTAGCGGGGGGAGAAGAGGGGAACTTAATGCTTTTCTCTCCGGGAGAAATCCCTATATATAGGCAGCTTTTCTGTTATCTGGGTGCTGCCCCGAGGAATTTTAATACCCCATGAGCTCCTCCCTTGTTGGGCCTCCTTTGTTCCATCCTTTGTTTTGTGGTCAGTAGCCTCTCTGCTCAGGAGCTTCAACCTCCAATTGCTATGTCACAAACCAGCCCCAAACAGAGGGACTTAGAAGTATCACCAGCTATTGCTTCTCATGGTCCTATTGGCTGGGTGGGTCCAACTGGGAGTCCTTCCATCCCAGGTGAGGGTGGGCCCTGCATCTGCTTCAGCCAGGAGCTGGGCTGGAGCCAGGGGCCCCAATGTGGTTTCACTTACTCAGGAGACCCACACATGGGGCCAACTACCAGCCAGGGCCCCTCTCCGGGGTTCCACCAGAAATATCCGGTTGTCTGCCTCAGTCCAGACTCACACCTGAAACACATATGCTGTCCCTCCCAGGGCCCCCACTAGCAAAGCAGGTGCTGGGCAGGAGCGACAGGTTCCAGGGCTCAGCAGTAGTTGTGGTTATATATCAGGGGAGTCCTGTGGACCACCACATCCTGCCGTGTGCCCTGCCCACCCTGAGGGGTGAGGTAAGAGCCCCAAACTGCAGGGAGAAGGTGAACCCCATAGCACAATGCCATTATACCACTGACAGGCCTGATGTCTCCTGTGCCACTGACTGTTTTCCCTGTCTTTCTGCTGTCCGCCATGTCTCTCCTCAAGGACGGATATAAACACTGCCTCTTCCTGAACTGAAGAATCCCTGGACCTACCCCACGTGCGGCCGGTTCCTGGTTGGCTCCTGGGCTTTCCTGGTTTGTCTGTGAGTCCATAGCATGGAGCCTGGCCTGAGTCTCGGGAGGTGCTGGAGAGAGCCAGGCCTTCGGCCTCCACGTGCTCCACATGTTGACTGTTGCCATTCAGTCAGAAGCAGTGCCCCTGCCAGTACAGGACAGAGGCCAAGAGACCAGGCACTTGCAGGCGGGAGGGTGTGTGCTGTGAGGGGACCTGGGGGCTGGAGTGTAGGTACACACTCACGCCTGTGACTCTCCAGGGAGCTTCCAGGTCATTGACTTTGGGCTGCTGCTGCGTCCTTGACCCCTCTTGTTCTGCAGCTTCCATCTTCTTGGGCTGAACAGCTGCCGGGCCCTCCAGCTCCCCATTGTGCAGATGGCCATGGTGAATTCTCCAGCCTCTGATCCCAGACGTCTACTTAATAAGTCTCCTTGCATAATAATACATACATTTTCTCATTTGTGCTGGTCTCAGTACGCAGTGGCAGAGGGAGCAGGAAGGGCTGCGAAGCCCCACGGACCCCACCCTTGAGCAAGGCTGAGCCTGGCCTAGGCACTGGGCAGAAAGTGAGAATATTCATCACGTTCAGCTCATGGCTCTTCAGTTATGTGGGCCCAGACAAAGCTTCTACTGGATGAGGTTAGGCTGAGGATTCAACTAGTTAATGAAGTAGGTGCTGAGACCCAGTCCCAGTGTTATGGGAGAATCCACTACTGTGATGAGCACAGCCTGCAGACGATGCACTGGGCGGTCCTGTGGTCGGTGAAAGTGTGGTCTGCCTGCTGTGACCAGAGCCTGAGCCCTAAAGGGGCCTGCCTGGTGGGAGGCAGCCAGCCCCACAAGGGCTCATGTACTTGAAGCTTGAGACAGGTGTCTGTTAACCTTCAACTTGACTGGAGTAAGAAACACCTGGCTGACTGGTAAAGCACAGTACCAGTGTATCTGTGAATGATTGACATGCAAGCAGCAAACTGAGGGGGAAGACCCAACCCAGACGTGGGTGGCACTGACCAATAGGCTTTCAGTCTTGGTGGAATAACAAGGGAAAGGAGGGAGTGCATCCATTGTGAAGAGCTCCAGCCTGCTTGAGTGGGTCCACCAACTGCTGCCATTGCCTTTGACATCAGCTTCCTGTCTCTTCAGCTTTTTGGTACAGACCCACACCTGTGACTCTCCAGGGAGCTTCGAGGTCACTGACCTTGGGCTGCTGCTGCGTCCTTGACCCCTCTTGTTCCGCAGCTTCCATCTTCTTGGGCCGAGCAGCTGCCGGGTCCTCCAGCTCTCCACGCACAGACAGCCACGGCGGACTCTCCAGCCTCTGACTCCAGACGTCTACTTAATAAGTCTCCTTGCATAATAATACATACATTTTCTCATTTGTGCTCCTCTCAGTACGCAGTGGCAGAATTCAGAGGTGACAGAACCTGTAAGAAGAGGAGCCTAGTGCAGGGTGATTAGGTCACAGGCTGACTGCTCAGAAGGGACCTCTCCAGAGCAACTTGCTATAAAAGAGCAAGCCTGTTCCCTCCCCCTCTGGTTTCCTGTCATGATCCCTCTTTACACCTTCGCACCATGATGGTATCTGCCACAGGTCTCTCATCAGAGATGGGACTGATGGGGTTGCCACATGCCAGACTTTAAGCCTCTGAAACTGTGAGGGAAAGAAACCGCTCTTCTTTATACAGTTCTCTGTCTTCAGTACTTTGCTATAGCAACAGAAAATGGATGAATTCGGGGATTATGTGTATGGAGGGCTCTGGAAGGAGATGTTCCTGAAGAGGGAAAGGAAGAGGAGGAGGAAGATAGCCAAATCAGGGCCAAGACTCAGCCCTCCATGGTCACTGCTGGGCTACCCTGCCCTGCGGCTTCTGCTCATGCAGCTGTTCTGGGCTTCTTTCCTAATAGCTGGGCTTCCTCAGGCAGCCCTGAGCTCAGCCCTTGGCTGAATGTTGAAGTTGCTGACTTCCTCTCCTCCTTCTGCCATGTCCCTGCTGCAGACCCCCTGCAGACCGTCAACTCCAGCTTCCTCCAGCTCTAGAATCAGGGCAGTGTCCCCAGGCCTTCTGCCCTCCCTGGTCGTTGCTGTTGGCAGTGGTCTCCAGCGGGCTCGCAGCCTCCACCCTCACTGTCTGCTGCAGCCCCAAATTTCCTCCTCTACCTGGGATGTAATTTGGGGGATGATGCTTCTCCATGGCAATTCATCATTCCAGGTTTAGGGACTATTTATTTAAAGATTGCCTTTGTCAGTCATTCTGCCATATTTTTCTTTCCATCTGAAGTTATTACCCCAGTTCCAGGGGCTGCCACACACCTCCTGTCTCCCTCCCATCCCCTGCTGCCAGTTTTCATTAGCTTTACAAGGCTTGGGAAATGTCAGGCTGGCTGTGAGAAAAGCTGGGCTGGCTGTGGTCGCCCCATGTTGTCATCCTAAGTGGATGTGTGCAAACCTGGGGCTGCCCTCTGTCCACTATGCTCCTGGTCAAAAGGGCATGTGTTCTGAGTGGCTGAATTTCAGGCCGAAGGACTCCTCTTGGGCTCTCTAAAGGGATGCTCCCCCAAGCATACCTCATTCCCACTGGGCATGGAAGGTCCCAGTTGCAAGAGGGGCACTGGATGCTCCAGGACCAAGAGCCTGTCACAGAAGAGAGCTGCTCCCCTTGCAGAGCACAGCCAGGCCTTGGGAAGATGGCACAGGAGTCACCCCCTGGGAGTGTCCAGGCCCTTATGTGCAAAAGTCCTGAAGGGTCAGAGCTAAATTGTCCTAGGGGATTTGGGTGGTGGGTGGGGGCAGCTCAGTAGGAAGGCAGGAGGACTGCCCTGTTCCCAGAGCCTGGGAAGCATGGTGGGTATACAGAGCACTCCAGGGATACAGGGTCTTGAACAAAACCAGGAACCTGGGAGGCTTGACAGGGTCTCCAGACCAAGGCTAGGGACAGGGGATGGAGAGGCAAATTTCCTGGCCTGGGATTGTTGGATGGGGCACTAAGGTAACTGAGATTACTTCCTCCCAACCCTTCAGCTCTATAGCAAGTCCTATGACAATCACCAGATGCAGAGAACAGGTCTGTCTCAGCTCATGGTTTTGGAGGGTTCCATCCCGTTCCTGTGGACCCATGAGAGGGGGCCCATCATGATGGGAGGCTGTGGTACAGACAAACCACTCACCTCAGGCCGGGGAGCCAAAGAGAGCAAGAGAAGGGACTGGGGTCCCAACACCCCTCCAAGAGATGCCCCCAATAACCTGCAGATCTCCCACCAGGTTCCAAACCTCCCGGAGTACTGCAGTTGGGACCCAGGACCCCCACCACCCAGGAGGACATGTGGGGGCATAAGGGCATGGGTTTCCCAACCTGGGTTGCCTCCTGCTGAGAGATGAAGACTATGAGTGTTGAGGCTTCAAGACAGCTTCTTGGGGGTCCGGCCCTCCCACTGTCCCCTGAGCCCCCACTGAGGTGCCTTCTGTCTTCTCCTTGGCCCCACCCAGGGCTTCTATCTCTGATCGTATCCTCTGAGGTCTATTTTGTACCTCTTTCCACTGACATTTCCTCCTGGAGCCTCAAGCCTCCCAGTGGTTGCGGAGTTTTGAGGGTGGTACGTATGTGGGTGCAATTGAGATACACAGCCAGTCAGGGAACACTCCTCTCTCCCCAGCTCAGCTCACAGACTCCAGGTCAAGGACTCAGACTTTGATTGATCAGGATCAGTGATCTGTGAAAAATACACAGTGGAGCCAGGCTCCATCTCAGATACTTAAAGACACTGAAAACTTCTACACAATATACAATTTTCAGAAATAGATGGGGCCATGGTCCCAGCGAGCGATTGCAGTCTCTGAGTATCATTTGGGTCTGGGTTATAGAGAACCCTGCCAATCTCACCTTGGCAGCCCAAGGCATAGAACCCTGCTCCCCGAGTCCCTGGCTTGTTACTGAGTTGAAGTATAGGGCATGGCTAGTTCTTCAGGTCCAAAAGGGTCAACCAGATGGCTCAGTCTGAAGCAGGAAGCTCACACAATTTTCCAGGCAGAGAAGGCAGGAAGATTGGAGGCTGGAGGCCCAGATGCCTCTGAGTGCCTCATGTTCCACCTTCTTCCATCCTGGTTGATGAGAAGCAAGACTCAGAATCAGCCACTGGGGGACTCAGTGCCTGCCAGTCATCCTTGACAGGGGTCCCCAGGAAGCCCTTCTTGGTTGATGTGGTCAGGTCACAGCTCAGGACGAACGCTTGGTAGTGTGGCCTCCCTGGCTGGGGAGGCATCAGGCCGAGGGAAGGTTTTCATTTAAAGTTAGCATCCGCCTTCTGATACTCTGAATTTCTGAATTCATAGGCATTTCCCTGTAGATGCATAAAAGTAACTGATGAAAAGGAGCCAAGAAGCCAGGGGATTCCCCCCAAGAACAAGAAAGAGGAGCTCACCAGAGAGCCCCGAGTATGTAGGCCAAGACCGCCCTGTCTACAGTAACCCTGAGGAGATGAAAGGGATGAGCAAGGGAAGGAAGCAGTGGGGAGCGAGACCTGAGTGCAGGGCCAGCAAGGCACCACTCTCAGCTAAGTGGAGCCTCCTGGGGAGCAGACATGGGACATGGGGCCTCAAAGCTCAGGGGAGGCTGGGATTGGATTTAGAGACACCACGTGCTGGACAGGAAGCAGCATCTTCAGCTCATATTGCAGGGTGAGTAGCAGGAGGGATGGTTCTTGTCTACGAGGGACACAATGTGTTTAGGTAAACTGAGGTAGAACAACACTGGGCGTGTGCAGGCCGAGGAAAGACAAATGGACATTAGGAAGGTAGGAGCAATTGTTCAAGATGAGAACAAGGATGCCATAAAGCGAAAATTAATTTTCAAAGTCTGTTCATTGCTGTCCCAGCTCCAGAAACATAGCAAAGGTTTCTGCTTTGTCTGAGTCTGGAACCAGAGTTGTCCTCATTTTCTGAAAGGCCATGGAGGACCCCAGGCCATCTTCACCCCCTCACCCCATCCTCTCATCTTCAATCCTCCCTGGCTTCTTTCCACTGCACCCCCATGACCACGAACTCACAGAGCAACAAGTGTGTGGGAACAGAAGCTAGCAATAGGCCTGGGTGTGGCCATCACATAGGTCTGCAGTGTATGGGGACATAGGCTGTGAGCTTATGTATGTTTTTTTCTTAGCAGAGCTATTCCTTCTTTCTAGGATGGGGTTAAACATGGTACATCAGTTAGGGTTCACTAGAGGAACAGATTCAATATAAAACTATACGTACATACGGTATGGGATATACACTACACCACATATCATGTATCGTTTATATGTGTGGGTTTACAGTGGCTGCCTGCACAGCCAGGCATGGCAGTATGCACAAAGGGCTGTCTGAATGCTGGAGAGCTGGAAGATTCAGTCAAAAGCTGAATGACAGCCTGGAGCTCTCTACAAAATCCCATGCAAGTCTGTACTGGAAAGCAGGAGGGTCTGTGTTGGAAGGCTGCGCAAATCTCCAGAGGAAATGGTGAAGACTGGAGCTCAGAAGAACCAAAAGCAAGACTTCCACCTTCTTTCCCCTTTTATTCCATCCAGGCACCCATCTGAGGTGGGTCTTCCCTCTTCAGTAAGTCAGCAAACCCAGCACTGTGTTAAGCCAGCCCGCTGGCACTGTTCCTCCAAGTTGACACCACAGTTAACCACCACACGAGGCTGTGCTTCTCCCCATCCCACAGAGCTCCCTGGTGTGCAAGCGCACTCTCAGCATCCCCTGGAGGGTTTTGAGATGTGCTACTCAGCCTGAGCACCCCTAGTGCCGACATGCAGAGGACAGATGGGGGACTGGGAGGTGGCCAAGGTGGGAGGGCTCCAGACCCCAGCCCTGACCCCAACAGTCATTCTGTTCTCACACAGCATTTGTGACAGTTGGGGCTTCTTCATGAAGCAGAAAGCCCCCAGATATCTCACCTGGAAGGATTTCATGCAGCGAGGGAAAGCACCCACACTCCAAGACCATACAGTCCTCCTGAGCTGGAGGCTCGGAGAGAAGAGGCCACGTCTTGAGTACAAGGGCACCTGGAGGGGTGACAGCCACACCAGGCTGGTCCTGCAGGTGCTGCAGGAGGCAGAGACAGCAGAGAAGAATCTCCCATTTCCCCCTTCTCCACCAGCCCTTAGGGAGTCTGGCCCAAGCAGAGTGGTGAGCTGCAGGACTGGATGAGCACCTAGACCTTCTTACACCTGGAACATGCAGGTCCTGCTCATCTTGCTGAGTTCAGCGTGGCCCCAAATTTTAAGCATCAGAGACTTGATCCCCAAATTCACATCTTGATGGCATTTGGAGGAAGGGCCTTAGGGTTAGTGGCTTTCTAAGAGGAGAGACCCAAGCAGACGCACACTTGCCTATTTCTTCACAGAATATCCTCTGCCATGCTGTGGTGCACCGAGAAGCCCTCACCAGACGCCAGTGTCAAAAATTGTGAGCAAAGTAAGTCCTTTCTTTATGAGTGGCCAAGTCTTAGGTATTTTGTTATAGCAACAGAAAGCCAACTAAGACACAGCTCATGACTTCTCATATTTAAGATAGCAGAATGTCTGTAAAACTCAGCAATGGTTTGGGAGAAAGATCCCCAAGTGTATGAGTCATGGTCTCAAAGATTTAGCAGAACCTACAGCTGATTTCCAGGTACTCCTCCACCCAACAGTTCTGTGTGCTCTTTATTATCTTGTAAATGACAAATATGGCTTATGCAAAACCCTTCCACGTGTTCCTGGCTCAGTCCTTCTGAAATGATTCCCCCTGAAATGTATGTCCGGCTATTACCATTTTGCACACAATAGCAGAATCACCAACCCTCTGGAATTTATAGAGGACGGCAATTTTAATCATCTTTTATGGTCTGCCTTAATTGTATATCATTTTTAATGACAGTTTAAAAAATAAGTTATTCTTGCTGACATCTTTATGACCTCTTTAATACCACAGATCAGGAGTTTTATTGTATTGCATTCTGGGTATTATACACAAAGCAGGAAACCAAAGGGGGGGAAATTGCCCTCACGAAGCTGGAGATTGCGGAGAAGGAAAATGCTGATCATGGTCTTACGCGGAATTGCTCCCGATTACATGGTTTACCCGGGGCTTTTATTTCTGTGTCTGTATAATAATTGTAATTTTACTGCAAAAGCTGAGTGTTGGATAAAGACTTCCCTTCAGGGGTAATTTAATTTAATAAAAACACTCTGCCCAGGGTCAGTATTACTGAAGAGCAGGAGAGGATTCAAGCCACCATCCCATCTCTGACAACAGCTACCCTCTCCCAGGCCTGGCTTCTGCGTTTCAGCTCCACATGAGAATTTCTTAATACAGGTCTGTAAAGCAGAGGATCAAGAAATGGAAGGCTCACTAATTATTAAACCAACAATGTTCTGACTTCTTATTAAAAGCATTGAGTAGGGGAAAATCCTAAACAAACAAGGAAAACACACCTTCCTGGGTTCCCAAGGATTGCTCACTCCCAAGACCTGCTGGGAAGGAGAGAGGTTTAGAACAAGAGGCCAGGCCATCACTATGTATCGTGGGAATAACAGCCGCTTCCTCCCTCCCGAAGCCCAGCTGGGCTTTCCCTGCCAGCCCAGTGGATTTCTATGCAGGGACTGTCCTTGGCTGCTCTTGAAGGAAGGGGTGAACAGGGTTGGCTGATTCTCTCCACAGGGAAGGGCTGGTGGGTCGCTCTGAGCCTCCAGGCCCTCCCACCTGGCCCTGTACACCCCTGGAGTTGAAGCCTGGCAAACAACCAACATTATCGTAATTGTTCCTCAAAGTGGCCTCAAATGCCGTGCATCCAGCTGCGGTCAACAGAGCCATCAAACTAAGACTTCCTGTCCCCTCCATCTACACACAGAGAGGAAACCCTGTAGAGGGTTAAGATGCTGAGGACCCTCAGTAGGGCTGCAAACTGCCCAGCAAGGCTCAAGTCCTAACAGCATCTTTAGCTGTGCAAGAGATGCTGGAAAGAGCCGCTCTGCAGAGGAAATGGGCAGGTGAGCGCAGCCAGAGTGGAGGGAGATCTTCAGCCAAGAGCCCTCAAGCTCCCAGCTGCTCCCCAGGAGGGTCCGAGAGAGTGTGGACACTCAGTGAGGCTGTGGAGGCTGCAGGAAGATTACCTCCACGGCCTTCATCGTGTCAGTGGCGTATGGGAGCCGCCACCTCAAATTTGCGGCATCTCCCTGGGGTGTAAAAAGTCAGCACCTCCATGAAGT
This sequence comes from Chinchilla lanigera, assembly GCF_000276665.1. NCBI lineage: Eukaryota > Metazoa > Chordata > Mammalia > Rodentia > Chinchillidae > Chinchilla > Chinchilla lanigera. The sequence continues at coordinate 6,970,968 of NW_004955486.1, read as the reverse complement.
CTTCTTGTTCCCCACAATGGACAGCCCACCCCCTTGACAGTGTCTCTGACTCCAATCTGACCACAGTGATCTCCATTGGTGAGACTCCAAGGACACACAGACTCCGCTGCTCCCACCTGCTCTGTCAGAAGCCAGAAGTTGCTTTCCTGGATGCCCTGAAGATCTCCATCCTGACTCCCAGGATGGCGTGGGCAGCTCGCACATGCAGGAAACACTGCCAAATCCTGTCTTGCCGTTGTGTTCCGCCCTGGCCTGGTGCTGGCCAGCCTTACTCTGGCCAGAGTGTCTGGCTCCAACTGCATCACTGAGTTGCAGGCGAAAGGCTGCCCAGTCTGCAGAAGTCCACTCCTCGGAGGGATGCAGGCTTGGCTCCCCACTCCACTTCCTGCTCCTTTCCCAGATCTGCAGGAGGCGGATCCCCCATAGGGGTCACAGGAGACTCAGGCTCATACCGAGGAGGCAGGGGGGCATGCTGTCCAGCCTGAGGCAGCAACTCAGCAGCATCTCCTCTCTACAGAAGACCCTGGAGGACCTGGAATCCAGGGGATGGCAATAAATACAATCTGATCCCCTTCCCCCAAGCCACATCGCTTAGCAGGTGGTTTGTGGGCATTCTGGACTTTGTTTTTTGGGTTTTTTTTGGTTTTTCTCCGGTACCGGGAACCGAACTCACGACCTTGCGCTTGCCAGGCAGGTGCTTTTGCCGCTGAGCTAAATCCCCAGCTCCTGGACTTTGTTTTTAATTATCCTATAGGAAACACCAGCAGCCACGGCCGGAACTTGACCTGGCATGGCAAATGAGCCTCCGGGGGTCAGCCAGCTTCTTCACTGCAGACCCCTGTTCCCACTGTCACTGACAATGAACAAATCTATGCCCCAGAGGGTCAGCAACAGCTGTAGCCCATGCAGAGGTGGTTGTCCTGAGGTTGTCCAGAGGTCTCCCCTCTAGTAGTGGGTGTCCCAAAGGCCTCCTGCCATCCAGAGCTTGGCATCTTGCTCAGGAAACTGTGGTCGTTGCCTCCTAGCTATCTCCCTCAGGGGCTGGATCCACATCACTGCTAGCTCCACAGCATTGTACCACTTCCCACTGAGGGTCCCAAGCCCCACTCTGTGGGAACTGACACCTGAGCCTTTCTGTGCCAGCTCACTCCATGGGCAGTGCCGTTGTGGAGCCGGGTCAGTCTTAGACCCCAAGGGACACTAGAAGTTGAACAGATCAGCCCTTCTCTGTAGAAGGATTTAGGAGAGAAAGGATGATGTGGACCATATCAGAGTGTGAGATAATGAAGATTCTGCAGACACTGGAGTACTAATTCACTCAGAATACACCCATGCGGAGTGGAGGAAAACCAAGCAGAAAAATGGCACATGCTATGTAATTCCATTTGTGGAGGACCACCTGGGCAACTCTCCTTAAAGGAGGAGCAGTTGTTTCCATTTTGGCTGAACCTGACCCTATTTCCATGTATTGATATGTACAGAGCGGGCTAGGACTTTTGCTTATCCCTCCAACTGGCTTTAAGCAATGCATATCGGTCCAGCCGAGGTGCTGATGGTAGTCTCTGCAGATGTGTTTCCCTGGACCCCCTATTCCCATGTGTGAGCCAGGATGAGGTGGGATGGAGAGCCAATGCTCCATGCTGTGGGCTGGCAACAAGCCTGGAATCAGAGGCTACGACTTCCTGAGGCTTGAAAGATTGCACATCAGAGCTGAAGCATCAATCCCAAGGCATTAGATGCTATCTCAGTGGTGTTATGCCGATTACTCTTTCTGCATATCCTTCTCTCTGCATTTGCAGAGGTGATTTCAGGCCTCCTACCTAGCCCAGCTCACAGCACTCACCTATTTCCAGACATTCTCAGTCACTCGTCCTCAAACCACTCCCTTCATAAATGAATAAAACCTCGGTTTGGCCTTGGGTCGAGGCCCTTGTTCCAGATGGCCATCACAGTGTGTGGGAGACCCTGACTGACCTCCATTGCATATTAGTAGCCGTCTTAAGCATTAAGTTTCTGTTGTCTGAGATAAGTTTCTGTTATCCTGCCTACTTCCCCAAAGTGACACACCTTTCCCTTTAAGTCAGGACTGCCCACCCTTACCTAGCTACTCCCATCTTTGTCTGGTTGCTTGGTTAGAAGCAACCTTAGAACTTAGAACTTCCACATTTTTCCGTGCCCTATATAAGCACGGTACTTCCTGCCAATAAACAAGACTTGATCAGATCACTGTCTTGTCTCCATTCTTCGTGTCTCTTGTCCCTTTATCATCCCCACTCCCCCTCTAGGGTCCTCGTTGACTGTACCCGTGGGCCGGGACAATGGTGGTTGGACTTAAGACCCTTTGGCTCCCCAAAAGTACAAACATGTCTTCGTGTCTTTATTCTCACCATGGGTTACACTGGAAGTGGTAGATCAGAATTAACTCACTAGAATTCCAATAACTTTTTCATGGGTTTACAAACATAAACTTGCTGGGCTTCAATGAGGACTGGGATGGGCTCTCTATACCATTAGTACACAAAATTCTAGAAAATGCACAAGATGGATATCAGCAACCAGATTGGTGGTTGTCAGGAGATAAGGGCTGCTGGGAGGGGAAGAAAGGAGAAATAGCAAAGGCAGTAAAAAAGTTGGAGGTCATAGTGTGGCCATTGTATTGATTGGTCCCACAGATGCATATACACATGTGTAACTGTGTATGCACGAAGCAAATCAATACGTGTATATACGCACTTATAATATACAGCTATACACATATGCACATACATGTCACAACTTATGAAACTGGACATTTTAACTATGTGCAATCATTTTGTATCAGTCACATCACTAGAAAGCTGTTTAAAGCAAAACGAGCATGTTGAAGAAAGCCTTTAACACTCAGGGTGTCCACCTGGTATGTCCCACAGGGTTCCTGCCTGGCAAGACTGCAGGTGACCAGGACAGAACAGAATCAATTGGCTGGTCCAATTCTGTAATTCTCCTCTTGGATAATCTGTCTGCAGCATGTGACCTGACCAATCCCTTCTAGTCTCAATTTGTGGTGCCCCCAATCCACATACCCCAGGCCTTAAGCCACTGGGGGGCCATGGGCTCAGTACCCAGGTGTCATCTTTGCCCTCTCTGTGCTACTTACTGTGCCAGTTAATCTTGATTGTCAACTTGATTGGACTTAGAGACCCTGGAGAGCAGATTAGACACAGAGGAATCTAACCTCACGGATAGGTGAGCCCTTGAGGATGTCAGAGCTGACTGGCTGTTCACAGATGTGGCCTGCTTGGAAGAAGTGGATCATGGGGGCGTGACCTTGGGGACTACATCCATCTAGGCCCCTTCCTCACCCTATGTCCCCTGCCCCCACTTCTGACTACCATGAATTGAACAGCTTTTCTCTATGATGATGTTTCTGCCTTGGAACCAACCTACCATGGACTGAAATCTCTGAAACCTTGAGCTAAAATAAACCTCTCCTCCTTTAAGTTGCAGGTGTTAGGTTTTTTTTTCCATCAGTGAAAGGTGACCAACACAGTCACATGTACTCACAAGATGGGCTCATACAGTCCCAGGATTTTAAACACAGCCCTTAGCTGATGACCCCCAGCTAAAGCTGCCCCTCTGGGCTATAGACCCCACACACTCTGTCTGGTCCATCTGCACTTAGCCATGCCCAACACAATGCCAGCATCCCCTCAAAGGCTGCCTGATTTCTCTCTCTCCTCCAAGCCATCAGTGAATCCTGTTACTGCTGCAGTCATGGTACCCAGAATCTGATTTATTTCCCATCACCCTTCCCAGGATTACCTTGTGCACATCACTTCCATCTCTTACCCATATCATCTTTCTGCATCTCCCCTGAGCCATTATAGTGGAGTGAGCATGGGCAAGGTAATCACACTGGGTCCTAAATTAGATCCTGTCCTCAGAGCCCTAAGATTCCTTCTACAGATGAGTCCTCCATCACCCTGGGTTCCTCTACACCTTTTGCTCTCACTATCCATTCCTCATTAGCACCCAGATTTTGTCCATGTATCCATGAATGGACATGTGGGTTACCTCTAGGTTTTTGCTATTGCAAACAAAGCTGCTGTGAGAATTGGTACACACAACTCTGTAAGGCCTCACCGTGATATTTTCTTGGGTAAGGAGCTCAGGAGCACAGCAGCTGCATCCCATGACAGATCTGAGTGTAACTCATTAGGACACTGCCACACTGGTTCCCAGGAGGAGGTCTTGCTTCACATCCCAGAAGCAGTGTGCAAGTACCTGGTCCCATATCCTCACCAGCACTTAATATCGTCAGCCATTTAAATTTTGGCCTTTCTAATTTTTATCTAATAGGTGATAATATCGTTTAGCTTTTAACTTTCATTTCCCAAATGACTAAGAATGTTGAGTACCTGCTTATGTGCTTGCCTTCCACATCTGTATGAAGCATATGTGACAAAGATTCTTTGCTTTCCAAGATGCTAACCAGGTTTGGAACCTTCTCTTAAATCTATCTTCTTTGTAAAATGCAATTGTACCCAAAGTACATTACTAAATTTCTTTATCTGGAACACCCTCTCCAGGACATTTCATTTCCTCAGATATCTGATCAGGGTCCTCATCCTCCTCCACCCACCAGACAGATTGCCCGGTCTTCAGCAGGAACCCTGTGAAGTCCGTTTAGCAGATGCCACACCTGAGGTTTCTGGTAGTCATTTTCCAACCACTGACTCTGACCTGCTCTCAAACTCTATTCCCACTTGCCCACACTGTGTTCAAATCAGGCCCAATCTCTCACCTCCCACGATACTCCTTTGTAATAGGCCCTATTATCTACCTTGATGGCCCTGAATAAGGTCTTCCCTGCTTTACTTTTACACGTATCAGTGAATGTTTTTTCTCTAACATATATTTAAATCATGGGCATTTTTCCTCCACTAGAATGTTTTTGTGTTGAGCTATAAGAGTTCTTTATATATTCTGGAAAGAAATCATTTATTAAATACACGATTTCTAAATATTTTCTTCAAGTCTACAGCTCATGTTTAACTCTTTACCATATTTGGTAAGGAACAGAAATTTTTCATTTTAGTGAAGACCGATTTGTAAACTTCTCTATTATAGAAACACTTAGGGGGTCATATCCAAAATGTCTTCATCTAATCCAAGGTCACAAACCAAAATCTTCTGGTTTTAACAGATGTTCTAAATTTCAAATTTAAGTCTACAATCAAATTCTAGTAAATTTTCACATTTACCACAAGATATGAATTCAAGTTTACTTTATTTCACGTAGATATACAATATTTTCAGAATGACACGTTTGTAAAGAAATAAAGATTATTCTTTCTCCACTGAGTTATTCTTGCACCTTTATTCTACTGTTTCCTCTCATTTATCTAGCTATCCATCTTGATGCCAACAGCATATTGCCTTGGTTATATGGACTTTGTAAACATCAGGCAATGCTAGTCTTCTAGTTCTATTCCACTCCATTAAAATAGTTTTGACTATTTTATGTCCTTTGCATTTTTATATGAATTTTAGGGTGTTTGCCAATTTCCAACAAAAAAGACCAATTAGGACTTTGATTGGCATTACATTGAGTCTACAGATCCATTTGAATACAACAGATAAGCTAAAAATATTAACTCATCATTAAGGGCATACTCTATTTCTCAATTTATTTGATATAAATAGGTGTATATTTATAGCTTTATAAATTTCTTTCAACAATGTTTTATACTGTTCTGTATTCATGTCTTTTAAACCTTTGACAGAGTTATTCATTTTTATTCATATTTTTGATGCTTTTATAAATGACACTTTTGTTGAATTTTCAATTTCCAATTGTTTGTTGCTAGTATAATGAAACACAATCATTTTTTGTATATCGGTCTGGATTCTTACAAGCTCACCAAATTCACTTATTTGTTCGAGAGCTTCTCATTGATTTTGTTGGATATTTTTGCATGTCATCTGCAAGCAAATACAGATTCACTTCTTTTATAATTTAAATGTCTTTTTGTCATGCCTTATTGCAATGGCAAAGATGTGTCAAATGTTAAGTGGTGAGCAAGGTGAACCTATCTTCTGCTGATATAAAGGGAAAACATTTAGACTACCATTCAACTTTGTCAGCCCTAAATTCTTTAGAGTCCTTTTGCTGTGTTATATTAACCATACCTTTTAGCTTTCTATAGTTCTGATACTCTGATATCCTGGGGTCTTCCTGACCCGGGAGGACTAACTTTCCCAGAGTAGCCAGATCCTAGAAATAAGAGGAAACTTGAGTTCATCTTTCAAGGCAAATAAGCCAGTCCAGAGAGAGCTGACAGCCTGACCCCTTCCTTCATGGACCTTTTTTCCTCTGCCCTAATCACTCCAGGGCCAGATGCCAGACACTCAGCTTGCGGTACCTCATGACTGCACCTAGTGGAACTAAGGCAGCATTCAATAAAAATTATGTGACTCATGAAAAACATAAGCAGGGAGCATAACTCACTGTCAAGAGAAAAAGCAACCAACAAAACAAGACTCAGAGATGAACCCAGATGTTGGAACTATCAGACAGAGTCTATAAAACTGCTACGACTAAAGTGTTAAAAGACAAAATAAAGAAAATAGACCCCATACAAGACTAAGTGGAACCTGAACTTTCAAAAGTGGACATTGGGAGAGGAACACAAGCATTGGAACTTACTGTGTCCACACAAGTTCATATCCACAGACACTAGAGAGTAGAGCTTCGGTATCTCTTTGGGGGGAATAATTTAATCCAAACAAAGGCCAAGCTTCTTAAGTAAAACAGGGGAGACTGAGATCCAAAGTCTTACTTCCAGAAAAGGCCGTGTGTCTTCTTGATTGGTCAGTGTGCAGGTTTGGAGCAACTCAGACCTGTTTTGTCATTTCCGTGCTTGCTTCCGATGCATCCCTGACTTCAGATTCCTCAAATGGTGCCTCATGATCAGCAAACAGGATGGGGTACCCGAGAATTATTTTTAATGTTTGTATCCATGTAGAGATGTCAGTTTTGGGGAACTATACCACAGAGGCATCCCCTCTTTGCCCCAGGATCCCAGTCCTTTTGCTTGTTGCCCCGTTTCTTCGGGAGCCAGGGACAGTTCAGTGTTCTGGTACAGCCCCATGTGAAGCCAGCCTGGTGTGTCTGCCCTCTCCCCTGCAGCAAAGGCAGGCTCTGCATTGTGTGTGGAAGGGATGGTGTGAGATACCCTCAGCTCCTCCCCAGGACCAGGTGACCCCTGATAGTACTGACATAGGACCAGGGTTTGGGACTTCTTTCTCACTTCCCCCGTTCCCTACACTTCTCCTGTTCTCTTCCCTGGGATCATGTTTGGCTTATTTCAGTCCACAGGGCTAGAGGTTTTTGACGAATTCTCTGAGGAGCAGGTGGGATTCACAGCATTCCTGGAACACCAGCAGGCCCCTTCCTTCAAGCTGTGCCATCCTGATCTTCGTCCTGGGCTTTCACAGGGGTACAGGAAAGTAGGGCTCCCATGCCTTCAGCACCCAGCTCATACTGTCATGCAAGGCCACACTTGACCTCCAGCAGCTCATTAAAACTCAGCTGCCTCCCCTGTGTTCACTTTTTTGGCAGCCTTACCTCACCCTGGAGCTCCTCCTTGGGGTGACACGGTCCCTATGTTTTGGATCTCGTGGGGACCTGCTCTTCCCAGGATTTTAGGCTAATGGGCTTCCTGGTGCTGGTGCCCTTGTCTTTCTGATGGGCTCAGCAGGAGCTGTGACTAGCAATGTTGCAGCAATGTCTTGCTGCTGGGTGAGGATAATACTTCATCCAGTTTTCCATAGCGGAAATGGAAGCAGACCTAGCAGTCGATGTGCTGGTCTGCAGGGAACATGCTGGATTCCCCTCACTTAGTTCTTACGTGGCTCTTTGACTGGATCTAGGCACCAGATTTATTTAATGCAAAGTTGATTAAGAAGAGAAAGTCATATAGGTTTATTAAATGGACAGGATGCGGGGTCCTCTGTAGCACAGAGAAGTCTGAAGGAAGGACTAAAGCTAGATGCTGTTATATTTTAGAAAAAGAACAATAAATCTGTGAAGGAACGGCAAAAGGAGCAGGGAAGCAAATTCTGCTATGTCACTAAGAGCGATCTGGGTGAGGGGTGTGAAAGCCAGTGGGAGCTGAGGGTCCACGGCGCTCATTTGCTCAGCCCCGTGGCAGCCCGGGCCCTGGTGACACAGCTGTGCTCCTGCCTTGGAACCAGGAGGGTATGTGTCCCCAAGAATCTTCATAGTCTTCGCCACAGGTAGGAAAGGACAGACAGATCCGTGGGCCCTTCTGCAGTTTCAAAGCCTCACATGATTTCAGCTCAAAATAATCAATGTACCTATGTGGTGGACAGACATTCCTCCTTGAAGGACTGAGTTCAGTTCTTGCAAGTGTGTCATTAAATGAATCAGTCACTACATGCGAAGTTGCATGTGGTATGCACATGATCATATTCAGAACAAAGAAATGGTCACAGGAAACTCCAGCTTTCCTTTGCTTTTGTTTGTATAACTTTTACGTGCAGCCCTGTGATGTATAACAGAACATAAAGCTACAGTACTGTACTGTACAGGACAGTCAGCAAAAATGACAGTGCCAAATAAACAAGGTGCACTGTACAAAAAAGACACAGAGACCCTATAAACAAGACGTACTGAGCTGTGCAGAAAATGAAAGACGGCTCTTCCATCTAAGCAGCGCGCCTCCATCATAAGTCTGGATGGTCATTAAACAGGGAATGTCTGTGTTCTGAGACAGCAGCCCCTTGACTCCTTCAGGGTTTATGTTTCTGTCGCCCTTCAGGTTCTACCACTAGAACTCAACAAAGACACTGTGGCAAATGAGTTCACACAGGCTACCTGGTGTCAAAGAGCCAAGTGGCAGGGTGGGCAGCTCTGCTGTGCTCCAGGGCCTGTGTGTTGAATCCAGATGCGGCCACCTTCCAGGCCGGAGTAGCCCTCACTTCTGGGTTCGGGCTCCTCCCTGGCACTTACTCCGACCTGCACTGCTGCGGTGAAGTCACCGTGGATCGCTTCCGGACTCCCCGGCTGTGCTCCCCACAGGTGACATCGGGCTCCCTTGTGGCCGGCTGCCACTTTAAGGACTTTCGGGGCTTGGGGGACTCGGTGATGCCTAGTGCCAGAGGCTCAGGCTGTACGCTTCCGGCAGCATTGTAATTGAGCTCAGCCTGGGGAGCACTCCTAACCACAAAGGACGACTGTGTCGTCAGGAAATTCTGGACCACTTAGATGTGCCAAAAGTTGTATTTTCAGAGACTCTTATGGCTTTTAAATCATTATCTGCTGTCCACCGAAAGGCTTAATTGACTCTCTGAGAGCACTCCTCTGTAAATATCCACTACGCAGAGCCGAACCGGTAACGTCTTCTGTTCTCACTGACGAGGAGATTCTGTGTCATCAGATCCGGTGGTTAAGGTACAAGTCAGAAGGCAAAGCACACGTGCGCCCTGAGGAGCCTCCCGTGATGGGCTCTTGGACATCTCTCGAAGTTGCCCAGAGAAATGGGGAGCTCTGCTGCCTCCAATAGGCCAGCGCCTGCCCTGGCCTCCTCTTACTTCTCCTTAATTCCATTTCCCCTTTAGGCTGTACTACCTAAGAATGTGGGTAAAACCAGCACGCTGTCTGCAGTGACCCTGCCTGCACCTCCACCGTCCCTCAGCGAGTGGAGGCTCTGCAAAAATAACCTGCCCGTCCAAAGCCAGCCACTGGTCTGGGGTCAGAGGTCAGGACCTGACACCTTTGGCCAAGGGCTCCTATGCTTGGGGTTGCCGTCTACCCCTAGAAGCCCTGTGTCCTCCATACACCACCCTCTGCAATAGACTACAATCCACTGTGTGTGTGCATTACACGTATGTGCCTCTGTTCACACCTGTGCATGCCTTCACGGGTACGCATATGTGCAAACACATTGCATCAGTCCTACGGGCTAAAACTCACTTCAGCCAGGAGTCACATGTTTGCAATTTCTCAAGAGCGAGCCGACCTTTGGTTTCTGCTTGGACTTCTGCACTTATCACTTAGGTAATGATTTGGGTGCTCTTAATGCAGGGACAAAAAAGCGAAAGTAGAGGGGCAAAATAAAATGTCTTCAGTGACTAATTTACTACTGTATCTCAACAACAGCACGGCCCTCGGTGAGCTCCTGGGGAAAAGAGCCTCCAGGTCGTAATGAATCTCAGATCGTTATTGGAGTCGGAACACCAACATGCTTTCCAATGTCCCTCTAAACATCAGCCGTTATGATTATGACTCCCGTTGTTAGCACCGTTATCATTTTGTCTGGAGAATATTCTCAAGGGACAGCAGACTGTGGCTAAGAAACTGCTTCGGAGTGCCGTGCTGGGGACACGGGCCTGCGCCTTCCAGCCCAGCGCGGAAGGTGGGGGTGGGAATGGTCCCTCTCCCACCTCTTCAAGGAGACTGTCCTAGCACAGAACCAAAGGGTACCACCGACACTGATCGTCACAGCGGCCACAGCAGGAGAAGTGCGGGCCTGGTTGCAAATCAAGCCTGCACGCTGGCAGAACACATGAGTTGCCCAGAGATTCCTGTGTGGGGTGGATTTCTCCCGTGACTGAGCATATGCTCAGGTGACAGCCAAAACCGCAGCTCCACTGGATTCCTCGACCCGGGTGGACCTGCTTAGACAGGGCACCTGCAGTACCTGGGCCACTGTGGCAGGGGGAGAATGGCCCTGCAGGACAGCACAAGGAGGATCCAACCAACCTCCTTCCCTACGTGGAGCCCCTGCTTCTGTCGCTCAGACCCGACATCCTCGCCGCTCATCAGCTGGCTGTCAAAGGAAAACACCTCCCAGGGCCGGACTCCAGGCGCTGCCATACGAAGTGTCACTCGCCGCAGAGCAGCTTAGGGAGGAGTGAGAAGAATGCAGATTTCATCACTCCCGAGCTAAGCATGGAGGATGCCTTGGGGAACATACATGCACATCCCATCAGCACTATGTCCCCCTGTCACATCCCTGGCAGGCTCGACTGTGACATCTCGCTGACAGCTTATTTGCATGCTGTGCCTGCCTCTCCCTTCACTCCACGGCAGTTGCTGCAGTGAAGGAGCCCGTGGCGTTACTTCCACCTTACAGCGCCCCCTTTGCTGTGTCCTTAAGGGTGACACCAACCAATGGAGGGACTGGACCGGCGAGCCCTGGAGGGCTTCTCTCCAGCTCTTTCCCATCTACTCCTCACTGGGGCTCCACTGATCTCTTTGACAGATACCACAAACAAATCCCGAGGTTCCAGCAAGCTCATGCAAATAGCTGGGGAAATAGCCGGAGGTCCCTCGCCTCCCTGCCAGGAGATGGGCACCTCTGGCTCTCTATGGAAAAGAGTGCATTCAATCAGACACAACTCTGCACTTTCCTGGTGCAAAGACAGCCCTCCTCAGGCTCTTGGATGCAGGGCCACAAACATATCTTCCCTCAAGGAGCTCATGGCCTGAGGGAGAGATGGACAGGTGGGCAGGAAATGAGAGGACGGAAGTAGGACCAGGGATTCGGGAACCGAGCAGGGCCCTGAGATCCCCTTAAGTTGAGTGGGGAGGGGACCACTGTCTAGACCACGAGAACCACCTCAGGCAGAGGCTCTACCACTGAGCCACATCCCCAGCCCAGGGTGTTGGATTATCGTCCTCTTGGGGTCAGAAGCCCAGCAGCCACTCCCATCTCTAGGTTGGGACCTAGGGGTCCTGGTGGGAGGAACTTCCCATGAGCTATACTGGGTTAGACAGCAGCACAACTGCCTGCCGGCCCGATGGGACAGCGACACTGAGAAATGAATTCTGCGCATTCTCAAAAGCACATTTGAACAGGAAAATTAAATACATATTTACAGAGGGCTCCTTGGTGACTGTTTGCTTTAAAAACAGGACCATGGGCCTGGGGGATGGCTTGGTCCTGCTCCAGCCAGAACCCCAGCCACTGTTGCCGTCCACTCAGCACACACCAGCACCAGAAGGAGAGTAGAGGGCAGCAGGCCCCTCTGTAGGAAGGGCGCCCCCTACATGGGCTTACCACACAGGCAGAGCTCTCAGGAGCCAGGTGCTGCTGTCCTTGCCAGCACACATGTGGGAAACGAAGGCTTACTGTCCTCAAGGGACCAACCTCGAGCCCCACAGCGGGGAAGCAACATGGGGTCCACCACCCTCCTGGCCACCGACAGTCACAGATGTGGACTTGAGTAGTAGTGGTGGAGGCCCTCTGGGGATCAGGGGCAGGAAGAAGCCCTAGCAACAGAGCTGAGTGTGGTAGACGGAATCCTGTCCCCAGTGATGCCCCCGTCCTACTGCCCAGAACATGCGACCGTGCCACCCGATGGGGTAAGAGTGAGTTTGCAGATACTGTCAAGGACCTTTGGGGGGCACTTTGGGTTCCTCAGGTGGACCCAGAGCAGTCACAAGGGCCTTAAAGGGGGAGGCAAAAGGGTCCAAGTCCAGGAGAGTCCAAGCCTCCCATCCCCGTCCGTCCGGGTGCTGTGACAAAGTGCCACCCACGGGTGGTTTGTAAGCAACAGACATTTATTCCTCAAGGTTCTGGAGGCTGGAAGTCCCAGATCAAGGCACCAGCAGATTTGAGGTCTGGTGAGTTTCCTTTCCCCATAAATGGCACCTCTCACTGTGGCACAGAGGAAGGGGCCAGGGGTCTCTTCAGGCCCCCATGTATGGGCACCCATTCCATTCAGAAGAGCAGCACTGCCCTGACCTACTCACCTCCTTAGTCACCCCCTAGGACCAGCACCTCCATGGGCAGATCTCTCACGCGGATGTTAGAGGAGCACGAGCATTCGTACCACCCACAGTGGCCCCGCTGAGCTCCAGAAGGATTGAAGCCTCCGTGCACTCGAGTCTGGCCCTGTAAGACCCCTTCAGACACCTGAGCCCAGATCTGCAAGGTCGTGACATGCTGTGCTGTCCGAAGGCCCAGAACTGTGAGCTGGTTCCAGCCGTGGAGACGGGATGCACGCTGAGCCCTGGAGGGACACCCAGCATGAGCGACGTCCGTCTCATTCAGGGCTCTGCCCAAACTGGCCTAAGTGAAGTGGGGGTGACAATACTCCTTCCCTCCTCACAGCTGATGCTGAGCAGTGTCTGTCCAGAGAAGGTCACAGTCAGGTGCCATCATGATACAAGGCGGAACCAGCGGCCAGGGAGAGTGTCACAGAGTACAGCAAGCCCCCTTCCTAGCTGCGCACCTGCCTGGACTGCCAGGACTTACCTGAGTACCAGAGAGGGATGGGAAGAAGGGGTCCCCGTGCTCCGAGCCCTGCCAGCCCTCCTTCACCACCAGGGTTAACTGGGCCTCCAGGGCCCCGCCTCACTGCATCCTGCCGCTCTCCCTTAAGGCACGGCACCATCACAGCCAAGCTTGCTGACCTCCCTCTCACCCTACCCTCACTAGATGGTGTGGGCGAGTGGCACGCCTACTGTTCAGCCCAGAATAAGGCACACAGTAGGCACTCAAGTGTGTGTGGAAGAAGAGAGTGAGTGGAAAACATGCAGGGAGCACACAGGCAGAGCTCCCAGTGGTTCTGCACCGGCCCTGGTCTGGGGACAGCGGGAGCCTGCACAGCGCCCCCTGTGACAAGGTGAGAGGCGAGCCAGGCCAGGGTCCTGGACCTACAAGGAGGACAGGAGTGAGTCCCCAGGATGAAGACGTCTCAGGTGCCCTGGCCGTCTCCATTAGCATTCGGGCCAGCACCTGAGCCTCGGCAGGGAGCGCACTCCCGATTAGACCCTTGCCGCGCAGGGACAGGGCTCCAGAAGAATAAAGATGAAAATTGTCCTCAAAAGGTCAAACGTTTCTCTCACTTTGCAAAGCCTGAGGTTTTTGATTTCTCAGTGGACGACTAATTCACTCCCAGACAGCCGTCTGCTTGTTGAATTCCTACCAAGAGACGTGAACGGCGATTTCAATTTGTGTTCGAATTAATGCCCCCACTCGGGGGACACGCGGCGAGTTGGAGGCTGTCCGCACAGACAGATCTAATGTTCCTTAGCTGATGCAGTGGCCAGGCCACCTCGAGTTGGGCCAAGCACCCGCTGTCTGCAGGGGGACAGCACCTTCTGGAACCCACCACCGGGAGTGAAGTTCATGCAGATGCAAGAGGCCTGTGTATTACTGGAGAATCAGGGGCTGCTAGAGCCAGAGAAGAGCACCTGGAGAAGGGTGCGGTGAGGTGGGGTCTTAGGGACCGCAGAAAGGAACCAAAGCTAGAGAAGATGGAAGCAGTCTGCTCACACAAGAGAAAGTGCTGGGCTGGGGGGTGAGAGAGGAACGAAAATTCACCCGTGGCTGGGTGTGGTCAAAGCATTGTGACCTGGAAGACAGGAGGTCAGGCCGCCCTGTAGCTGCCTACAGAGCCCCTCTGATGGCTGCAGGTGTCCCAGAGGCCCTGGTTCAGGATGGCCACAGTGTGAGCCTGGGCTTACTGCTCTGGCTGCTTCCCTCTCGTTCTGCATAGCTGACATCTTGGTCACCATGGTGGGCACTGAAAGACATCCAAGAACAAAGGCAGAAATGTAGGCTTGGGGCCGGCTCTCACCGGCTTCGGCTCTGCCCTGGAATTCAGTGGCTGGCAGTCTGCAGCTAGGCCCACAGGCTGCATTCCTAAGCAAGGACCGAGCAGGTGCTTGCTCAAAGCTGCTGCCCACCACCTCATGCCTGCTGGGAACCCAGGTGAGATGCTCGCCAGCAACAGAAAGTGCATGTGAAAGACAGGAAATGCACTCTGGCTGAGAGCGCTCTGTGGAGTCCCAGGCCCTCTGGTTCTAATCCTCCCTCACTTCACTCTGCAGGTCCACCTGCCTTAGTTTGGAGCCCCAAGAAGGAAGTTCTATAACTACAGAGTCTCAGGAAGGCATAAATTCTCCGGGCCATTTTTCATATCATAAAGGTTGTGTCGTGATCGCTGCCTGGCCTGATTGCCAGCTTGGAGTGTTTGCTGGGTAAGAAAGGAAGAGATAAATGACTGAAGACACAGCCTCATTATCATGTGACATTTAAGGATAATTTATACCCAGCATCATACCACTTCTCGCCGTGGAAATAGCATTGTTGGTCGTCTCAGTCCTAGCCGCTACCACAACTGTGTCTACAGAATGGAAATAAATTGATCCGGCTGAGTTCTCTGTGCATTTTTATTGCCTATTTATCAATGCAAGTGCAGAACAATCCACACAGAATTGCTTACAGGTCCAGGAGTGGGGTGGAGCTGGGGCGGGGGCAGGTTCCCTAAACTTTTAGAGACGCATGCTTGACTAGAAAGGATGGCGATCCGTGGTCCTACCAATGAGGCTGTCAGAGCCTGCGGCCCAAGTTGGGCTGGAGCTTTTATCCAGTAATTGTTACAAGTAGGGACTCTCTCCTCCCCGCACCCGGGGAGACTGCTCCCTTTCTCCGTCACCATCCTTTCAACAACACAAGCTGTCACTTTCCCCATCTGAGACAAGGAACCTGACACCCACAATTTAAAGGAGAGCTTTGTTTTGGATCATGTTTCCATCCACAGCCAGCCCCAAAGAAGAGCAGCATGGTGGTCAGGAAGCGGGTGAGAAGAAGGAGCCAGGGAAGGGGATGAACCCTTCTGAGTCACCTCCATAGGGACCCACCTCGTCCAACCAGACCCCACCTCCTAACAGCAAGTCAGCCAGGAGCCCCATCACCCAATCATCTTCCAAAACCCGTGCTAAGAGCAGTGACACCTGCTAACCCCAGAGGCAGCTGATCTTTTACTTCTCTGGTTCCCGCCAGACTCTGCAGCTGTCCACACTGTGTGTGTCCCCAGGACTTAAAGGCTTGAGAGCTGTGACTCTTCATCTGGCCGCCCCAGTGAGGTAGCACGGTCCCCAGGGGCAGGACTGGTTTCTGTCTTCTCTCGTGTGTGTCCTTCCAGTTGAGATGAGGCATGCCACTTAAGAAAGGGTTTTAGAGGACCTCACTCCACCCTGAAAACTCCAACCCAGGTGATGCTGGGGAGTGTCCGTGAGAAGGACAGGATGCAGGACGGGGATGGAGCAAAAGGAAGAAAGAAAAAGAAAGGGAAGAGAGAGAGAGAGGAAGGGAGGAAGTGAGGAAAGAAGTCCGGGAGACGGGGAGGGAGGTGGGACCAGCTTCAAGAACCCTAGTGGGGAAGTGCCAGGTGACCCAAACCTCCCGGGAGAGAGGCTGTCCTCAGTTTCCACAGCAGCCCAAAGTGTCCTGGACAGAAGCCTCCCATGCTGTCCTGCAGCCGCTGCTCCTGGGCACCAGCATTCTACAGGAGGCGTGGCCAGGGCACACCTTCTGCCAAGCTCTCAGGCTCTTATTAAAAGCTGCCAAGGGTCCCCATGTGCACCCACATGTTCAACCTGGTCCGAGGGCTCTGCTTTCTCTGAGCCCTGCACCTGCTGGGGCCCAGGGTCATATGAGGCTGGATTTGAATTATGCTTCGTTCCCTCCCTACCTGAGGGGTGTTGGCCGGGTCACTAAATCTATCGTTCCTCCCTAGAGTGGGGAAGGAGAGAGCGTGCTCCTAGGGCTGCTGGGCCAATTCAAGGAGACTAAGTCTGAGAGACCCGGGTAGAGGACCTTGCCGAGAAGCCTCCAACCGCAGCATGGGGAGCACCCCTGGGACTCTGGCTTTGCTTCCAAAGCTTGAGTGACACACAGCCCCCGAGGCCCAGGGTGAGGGCCTTCTACTCACTCCTTTCTCTCCTCTGCATCTCCATCCTGCCTGTTGCATAAGGCTGCTGAGTCTCCCACCTTCTGGGCCTTGAGGTCTGTGTTTTCCTTCTGTATTGCTGGGCTGTGCTCCCCTAAGGGCAGCCCCATCATCTGCAACCTGAGTACCAGGCAGAGCCTCCTCTCCCTGCAGTAGGATGGTGACAGGTATCATTCCCCCATGGAGCAGCTGGGACAGTTCTGTCCCTTAGGCATGACAGCTCCAGCCCTGAGAAGAGCTGAGCACTTGGGGATGCAAAGTGCAGCTACAGCAACAGCTGCAGAAGAAGCGGAAACTGGGGAAGAAGGGCAGCGGGTCACTTGGAAGCCCAGGTGCTGAGCGCCAGCAAGGGCTGAGGTGCAGCTGCAGACTTCCTCCTCCCACACCTGGGAGCTCGGCCAAGGCGGGGCAGTGGCTCAGGGATCGGGAAGAGGAGCTGGTGAATGGGCAGGAACAGCACCTTCATCTGGACGTTTCACGCAGACAGCTGGGAGAGAGACCAGCGACCAGGGCAGGGAGGCCCGCAGGCACCCTGGACCCGTTCTGGGACCGCACGTCTCAGGGTGAGAGGTGTGGAAACCCAGCCAGGGGAAGTCAATCAGAGAAGCATAGCTTTCACTGTACTTTTCTCTGTGCAGGGATCCAAGACCAGGCCGCTATGAAGCGGCAGATAACTGCACAGGGGGACATTGGGGAACTTCTAATTTAATGAAGGAAAGGCCCAGTGGGAGCTGGGGAAGGCAGCAGAAAGCGTGAGGGGCCGAGTGAGGAGGAAGAGCAGGGTGTCTGCAGGGTCCCAACCGAGCCCCAAGGATGCCCCACGCCGTTTATCTGTACAGCGGTAAATGGGGAGCAGTTCTCCCAAGACAACTCATCCCCGCTGTTTCCTCCCCTAATCTCTGCCTGCCACGATGTCTGTGGTTTGTGCTCAGTCCCACCCTGTCAGCTGCTGTCTCTTCTCCAGCTTGTCATGGAACCAGACCGCTCCAAGACATCCTCCACGTGAGGGTCAGGTGTGCGGAAGGGAAAACCATGGAAGGGGAGCATCTTAGGCCCACCTCAGGGGTCCCAGTAACCTGGGACAAGAATTTTTGTGTCCAGACTTTCATTCATCCAATTAGTGAGTGCCTGCAGTATCCCTAACCCTGTTAAGCATCCTGGCATGACAGCTGGTGAAGGCATGTCCCGTGTCCCTGGGGTCTCACAGAGTTCCTGGAGCAAGAGGTAAGAGCCACTGCCTGAGGCACAGTGCTGGCCCTGGTGTGGTGTCCACTGGGCAGAGGTGTGTGGAGGAGACCCCGGGACCCCACTTGCAGGCCAGGGAAGGGCTGTGCCCAGTAGCAGGCGCATCTGTCCAGTGGTACACATGAGGGGACAGCACAGCCATGCCCTGGGCCGGGAGAAAAGGGGCATCATGCAGTGGCTGGGAGGAACAAGCCGGCGACAGCGGTGTGTAATGGCAAAGTGGCCCAGGTGGGCGTGGTCCTGAGGACAAACGCCCAGGGGCTGTGCCTGGAGGCAGGTCATGCACACCAGCCTACTCAGTGCAGGAAGAGCTCAGTGAGGTCTTAAACCCAAGACAGGGAGGGAAATATTGTCCCAACTCCTGACCACTCCCTGAGGCTCTATTGGGCCCTGCTGTGACACACCTGCCATCTAAGACCCCAGGACCACAGAAAACAGACCAAACACGGGAAGGCACCGAGGAGGTGTAGGAGGCAGTTTATTACTGCTTCTGGTGGGCTTCTGACTAGGATCTCTCCTAATGAGTCAGAACTCTGCTTGGCAGGGCTCTTAAAGGGGAGGTAAAGGGAGAAGTACGTAGGCAGATTTGGCACATATGATTGGAGGGTTGGGTGACATCATGGGTTGCTAAGGGAGTTTAAACATCTCAAGTTACATTGCAAGGCCATCAGTTAAACAAGCATGAATTACACAAAGGAAGAAGTGTCCCATTATATCTGAAGTTACATTGCAAGGTCATCAGTTGCACAAGGTCAGTAAAGAAAAGGATTTATACAAGGAAGGAATGTTCTGTTATTGAGCCTGCTGGACATGTCCTCTCGGTCTTGGCAGACATCCCAGGCAGGCTTTTATTTAAAATTTTTAATTTCCCCCTTCACCAGTGCCCAGGACCAGTGTGGCTGTGGCTGTGTGGGGTGGAGTCCCACTGCAGAGGGCCTTGGTGGGCCGCCTTGCACCCCGGATGGGCTGCCAGGAACCCCAGCTCCCTGCACCTGTTCCAAACCCCTCCATTGGGCAAAGCCACTGACCTCAGGGGAGTGGCCTCAGGGCCCCCAGCTGGGACCCTCCTGGGGTTCCAAGGTGGTCTATTTAGTTACTTGTATAGTACTGTTATGTTACACCTAATCTATGTACACTTACATGATATCAAATTATTAACGTTTAATTATTTATACATCACGCCCTATACAGTGGTGCCTCAGTTACTAACTAAATTCTCTCCATGATTCTGGTCACAGACTGAGCCAGACGAGAACCAAGCCAGGTTTCCTGTGAGGTCAGCAGTGAACCTAGACAATGAATTTGCTTCAGTTTTCGTGGAAAGAGTCAGGTTGGTGAACGGAGGCGCCGCTGTATTCCATATTCTGCACATAGACGTGCACAGTGCTACACTGTTACCACATTGAGTGGAAGAATGTGTGTTATTATTGGATCTCTAACGCACATATGCATGTGTGCAAATCCACGCACAGGCAGGGGGCCCTACACAGGAGCACCTTCTGAGAAACGCTTGCAGGTGACTCTGTCCTTGGGTACCCGGACACAGATGTCCCCAGAGCTGGACCATCTCCCACGACACCCGTGAGGCTGCTGCAGTGTCACAGGGAACAGTTCCACATCACCTGTAAAATGTTTTATGTTTGTGCAAGGAGCAGGAGCCAAGGAGAAAGAACCTAGCCCAGCGGGCACGGGGCCAGGGACAATCGTTTGTCATCAGACAGGATGCGAGTTTATGGGGGAGGCCTTCATGGGGGTGGGGTCTGCTCACACCACATGCCACTCCACTGCGCAGTGAAGGATTTCCCCGAGAATCTGGCGGGACCACCCCCACCTACGCCGTAAGACTGAAACATTGCTCTGTGGCCCATTACAATACTATGCGGTATTGATCGATCTACATGTTTAATTTGTGTGTGATTCATAAGACATACAGTGATCCTCAGACTGAACCCATTCCTAATTCATGTCTGAACACCGGAAGTTTGAGAACGGAACATGTTTTTCCCCTGAGAGGTACCTGAAAACCAAATGTTGGTTCTGAGCCCCAAAAATGGCCTTTATAAATTCATTTTTCCAAGACTTTAATAAAGTTCACAATGATTTCTTTCTTCAAGTCTGTTGTTCTCATGGTTTCCCTCTTCGCTTTACTGCTGATGTCACTAACTTTCTTCTGAGTCACGGTTACAATAGTTTACACAAATAAAGTGCCAAAAAAAGTGCAGGGATGAAGGTTTGAACGCAGTAACTCAAGCCCTGTGTGTTGTCCGGGAAAGCGGCGCTCACACCGAAGCGTCGCCCCCTGGTGTCTGAGGCAGGATCGGACACGTGACTCAAGAGGCCCTTGCAGGTTTTTTCAAATCGGATTTTCTGTTGGACTAGTGAGCAAAGTTACAAACACCGGGCAGAGGTGCTGTCCCTCTCCCCAGACAGCAAGGAAGACAGCGGGATAGAACCCTAGGAGGATGGGAGGACAGGGTCTGCTGGTCTTGCTGCCGGCAGCCTCTGCACCCCTAGAACAGCACCTGGGGGTTAGCAGGTGCTCAGGGAACCCTTGCAGGTAGCTGAATGAACGTCTCCAGGACAGTCCTGAGACCACCTGTGCACAGAAGGCGACAGGCCTCCATCCAGGAGATGTGCGGTCCACAGTGAGGAAAGTGCCCATGTGACTGCTGCCCGGGACAGCGGGGAAGGGGCTGGCAGGCAGGCACACACTGGCCGGGGAAGATGACAGAGGAGAATGAGGGCATGGGAGGAACGAGGCGCAGGCCAGGGGCTCTGCACAGCCCCAAGCTGGTGACCAGGCCCAGCCCCTGGCTGCAGGAGCTGCCTGTGTCTCTGAGTGAGGTCCCTTCCCCTCACCCCCCTCACCCACTGTCCCCATCGCCCCAGCCACCACCCTGACTGGAGCCTTGTCGCTGCTGCTGCCCGCCGCTGCTGCCTTCAAGTCACCATGGAAAACGGGAAATGACCCCAGCAGCTCCGGGGAGCTACTGGTGGTCAGAGGGCAGCGGGCCGAGGCTGCGCCTTTGACATGTGGCTGCCACGGAGCTGTCTCAGCACCCTGTGGCCTGGATGCCAGTCCCTCGCCCTCCCACAGGCCCTGGTGCCCGTCCTGGTCCCTCTCGTGCCACAACAGTGGGCTCAAGCAAGTGCTTCTGGGCACCCCTGACCCTCCTTGCCCTCCTGGAGCGGGTGTCCCTCTGCAGAGTCCAGGGCTGGCGTCCCCAGGGCCCTTTCTGATGACAGCAACCTCCCAGCCCCCAAACCGAGCCCCCCAGCCTGCTTTGCCACTGAGAACAAACACCCCTCAGGACACGGCTGTTTCTTCTCACCCTGCATCCTCCGCCGTTCTGTATCATCGTTCCTGCGGCTGCAGCGGTTAGAAACCAGCCTGGCCCGGCCTCTGGGGCCCCCTTGATGGCCCCCAGGCCCAGATCATCCTCTGCTGAAAGACGCACAAGCCTCACCGGGTTTCCTGGGGACACAGAGCGCTCTTGTAGGAAGCAGGGGGATCACACACGCACGCTTAGAGGTTCTGTCCTGCTCGAGTGAAGCAATCAGCCAGGAAGCTTGGCCGGAGAAGCAGCCACTCCGAGTCTAATCAGCTCTGAGGACAAGGACCAAAGACACACTGAGAGACACTTGGCTCCTGTGATACGTCCTCCTTAGCGAACCTAGATCCTGGTGCCCTGGGAACCCCGCAGGAACGTTCCTTCCTTCCTGCTTTCTTCCTCCCCTCCCCAGCACAGTCCCTCCGGGAAGCCATGGACAAGACGTGCAGCCTGCACCTCCAGCAACTTTCTGGTCAGTGGTCAAGCACAGTATAGAGATCACAGCGTGGACTGTAATGGAGCTGGAGCTTTCACATCACTTGGTGGTGCTACAACCAGCAGGATGTTCCAGAGTAGCGTAACCCTCAGACGTTTTACGTCCTTCCTATGCTATGCTTCCCACCATTACCTTGGAGCGTGCTCTTTCCACACATAGGAAAATCAGTTCACCATCGAGCAGTGCACCATGCCAGCAACAGCCTCACCTGTCTCAGGTTAACCACATCCAGAGAGCACCCTAACCCGTTTAGGTTCCTGTGATGTTCACACAAGCACCAAGCCTCCTAACTGAACGAGTCCCGGAACACCTGCTAGTCATTAAGCAATGTCTGTGTGTCACAGTCAGTGGTGATCATTGACTTGACACAATCAAGGGATTCCTAGCAGATTTCCAAGTGAAGTGCTCTTGGGGTGTTTTCAGAGATGAGTGCCAGATGGGAAAGCAAATGAGTAAAGGACCCACTCTGATTGAGGGTAGCACCATCCAATAGGCTTGCAGCTTGGACGCAGAGGAAGAGGAAGGAAATTGGCTTGCATGTGAAAAGCTCCACTCACTTGAACAAAGGCACTTTTGCGCTGCAGTCTCCCATGAATATCAGACTCTACTTTCTTCATCCTTTCAGCAGACTCACACCTTTACTCTCCAAGGAACTTCTAGAACTTCCCTTTCAGATTGGCCCTGCATCCGAGGTTGTCTTGTTCTCCAACTTCCTATTTCTTGGGCTAAGTGGTTGTTGAATCCTTCAGCTCTCTGGTGTCTGAGCAGACACTGGGGACTCCACCTCGATCCCAGAAGCCTGCCTCTGGCGGGTCTCTTCCCCTGTTGATTTTGTGCTTCTAGAGAATCCTAACCAATGCACCATGAATCTGTGTGTGTTATTCTATTTGTTCGTGAACAGAGACTTGAACTTCTTTTAAGAGTGTAGCCAGCTCCTGTGGTGCCTCAGTTTCCTGTAGATGCTGCTAACTTGCAGAGTTGCCAACACATGACACAAAACACAGCCTCCAGGTCATGGCCCCAGCCCATCCCTTGGCACCCAGCAACCTTGGAGGGAAATTCCACCAGAAGAAGCAGTGGTATTTTCCCACCGCAGAGGCTGCAGGGCTGTACAGTCTCTGTGGCACTATTCTCTTGTCTTGGATGGACCGAGGAATGCAGTGTCTCCTTTGGAAAAAAGAGCAGGTGCTCTTGGGGAGCAAGGCCTCCTTTATTCTCTGTAGCATTGGCAACTCCTGTGGCTGCCATAGCCCAAGGGCCGGCCAAGGCTGCCAGAGACCTGGGCCAGGGAGCTGCTCCATGCCACCATGGTAGCTGGGTGTGCCCAGCCCTCCCAAGCTGCCACAGAGCACCAGACCCTGGTGTGTGGCTGGCATGCGAAATGAGCTTGACATAAATCTCTCCTCCCAGAGCCATGCACTCTAAGGGAAGCATTAGACACACATAAATAATTCACCAGCAATAAGTGCTGAGTGCTGGACCTGAGACCAGGTGGAACACTCTGCACGTCAGCGGAGGGCAAACGTGAGGACAAGCACACTGCCTTCCTGCCAAAACTTTCCAGAAGCTTCTCAGCTTAGCCAGCAAAGGCCAAGGTCTTAAATGACCAAGGCTGCCCCACAGTGCAGTTTGTCCTGCTCCCTGTAACCTCTTCAAC
Source organism: Chinchilla lanigera (assembly GCF_000276665.1). NCBI lineage: Eukaryota > Metazoa > Chordata > Mammalia > Rodentia > Chinchillidae > Chinchilla > Chinchilla lanigera. Next base: position 6,947,486 of record NW_004955486.1, on the reverse strand, counting down.
TCCTCCTCCACACGGCTTTGTGTCCATGCTGCAGACACGTGCCCACTCCAGGATCCTTGCATGGCCGTCTTGAAGCCTCTTCCTCCTTCCCAAGGCCACTTCCTGCTCTTGCCCCTGTGGTCTTTACCCACTTCCTGCTCTTGCTCCTGTGGTCTTTATCCACTTCCTGCTCTTGCCCCTG
>NW_004955486.1:6921157-6947105 GCF_000276665.1 Chinchilla lanigera | reverse complement strand
CCACTTCCTGCTCTTGCCCCTGCGGTCTTTACCCACTTCCTGTTCTTGCTCCTGTGGTCTTTATCCACTTGCCCCTGTTGTGTTTACCCACACACTTTCGAAGTGTTGCTCACTTACTTTGTTGACTGTTGTTTTCCACTAGAATTCAGACTCTGTGACAACAAGGACTTTGATTTGCTCGTTGCTATTTCTCAAGGCCACCAGCAGTGCTCGGGGTGTGAACAACAGCTGAATTAATAAGTGGCCCCTTTGCCTGCTCGGTTTACATCTCAGAAATGCAGCATGCAGAGGCAGTTTGCTGAGGAAGCCAGGAGTCTCAAGGCCTCACTCCACCATGAAAGACTCAGGCACAGTCACTTGCCCATGTCCTACTTGCCACTCTGCAGAGAGCTGGGGATGCCGGGCTCTGGGCAGGGTGGGCTGGGGAGGGCTGGCCGGTGACAGACCCCACCTCCGAGGGCACAGTACACAGGGATAGGGATGATGGGTCAGAAAAGAGATGAGAGGAGCATTGGGTCGCAGCACGGCTGGCAGTCCTGAGCCCGGCATGGAGACCGACAGGTGGCAGCCTCCAGGTGGCTTAAAGGTTGCAGTGAAAGGGCCACCAAGGTGTCTTCCAGAGCATGAGCAGATTGATCCAGAGCTTGGGAGGCTCTGAGGTATGTTTCTGTCACAGGACGTGTCGCAGCCATGGCCAGCGGGCAGGGGCCTCACTCCACACTCCAGTGATCTGTGGCCCACCAGTCACCCACTGCCACATAACGAGTGGCCTCCACTCGGCAGATCCAAACAGGCCTGCTCAGCAGCTCCTGGCTCTGTGGCTGGAGGCTCCGGTGTGATGGGCTCTGCTCAGGGCCCCCGTGCATGGGGTTGCTCTGGTGTGGACCGAGCTGAGCTGCGAGGGATTCACTCTCAGGGCACGCTCTTGGCAGAATCCAGGTCCTTGGGTGCAGCCTGAGGCCCTGGTCTCCCACTGGCTGTCACCCTCCAGTACTGGAGAACTGGCCCCTCCACAGTGCTGCGTGTGGCCACCCCACGGTCAAGCCAGTGGCATCCCACCCGTTCATGCCCTGAGTCTCGGAGGCCGGGAGACCGCACCCTTCCAGGGCACCCAGAGAGGTGGCCCCTCCTCCATACAGGCTGTTGTGCCCATGATGGGTTCTCATCTCTGGAGAAGGATTCGTAGTGTTCACAGTCCTCAGAGTTGTATAGGACATGGACTCAGGGGTGGGACTCGGGAGTCTCCTGCAAGTCCTACCACCCCACTCAGTCCTGCTGGCAGATACCTGGCCCCAGGAGGATGAGCTGCTCCAGGCTGGTGACACCCTTGGGTGGCCCTCTGCAAGCTGAGTAGCAAAGCTGTGTCTGTCCCAGAGAAGGTGGCTGGAGGTGGATGTGTACAACGAGGTGAGCAAAGTGGAGTCCAGGGTACCGAGAATGCAGGCAAGTGCGCTCAGAAGACCAGATGGGATGCATGTGCATAGCCGAAGGCCAGGAGTGAGACAGGTGGCAGCCCACGGCTCAGTGACTGCCGCTGGCCTTGGGCTGAAGCACGTGCCCACTCCCCAAAGAAGATGCATAGCACAGGCACAGCTGAGGCCAAGCAGTACCTCTCTTCACTGAGCCCAAGAGCATCTCCCAGGCCTCCCAGCCCCACACCCACGCAGTCCCATCTCCGACAATGCTGGTCAGAGGGCCCCCTCCCCTTCGGTGACAACGGCTCCCCAGTCATCAGCCTGCAGCACCTCAGAAACCACTTAGCCTGATGAAGCCGGACTACGGGGCATCTGTGTCCCCCAGGAGAGGACCTCGAGGAAAAATCCAGAGGACAGCATCCCCAAGCCAAGTGTGTTTGCGTCAGATCCGAATGGAATGAACACACAGCGCGTACCCGCCAAATGCCAGCACCTTCATCCTCTGATAACAAACGGCTGGCGAGAATCAATACAAGTCCCTGTTGCCGTGCTGGCGCAGCAAGGGGCCCGCAGCAGCCAGGGCTCACAGAGCGGCTGCTCCACCTGCATCAGCACCTTGCTGGGAGCACCGTGCCGCTGAGCCAGCCGGCCCCCTGCGGCCTCACTCCCCACCTCTCTTCCTCTCCTCGGTTTCCTAGATACCCACAAACTCTGCGCCGAGCACCTGATGCTCCAAAGCACCGGGATGGGTGGGCACCCAGGAAGTGCAGAGGAGGGAGCAAGGCCGCCATCCATGGTGGGCTCGTGTCTCATCCATGCGGCTGACTCCGGCGGAGAAAGCCCAGGCTGGAGCCCAGGCAGATCTGCAGCGGCTAATGGGTAAGGATGGCATAGCAGGCAGCGCTGCATCCTGGGCCTGGCCTCTGGGCTTCAGCTGTGGCTCCTGCCAGCTGTGTGATGTCAGGAAGACTACCCAGCCCCTTGGTGCATCAGGTTCTCACCTGCATTCATCTTAGAGCATCTCCCAAGCTTCCAGCAGAGGACGGAAGGCCTCGGTACACTTGGCTGTCGTTATTGTCCAACTTCTTTCCCCAAAGGCTTCTGCTTGATCTGCCCCCACGAGCCCTGAGCAACATCCAGGACTTAGTGGGCTGCATGTCCCTGTAGGCACCCCGCAAGCCCGTGGCACAAGAAGCTGCTCCTTGCTTTGGTGTTGGTTGGGCAGCTGAAACATCAGCCCTGCAGAATCTAAAACGCTCTCCACCACACCTCCAGCACCGTGAGAGATCTCACCCTCTGCCAAGCTCAGCAGGACTCAGAGATCCTCCAAGCATGGTTCAGCCATGAAGAGTGTGCCAGGGCTTCCGGTACAAGGTTGTCCCCACATCTTCCTGTCCCCCCAAATCTTTCTTACAGTGCAACAACCTCAGGTGCACTAATTTCAGCACAGGGGCCCCTCCCACAGAGTGTAGCTACATCCACTGGGTGGATGGGGCCATCAGGGCACCTGCTTTGCACGTCCAAGTTTCTCATCTTGTTGCTCTTCTGGGTCAGCTTGCAGAGGTCTCCAAGGCTTAACCTAATGGACATCTTTAACCTAATGGACATCTTTAACCTAATGGACATCTTTAACCTAATGGACATCTTTAACCTAATGGACATCTTTAAGGGCACCAATTGCTCCCTCTTCTCAGAGCCCATTAGATGCTGACAATCAGGTTTCCTTCTGTGTAATGAAGATCAGAGGATGCTATACTTATCTCTACATCTCTGCAACACTGAGTGCTTGCCACAGAGAGAGGCTACCATATGTACATGTGCATGTATACATGGATGGATGAATGGATGGATGGATGGATGGTGGATGGATGGATGGTGAATGGATGGATAGATAGAAGGATGAATGGATCCACAGATCCATGGATGGATGGATGGATGGATGAATGGATGGTGGATGGATGGATAGATAGAAGGATGAATGGATCCACGGATCCATGGATGGATGGATGCATGGATGTATGAATGGATAGACAAATGGATGGATGGACTGCGTGAATGGATCGGTAGTTGGATAGTTGGAGGTTGGAGGATAAATTGATAGATGGATGTAGTAATGAATGGGTAAATGTAGGTGAATGACTGGATAGATGGTGGATGAATGGATAGGTGGGCTGGTTCTTGCAACATTAGATCTTTTGTAAGAAGTAAGGGATAGGAAAGAGAATTACCAGTCCCTGCTATGGAAACAGGGACTCCTCTAATTGATTCAGAGATTTCACAGTCTCCAGTCCTGGCTCCCCCATCACTTTAGCCCACTCGCCCAAGTTCTTGCTCTTTCTTCTCTACCATTGACCATGGGCATCTCTTCCTCTCCTGCTCAACCAGGAGCTTGACGCTGGCCCTTCCAGATAGCAAAGCTATCCAGTGACCCCGAAATTCATAGCAAGCCATGTCTTAGGATTCAGATCCTGGAATCACACCCTGGCCAGCCAGGAACTTTGGCATATTTCCCAAGGACAGAGAAGCACTTATGGGGCCCTTAGGAGGGAAAGGAGGAAGAAAAGAGTAGCCAAGAAGAGGCCACCATGCTTGTGCCTGAGCCCAGTGTCTGGGAGCCGAGCTATACCATCCTCTGGGACAGAGTGGGAAGCAGCACGTCTTCTAAGAGATAGGGATGTGTTCAGGAAAGGTGCAGGGATGAACACCTGGGGAAAAAATGGCCCTTGATTGTCTGTGGCATGTCCTAACCCACTTCCTTCAACAACTCCTGGAAGGGAGGCAATAATAATTCATTTCCTGGATAGAAAATTGAGGCAGGCAGAATGTGATAACAGGCAGAATCTCCTCTATCTAACATGGGGATTGAGCCAGAATGCAAGTCTAGGGTTCCTGACTCAATCCCTACTGCTTAGAATACCCTGGACTATCTCCAGAAAGATTTGGAGGGAAATAAACAGGGAAGCAATGCAAAGAGAGATAGAAGAGGCAAGGCAAGCCCCTTCCCTGGACATGCGCTACTCTTTGGCTGGCCCACAGAGCAACGTGCAGAGTAGCTTCCGGGCATGAGCTTTCACCAGGAGCGTGTGGAGCGCACAAACAGCAGATGCCGGGCTCCCTGCTGCAGAGAGATGATGTTAGCCCAGTAGGTGACAGCGATTAATAGCTTATTTCTCAAATCAGCCTATTAGAAATAATCATGCCAGCAACCATGGGCCATTAATCTGCGCTGGAACCCAACCTGCACAGGCGGATACATGGATGAGGGCTGATGAGACGAGCAAGGCAGGGGATTTCTGTGCACAGAAAACATTGCTGGGAAGGGGTCAGAGCCCAAAGAGTGCCCAGGCAGGAGCTGGCCCACAAGAGACACAGAAGCAGAGCGACCATGTGGGCACTGCACCCTCTTCTGAAGGTCCCAGGACGATGCTATCGGTTCTGACTAGAGAGGGCGATTGCGGAGACCATAATCGGCGGCATTTTCTGCCATGAGTGATGGTGAAGAGGTGGAGGCACAAGCACGCCGAATGTGATGTCCCTAGACAGAGGGGCACGCAAGTATCTGCCCCCACATGGGACTCTGTGTGAGTCGCCAGCACACGGGCAATGAGTCAGCCTGTTGTGAATTCCCCGTGGGCTGGACACTGTGGCACTCACCCTCAGACGGGTGTGGCTGCACACGCGCACCCTCTTCCGAGGAACCCCAGCAACTGTGTCCTGTCTGCCCCACCTCCACTTCTGACACCAAGGACTTCACCCACTACAGAGACCCAGGAGCAGGAAAGGCAGGGACAGCAGAGTTCTGCTGAGACCCCACCCAGAGGCCACCCTGGATGCTAAACTCCCAAAGGGTTTGCTGGGGCGCTCCAAGGCCTGCCTCCCCCTCTGTCCGGGTCTTCCTTTGGCCAGTGGACAGGTAAGAGAGGAGGTCTTTCCAGTGGCCCCTGCTGAGAGCCTCAGTCACCAGGGAGGTCTCGATGGGGGACCAAGCCTCTTCCAGAGGACACAGGCTCCTACACACCCGGCATTCTCTTCAGCTGAGCATCACTAGGGATCCTCAGGTACCATTCTCTTGACTTTTCATACATCTCTCCTTTCAGACGAAGGGGATTAAACCTTCTGGGGCACCAACTGGAGCAATGCTCCCCAGAAATTTGCCCCCAGTTCTGCTCCGGAGGCCCTCGCTTGGCTCTTTAACTTAGTTTGTTGACCTCTACGTCTCTGACTCAGCCCAGCCCCACCTTGCCCTGACCCTTCACCTCGGTCCTCATGCAGATGTCTTCACAGCTGGACATCTGGGAAGGAGGTCCAAGGGCCCCTCTAGGTGTCCCCAGCCATTACCTGCTCAACCCTTGGCTGTGATGCATGGACTCTCTCCTGGGGCCTCCCATGGAAGCCATGGCAACCGCCCCTGGAAGCAACCCCATGATGCTGTGCACGTCTGTCCCCTGGTGGTGAGACGTGTATGCAGGGTATGGGTGTGCAGCAGGCGAAACAGGCCCTGAGCAAAGGCACAACCACACAGGGCTGTCTGACCTCCCCCAGGGGCCACACAGATGTCCCTCACCTGCTCAGTATCCGCACTGCAGCAAAGCACCTGTGGCAAGAAGCACCCTCCAAGCCGGGGTCCAACCCTGGGACAGGCAGGGAGCAATTTACTGACTTATGTAGCTGAACTTTCCCCAGGAAGGGACTCCAGGCACAAACATCACCTGAAGTGTCCCCGACGGTGACTGTCACCCACAGGGCCAATGGCGCCTATCCTGGTGGGAAGCCCGTTGCGGGCCCAAAGGTCATTCCTGGGGCTGCTGTCTGTGCTCCTTTAGTCTCCACACACATGACTCCTCGTAGGTGCTCACTCGGTGCTAAGCAACATCGTCACCTACAGGAGAACTTACGGCAAAGGAACAGCGCATGACCTTCCAGTTCGCCCAGCTGCAAAATCCTGGCACTGCACGGCACAGCCGCCTGGGTCAGGATCCTGCCAGGGGCCTGCTGACGGCTATCAGTGATGCTGCCCCTTCAGGGAGACAGCACCACTGCCACCGCCATAGGTCCCTGGAGACCTGAGCCTCTAAGCCAATGATGGCGAACCTTTGAGAGCTTTCAGTGATACAAACAGCCTTCTGCAGCACGCATGCCATGGGTTCGCCGCCACTGCGCTCATCCATCCACACCTTCTCCCACCTCCCGTCCCCCATGGGAGGTCACAGGGGTCCTCAGATCCCCCATTTCCTCTGAAATTCCAACTATCTCTCAGTCCCAGTGCCTCCTCCACCCTTTCCCTGCCTGCATCCCTTATTAGGCCTTCGCTTATTAGAGACAGGCCGTGGTCTAGCACATCAGTCCGTGTTTCTTTGGGTAATCTAGGCGACATGATTTAGAGAGAAGAAAGGTCTTAACTGTGTCTTTTGAATTCCCAGGCAAAAGAGCTTTTGAAAAATGCCTCCAACCACTCCTCTTTATTCCAGGAGTGTGTTATCAAAGTCCTCTTTCTTCTCATCCTGATTGCTCCTTCTTAAGCCGTGGTGGAATCATCACAGCGGAGGGAGGGGACTTCGGGGAGGCAGGGACGGTTGACTGAACTGTGCACAGAAGGTCATGAGGTCAGGAGGCTGGGGGGCGGGTGCTGTAGCAGAGAGCCCCCAATTCTGCTGGAGATGCAGACGCAGTGAGTCGGCTCAGACAGGCTCCCTTTTCTCTCTGAGGTTGCTTTCTGCGCTTTCTTATTAGAAAGAATAATGTTTCTCCCTTTTTATATGAAATCAGAGACAAACCTGGATTTCTTCATTGACTTTTAAGGCTGGAGCAAGCAAATCCACTGGAAGGAAGAGCACACCCCCCTGTGGGGCCCTTTGTGTGCAATAAATCTGTTACCTATTGTAGCCTGTTTTCCTAAACCCAAAGTGACTGCAGCGAGCGAGCTTTATTATTGCTCATATATTGTTTAAATATTTCAGCTGGGAGATGGTGTGCAAAGAGAGACAATAGCCTGTCTGACATAAGATTTATTGGAGAAAGTTGGTGCAAATATATTTGTAGGGAACAAAATATGTTTGTAGAGATTATTCCAGATTTACAGTGATTAATAACGGAAGGGACGCGGGGACGTCAAGGAGCCGCTGCCTCCCTAGCGATCATTGCAAGGGGTTGAGTCAAAATAAAACATCAACTCCGGGGTGCCAGAAACCTCTTGCTGAAGGAACGGAGTTTTCCGAATGGAATGAAATGAACACCAGGAGCAGCACTTCTGCTCCAGAAATCATCAGACTCTGTAATCTGCCATCGGTGCCAGCGGGCTGATGTGATTTGGAGACAGGATGGGAGGCACCTTGAGCTTGGCTCATGCAGTGGTCTGGGGGATGCCCAGGAGGGGACTGACCTGAGCACCTAGCGCTTTAGGAAAGGCGCAGCCCGGCCATGGAACCACCCTTGGCTGTGTCTCCTTTCATCCTCCGTGTCCAGAGTGAAACCCCAGCACCCACTGCATGCTCCTGATTTGAAGGTGAGGTCCAGGGCACATGGGACCTCCACAGAGACAGGAAAGTGGCCACGGAGCTCTGCAGCCTTCCTGGATTCATGAGGACAGAGTGACAGGGCCCTGCCAGCTCCCTGACACTCCCGGCGTGATCAGAGTGTGGGTGCAGGAGTAAGAAGGGGCCCCACTGCTGACCACCACACTAGTCGCCTCCTCCCAGCACTAGCCCCTCCTCCCAGAGTGTGCACGATACTTCTCTCATCCCCACTAGGCAGCTGGTCTCACCATGTCCCTCCCCCTCCTCCTCCTCCTCCTCTTGCTCCTCCTCCTCTGGCTACAGTGCCTGGAAGCAACAGCCTGATTAATAACACTTGCAAGTAGACAGTAGATGCAGCCTGACACTAACAGGTCCCCTAGATTGAATCTTATCATCCAGGAAGGGTGAGAGGGCCTTGTCGAGAAGCGACAGCCCAGCGCTTCTGCCCTGCTGGTGACAAATGGCTTGCAGCCCATCCGCTGTGATGACGAACCCTGGCTGGCAGGAGGAGGGCGCTCGTGAGGACCCTCGTGCCCGCCACTGCTAGGGGCGGTGGGCTCAGGTGGGAGCTCGCATCCCACTCGTGAGTGCGGCTGGTGGGATTCCTCCTCCCAGGCTGTTGCCATGGAGAAGGAGCCAGACGGCTCTGATACAGCTGTGCGGATGTCTCCCCCGAGACACGCCATGACAAGTTGGACTGGAAGCAGCAAATGAGCAGCCATAATCTTCAAACGGTATGAATAAGTGATTGATTGGGCTCGAGGCTGTAAACAGCCTCTGTTCTGGCTGCGTGGGGCCCGGCAAGATGAGCTCATCTGCCGAGAGATGCAGGCAACGGGCTGCTGGCTCCTGCTCAGCCTCCTTGGCATGGCATCGAGGTCCTGGGGTCTGCCCAGAGCTAGTGACCAGCTCAGCTGGCCCTGTCCTCCAGGCCCCAGCTGGCTGCAAGCCGTCTTCAGATTAACCCTGGCGCAAGGGGCTCTGGGTGATTTCCTGCCTCTCCCCACCCCTCACCAGGACCTTGATACATGAGCCCAGCTGGGCGTCTGGGGGTAGTGAGAAGCCACAGCAATGTGTCCCTGGAGGCTCCAGCCTCCGATGCTGTGAGGGACTCTGCCCGGCCACCTGGCGCTGCCCATCCTGCAGCCAGGTCCCCCCGGCATTGGGCCAAAGAAGGCCCAACAACTTGGTGGAGAAGAAGACACAGGACCCACCAACAACCTCCCTCCAACTGTGGGCTGGGGCGTCTCAGATTGGCTCCTTAGAAGCAAGTGATAGAGCTCTATGATGATGCAGATGCCAAAGACAGAGTCGTAGGAAGCCAGTGACAGCAGGGAAGAGGGACAGAGAAATACAGGAATAAAGAGGAGAGGCAAGGAGGGACTGGACAAGGAGAGAGGGGCCATTAGTGACCCCGCTTCTGGGGTGCAGGGTGGACACATGTGCCATCCCCCAAGCTCCAGTCTCCTGCCGCTCACACGGGCTTCCGTGCGCCACACCCGTAGTGGGGCCTGTTACTGTCCTGGGAGCCCCAGTGGCTGTGCATTGCCTCTATCACCAGGCAGCAAAGCCTCCCATCTGCAGCCCATGGGAAGCCGGTAATGCGCCGGCACTGGAGCCCCTGCACTGCGCTGACCCGGGCAGGCCTCTGCGACGTAAGTGTCACTCATCCTAACTCGGCATCGAGCACGCAACCCCGCAGCAACCACCATCAGCATCGGCCTTGCTCACGTCACCCATTTCTAGGAGACAGCACTGGGTAGCATCCATAGTCCAGCAGAGCTACGACAGCATCTGGAGCCAAGGAGGAAGACGTAGGTTAGGGTCTGCCTTGGAGATGCTAGGCTGCGGACTGCGTTGCCCAAGAGGCATGCCAGTATCAGCCACTCCTTGTCCCACAAGGGGGCCTTCGCTTTAAGACTTGGGGTCTAATTCCATCTCTGGAGCGTGGGCAGGCTGAGGGCTGCCTTGTGCAATAGAGCGTGGTTCAAGTGACCTGCTGCACCCAAGCTGGGTTCTGAGAAGCGACATTTCCTGTCTCTGCTCCCCAGGACTTACTGGGGAGCCAGGGGAGCCAGGAGAGAAGCCAGGCCACTCTGAGGCCACCTCTGGTCATCAGTCTTAGATGTGGGTCATCCTGGGTGGACACCAGACATACAAGTGAAGATGCCTGTAGATGTCCCAGCTCCCCGCCATGGAGTCCCCCACCTTGAGCCTCTCCATCTGAGCTCCCAGCCACCTGGAGTACAGGTGAAATTTCCCCACTGCATTCAGGGTCCCTGAGTGTAATCAAATTGCTGTGCTTTTGAGGCCGTAACTTGGAGCATGCAGGCAGCAAGAGCAACCAGAGGAAAGGTGAAGTCAGTAGAATGTCGCAAGGCTGGGTAGGGGAGCAACGTATGGCAGACAGCTGGCAGTGACTGTGGGCTTGCATCTCACTGGCATGATGGACAGCTGAGGGGGAGTTCCGGCTGGGCAGGTGCATAGAGCAGCTGTGACTCAGAACAGCAGCTTTATAATGTCACGGGCCATCCTCCGAGCATCAGCACAGGAAGCCATCGCTTAGAGAGAAGGCCAGAGGCCAGGGGCTGGGTTTACACCCAACAGAAAGGTGCGGACAGTTCCACCAGCCAGGAAACCGCCCAAGGATGCACACAAGAGCACAAACTGTAATAGCCCCAGACTGGAAACCGTCTCGTTGTGCATCCGCAATAGGATGAATAAACCACACGACACATACTCTGCACTGAAAAGCACAATCTCGCGCTACAGAGAGCAACACGGGTTAATCTCACAGTGGGGAGGTTGCATCTAAAACTCCAGATGGAAAAGGGAATAGACTTTACAGTTATTGTTACAGAAAGTTTGAAAAGAAACCAGCCAAAGCGATGGGAAACATAAAAATGGAAGACGGTAGAAGCTGGGATGGGGACGGCAGGCGGGGGCCACAGGGACCCTGTGCTGCTGTGTTCTGTAGCCACGGCCTTGCGGTGTCCGCACAGGTGCGCTCAGCGGGTGACAAGTCACCACAAGGGACAGTTGGTACACTATCGCACGTACTGCATTAAAACCGACAAAGTACGCTCCCGTATCCTCCATGCAGGTGGTCACGTGTATTACTCATTTGCAATAAGGAGCTGGATCGAAAGGCAGCTCTGCCCTGTCATCGCTGGACATTTCTTTAAGCAAAACTACTCCTCCAGACCTCAGCTCTCTGCTCAAGGGAGGATTGTTCTTTATCTCTTTGCTTGTCTGAACTTAACGGTAATGAGGTCCATGACCCTATAAATAAAGTGCATCTCCCTTGCAGTGGGGTGAATAATCTTGGCTGTGTGGCCCTATAATAACATTGCTGATTAAAATTCATTCAACTGAGAATTAAATATAATTGCTGACGCATCACTGAGTTTTCACAAAACATTTTTCATTTGTATCAATGCCCTAAGAATGATCAAAATGAGACATTCATTATGGGATTCTTAATTAGAGTTTCAAGAAATGTACAATTGACTCATTTTAATTACAATATCACTTCACCCCATCATTCTTGTCACAGACTCCTTGTGACATTGTGCAGACTGTGTCCATCGATGGTGAGGAACCCACTGACCAGGAGGAAGGCTGCCAGCCGTGGTTGCGTCTGAGGTGTGAGCTCTCCTGAAAGGGAAGCACATGGTAGTTTTGTGGCTGGTTATTTTCACACCATTGAAAAATGCAGAGGGTAAGATATGACTTTCACCTGGGTTTGGGGGAAATGATGTCCCAATCCCAGCCTGGGAAAGACAAGTGTGCCCTCCTGCTGTCCATCCCATCCGATTCTTCACTAACATTTGTGGGCTGTTGTGAGCAGGGGGTATGGAGGCTTCCTGTCAATGTGGATGCTTCGCCAAGCAAGGACTCTTCCTGGGTCTCCACCCAAGCCCAGGCACTCACAGACCTCCCACGTCTGGCTTCACATTGCTCTGGACCACCCTGCCAGTCTCCAGGTCACCTGTGTGACATGGCCCACCCTCCTTCCCAGTGTAGAGGTGCCAGGAGATCGGAACCTTCGAGAACCAAATATCTCTCTTGGCTCAGCTAAGCCGAGATGGCAGAAGAAACACGTGTCTATCTCCACAGTGTCCTAATGCTCTCCTGACTCTGGGCAGTGGGTTTCAAAGCTTCTGCCCCTTCTGGCCACTTTGCAGTCTGCAACCCTGTGGTCTCTACAGACCTAGACACAAAGGGGCTTTGAAACCAGCTCCATCATCCCACTCTCCTTCCCCAGAGCCTTTGGCTTCCTGTGATACAAAATTTCTCTGGTCACTTTCAAGCAGATTTGTATTTGTGTGTTTGCTGCCATTGTCACTCAAGGTTCTTCAAAAAGCTGTGAATAAAGTCTAAGTGAGAAATAGAGGAAAGGGAGAAGATGAAAAGAGAAGAGAAGAAGGGAGGGAAAGCAAAGGAGAGGGGAGGAGAGGAGAGGAGAGGGGAGGGGAAGACAGGACAGGACAGGACAGGACAGGACAGGACAGGAAAGGACAGGAGAGGAAAGGAAAGGAAAGGAAAGGAAAGGAAAGGAAAGGAAAGGAGAGGAGAGGAGAGGAGAGGAGAGGAGAGGAGAGGAGGAGAGGAGAGGAGGACAGAAGGACAGCCCATTTATATTGAGGAAACCGAGGCCCACAGAGGCCCTACCTCGTCCACATCCTCGCTCTGGGGTATTCAGTGAAGGCACTTGCTCGGTAAGGGTCAAGAGCTCCTTCCACTGAGCCACGTGGCCAGGTACTCGGGGTCTTTCTGGAGCATGTGGACTTTGAAGAACATCCAGACAGCCCGGCTGGTACCAGAGGATGGCTTGGTGGAGACTCCACCTTCTTGCTCCGGGTATGGCTCAGATATTCCTGGGGAGGACAATATGGTGAGGGCCAAGCCCATTGTCTGCAAATAGGTGGACAGTTATCTCACTGCATGTTATAAAAGTAATATGCAAATAAAGCAGAACACCAAACCTACGGCATAATCTTATTATTGCTTGTCCAAAATGTATGAGGAACTCCTGCAACTCAGTAGCAGGACATCGAGTAACTCGGTGAAAAATGGGCCAAGAAAGGAAAGAGATGCTTGTCCAAAGAAGACATTCACATGACCAATAAATGTGGGAGAGAGTGCGGAACATCCCATCATGGAAATGCAAATCAGTACCACAATGGGAGAAGATTGCCTCATACCTGCCAAGACGGCTATTAACTACCCTCTCTCCAAAGAAAGAAAGCCCCAAAAATGACCAGGTGCAGGTGAGGGTGTGGAGTAAAGGGAGCCTCTTTTCCAAATCTGAGGAAGCCACTATGGAAAACAGCAGAGAGGGACTTCAGAAGATGAAAAGTAGAGCCACCAAATGAACCCCAAATCCCACTTCTGGGTTTATATCCAAAGAAAATGAAATCAGAATCTCCCAGTCATATCTGCACTCACGTTATTCATAACAGCTGAGATATGGAAACAATCTAATTGTCTGTTGATGGATGAAGGGATAAAAAAGTACAACACACACACACACACACACACACACAGACACATGCACATGTGCACACACACAGAGTCGAATATTTCTCAGTTTAAGAAAGGAGGAACTCCTGCCACGTACCACAGCAGGGACAGATACGCAGGGCTTTGCACAAGGGAAATCAGCCAGACACAGAAGGACAAATGCCCTCTGATCGCACTTCCGTAAGGAATCCAAGACAGTCACACCCGCAGAAATGGAGACCAGAACAGTGGTGGCTGAGGGGAGGGGACCAGGGGGAAGTGGCTCAAAGGGCACCAGGTTTCAGGTATTCAAGATCAATAAATCCTAAAGCCCCACTGCACATCTTACTGCTTATGGTTAATAAGGCAATATTGTTATTACTCACCAACTGCTGAGAGGACATCTCTCATGCCAAGTTTTCTTATTAAAATGATGATGATGATGATGATGACGATGATGGTGATGAAGAAGGGGGTTGGGGGGTCCAGCAGCTTTCTGGGCTGCACTGCCAGGAATGTTCCCCAGGTGTATGGTCCTCTCCACCCTCAGCCAGTGGCAGTCAGGGAAGCCACACAGCTTCTTGTGTGCCCCTCACCCCCAGCGAAGTGGTTTTAAAATGAACAGATAAATCTTGTTTTATTTCACAAAAATAATAATCAGGTTGTTGAATGTAAAAAATAGACTGATTTCCAAACTGGTTTTGGGAAAGTTTGCATAATGAGAACACAGGAGCTCGGGGTGCTGACATTTGTGGCCTTGGTGTGTCTATTTTTGATGTTTTGGGAAAGCCCTAAATCTGTCTCCTCCTTCCCCTCTCTTTCTCCCTGCTCCTTCACTGCCCCCTCCCCTCCCCACACTTCCTGAGAATTTTTCTCAGTCAGAAACATGATTATGGACATCTTACACCACATCATGGCCTGGAATTCAGCACCAGGGGTCCTGGAAGTAGCCATCAAGAGCCCCGTGCCCAACACAACCATGGGTAGCCCACCTGGGACTGACTGAGTCTACCTGGGCTACACAGTCTATCTCAGTCTCACTGGACTACACAGCCTGTCCCTCTCAACCCCACCTGACTCTCCACCTTGTGGCCGTGGCTCTCAAAGACAGGTCTGTCAGAAACAAGTCTTCCTGCGGCCAATCTGTACTGACACACAGCAGGGACCTCACGGAGGTCCTGGGCCTCTCGGGGCCTCATTTCCCAGCCAGTTCAGGGACGGGATGACCACACACTTCACAGGACACGCGGGTGTGTGCCCTCTGCTGGGAAGGCAGAGAGTGCAGACACGGAATATGATGCCCCAGATTCTTCCCAGGCACAACAGGGGACTGAATGACCCTAGCTTTCTTTTTTTTAAGGAAAAAAAAAGCCCAGATAAGATTTGTCCAGGCAGATAGTACATTTCCTCTGAGCACACAGCCATTCTCCTCTGCACAAAGGATTCCTTTCTCCGTTTCAAAGTCACCTGCGCTTGGGCGGTCCAGAGTGGCGTCTGGCGAGGGTTGATAACATGCTCCGTGCCGGGCCACCCACGAGGACTGCGTGCTGGTTAAATATGTCGGGAGAGATTATGATGGTTTTGACAATACTTCTAAGAGGCTTATGTCTCAGTTTCACCTTTCACCAACATCTGTTCGGAGGATTTAGATAAGATGCCCCAGAATGGTGGCCCAACCCGCGTGGCACCCCCAGCTCCTCGCCCGACCCCCTGAGAAAATAGGAAGCATTTCAGGACAGAAGGTACAAACTCGTTTGGGGTGTTAAAAATTTCAACCCCACATAAAAGAGCCTGGCCGCATGACAAGGTCACCTTCCAGTGATGTTGGGAGCTCACGGGGTGTCCTTGGCCACAGCTCACTTAAGAACTAAGAGAATATAGGTCGGAGCGTGGAGAGAATGCTGCACCATCCAGGGAGACTGCATCATGCAGGTCCACACCCCTGGCCGTACCTGTAGTGCCCTCTCCTGTCACGGAGGGTGGCATGACTCCCTGTCCCCACTTGGCCTTGTGACACATGTTGCCCAGTAGGATGTTCGCTGACCTGGAAGCCTTGTAGGTTGGCTCTGCCCCTCTGTCTTTCTGAGGGGATGGGAAGGTTTTGGGGCCAGTCCTGCCACAGTGCCAAGGCCAGCAGCCCGCCACGCCTGGCCAGCAAGAGCAAGCCCAGCCCAGTCCCTTCCAGGCTCCTGATATTTGTCGGGGTTCTCCAGAGAAGCAGAACCCGTCGCAGATGAGTACATGGATAGAGTGAGAAACTGGCTATGTGATCTGCAGGGCTGAGACTCCTCACCATCAGCCATACACACCTCACAGGCTGCTGGGGAACTCCAGGCTGAGTCTGAAGTCCTGAGAACCCAGCAGTGTGAGCCCAAGGCTGAGAGCAGAAGACCGATGCCCAGGTTAGCATCCAGGCACAGAGGTCCCTCAACAGTTGCCCAGAGCCCGCCGTACTGGGTGCTGTTCTGTCTGCCGAGTCAAGTGCTCATTTCTTCCAGGAACGCCCAGACCAACACTCCCAGAAACACCCGGGCCTCCCACAGCCCGGTCTGGTGGACACAGAACATTCACCCACCAAACCCACAGGAGCAGCAGGACTGTGCAGGGCCTCTGTGTGCTCCGGGGTCTTGCGATCACCATGCAGCAAAACAGAACAGTAACTGCTAAGATGCATTCAGCTCTCCATACCCGGCAGGCTCCATTCCAAGTGCTGTAATCACTCGACCTAACTTAATGCTCATGTCGACTTGGGTCAGAGGAGGACGGTCATTAATCCTTTGACAGAAGAGGACGCAGAGGCATCCAGAGGTTAAATCCCTCATCCAATAAGTGGCAAAAGCAGGAATGTGGACCAAGGAATTACATTACAGAGGCAGCAAATGCTACAACACATTTCTTTGGTCCAAACATTACAGTTAGTACTATTGCTTATATTCACACTATATATACTATTGCTAATTATATTATGATGCTATCATTAATGCTGTGCTATTACTAATACTTTTGCTGCACTGTTAGCAGTGCTATTACTATTACCATTAAGATGTGTATATTATAAATCCCTTCTAAGTAGATTAATTTGAGCCTCTCCCTTACCTAGTATAACCGCCACACACAGAAGCTAAGGATTTCTTTTCCTCTGAGGTCTATGCTTACTCTTCTGCTCACCTGTGAGCTTCTAAATGGCATTCCCAGGATCTTACACAATGCTCGAGCCCATTGGGCACTCTGTGTCTGATTTGGGAAGGATTGGATATCTGGGTCCAGATGGTGGGGCTCACACAGGCCTCATAAACTACAGTGGACTTCAGCCGGCACATAGGACATCACAGGTGCAATGGAGACTGCAGTTTTGGGGTTGACCCTGGCTTGCACACCATGGGCAAGCACCGCTGTGTGCCAGTCCTACATCCAGGAGTTTCTGTTTGATTTGGAGAACCATCTGTGCCTCACTTGTTGCCACCAGGAGTTTCCACGTGACCTGCCAGACAGAGGTGGCCAACGCCCAAGGAAAATAGGAAGCAACCTATGAGTCCTGATTGCTGCAGCCTCGAAGGTGTATGTATGAGCCAATGCAGGGAACCAACAGAGGAAGGCTGGAAGTTACTGGCCCCCAAGCCTGAAGTCACACTTCCCATAGTAAACTCCCCTTCCCTTCCTTGAAAATATTCCTACTGGTTCTGTCTTAGTTACCATTCTTGTTGCTGGGACGAAACACTCAACACTCACAAATAAAGAAGGAAAAGTTTAGTTCAGCTCACAGATTTCAGAGGTTTCAGTCCCTGCTGGTTTCAAGGCAGGGTGGCATGGCAGAGGGGCAGCACAGAGCAGAAACTGCATGGCAGAGCAGACGGGGGCGGCGGCAGCCTCCCTTCCCTCTTTATATTCTATCGAGGCGACAAGGCTATCGATTGGTACCACCCACACCCAAGGTGGGGCTTCCATTACCCACACCCAGAGCTATGCTAAACCCATTTAGTTATCACATACCCTAGATCCAGCCAACTCTGAAAAACCTCACCCATGAGCGCCTGAGGCTTTGGGGGGCATCTAGATACAAGTCATAATGGGCCCCTCTCCGGGGCACATGCAGCTGACAAGGCAACCCTTGGTCTATCTTTAAACATGCTGCGGGGAGACTCAGCCACGTTTACAAAGAGAGTTAGTGAGTTAAAAGTACAAATGGGAAAAACAATCTTGTTTTCTCTTTCATGACGCACACCCCGGAAGAGTGCCGCTGCGGTCCCTGCGGCTGGGTGGGAGGAGGAGAAAGAACCGCCTTCACACAATGAAACATGACTGAGCTCCGGAGGCACCCGGGGCATGGTGGAAAAGCCCGCGCTGTCACACCGGATCCAGGGCCAAGAGTCCACTGTGCTGAGTGCTTGTTTTGCAATCAGTTCATGTCCTCTGTCCCTGGCCCAAACTGCATCCAATAAGGAGATGCAGTTA
Source organism: Chinchilla lanigera (assembly GCF_000276665.1). NCBI lineage: Eukaryota > Metazoa > Chordata > Mammalia > Rodentia > Chinchillidae > Chinchilla > Chinchilla lanigera. The sequence continues at coordinate 6,929,221 of NW_004955486.1, read as the reverse complement.
AATGTTCTGTCCTGGTCACTGCAGGCCAAGATGGGTGACCTCAGATATGCAAGTCCAGAGTAGGGTCACGCTGTCCTGCACACAGCAGCTGGCAAGGGCGTGTGGTCTGGGGGTGGGGGTGACATTACCCTGTGACCTATAACAAATAGCTCTGGAAGGAGAAGGCCATCCAAGGACCAGTCCAGTGCTGGAGGGGCCTGCAGGGGAGGGATGCATCTCTTCGACAGCCTGGCAATTCCAGGCTTCCTTCCTCCCTTCCTCCTTCCACACTGAAGTGGACGCCCCTCCTTTCCCCGCTCCTGCACCGTGCAGACCCCCTGGAGGAAGGGCTTGCTTCTGAATTGGGAAGGATTCTAACGTCCACCCTGAGACCCCAGGATTTCCCTCTGTCCAGGGCACAGCAAATCCTAATAGACCCCAGAGCATAGAATGGCCTATATTCTTAAATTTTTTATTCTATCAGTACCTATTTTCAGCACAAGACGCTTACAGTCGTGTGCCTAACACTTGTACATAACACAGCTTGTTTCTTTTGTAACCTTCTTCCCCTTCCCACCCACCTCCCTCTGTCTCTCAGTCCCCTTTCCTTATTTTCAGTCTGGTCATTATTATTGCTCCTAGCTCATGCTCATGATGGACGGTTCTAACGTCGGCACTCATTGTGGGCGCGCGGTGCTAGTACCTGGCAAATCTGAACTCCTACTTCCCCGCCCCGTCCCTCTCTTTCCTCACCCTTGGTCTCCTGGACCCTTCCCATTTGCAAGAGATCTACTCCCTTACTTCTTCCTATCCGGTCTTCATTTTTCTCTTTCTTTGTAATTTGCCTTCCTCGAATACAAGACAACATATGGTATTTAAGCTTGGGTGTCCGGTTTATTTCACTCAACATTACATTTTCCAGGTGCATCCATTTCCCTACAAATGTCTCAAATGTATCCTTCTTTGTAGCTGAGTAGTATTCCATTATGCATAGCCACATTTTCTCTACCCATTTACCTGCTGATAAGCACACAAGATGCTTCCAGGGCTTAGTTATGAGTTGTGCGGCTATACACACTGGCGTGCATATATTCCTGTAATATGATGTCTTTGGCTCTTTTGAACCTATGAAACAATGTTCAACATCTCTGGCCGTTCGAGAATTGCAAACTAAAATAATGCCAAGATCCCATCTTACCTCCACAAGAATGGTTATCATCGAGAAGTCAGAGTAACAAGTGCTGGTGAGGCGGCAGTAAAAAGGAACTCTGCTGCCTTGCTGGTGGTAGTGTAAATGAGTACAACCGCTGTGGAAATCAGTGTGGAGAGTCCTCAAAAGGCTAAAACAAGAAATCCCATCTGACCCAGCTATTCATCTTTATTTTTAGTTTTAATGACCCAGGGAGACTTTCTGATACCTCGCCACTGAGAAGGGATACCAAGTCAGAGTGTGCTGTGCCCGTCACAGGGACATCGGCTCCTGCTGCTGTCACGGGGTTCCAGGGGTTGAGAACTGATCAGGAACAGAGATGGAGTTCTTACAGCTCTGGAAGCTGGGAAGGCTGAGTCAAGGGGCATCGTGTGGTCTCGGCCAAAAGCAGAAGGTTGAAGGGCAAGAGTGAGGCACAAGGGAGACCTAAGTCCCTTCTGTAACAAACCACTTGTGTTGTGACCAACAGTCTGAACCCACTGTGGAGAGCAGAGCCCGCTCGCCCAGTCGCCAGCAGCACTGTTACGCCACAAATTCCACTTCTAACAGCGAAGCTGGAGGCCGCGTTCCTGCTGGAGCAGCCTGCAGCTTCGCAGAAATGGGAGTGAAAAGAATGGAAAACAGTAAGCAAAACAGGGACACTCATCTTCCCTAGGCAGGGTATTTTATTATTTGAAGGAACTCAAAACTATTTTTTATAACTAGCTTGGCAGTACATTTATAACCCTAGAAAAGCGTGCAACACAAGTAGTATTTAAAGAGAGGAAAGACGAGCTACCTTGTCTTGAAGCAGCTAACAGCTAAAGAGAAATGGGCACCAGGACCGGGACACACATGCGGTGACACCTTCCTCCCACACCCAGGACCTGCACAGCTGACAGCAGGTTGAATTCTTATCAAGGTCACGTTCACCATTCATTTTGAGAGATTTCTGGACTGCACGACCTTTGCATGAAGTGTGTCTCAGAAGGTTTCTAAGAGGAACTGCCAGAGAGACGGCAGCACTAAGGAGATTCTTTTAAAAGCTACGAGTCAGCCTAGCTTGAGCTTTAGAGACAAAAGGAAGACAATGACCCTAGAGCTGTGGGTGTCAGATATTATGTCCCAGTAATGAAAAAAGGAGCTAAACTAGGCTGGACTCTGACTTGCTATCCTTCTGCCTCAGCCTCTCAGAGTTCTAATAATACAGGCATCACCACCTCCAGATCTCTGTTTTGGTTTTAATTCCCATGATCCCTAGAACATGCATCTTATATGAACAAGACAGCTGGGTCACCCTGCTGGGGAGAAGAGCTGGGAAGGGAGAGACCCCACAGCACTGGGCCACTCCCGGCTCCGTGGGCTGATAGAGGAGGAGCACCGGGCAGCCACACTGAAAGCTCATGACTGATCAGTGAGAAAGTTTCCAAAGTGTGACCCTTGGGGACATAGTCACACCCAGCAGCAGCATTCATGCATAGACCTGTGGATCTCAACTTGTGAGTCCCAACTCCTGGGCTTGTGTGCAGAGCTGAGCAGAATGGCCCCGACCCCACTTGGCACTGAGCTGGTGCTGACGAGGGGCTAGGGACTGGTTGGCCACAGCTGCAGAAACCGTGGGCTGGACAGAAAGGACAAGGAGAGACCCCCCCGAGTCCTGCACACTGCTGACTGGAGACAGGGCCAGCTCATCCAGGGCCCATGTTTTCCAGAGTGGGTTTTGAACCTCTGAGATGGAACCCTACAGTTCCCACCTCCAAGCCTTGGCGAACGCCAGCCCAGCCATCTAGAACACCCCTTCCTGTTCTGTACATAGAGACACCCCCCTCTACCCTCCCAGAATTGCCACAGAACCTTGTTCTCCACACCCCTGGGCGCCTCCCTCCCAAGACTCCTGTGGTACCATGCCTTATTCCTCCTATGTTTTACACACAAACCAAGAGACAAAAAATGTTCTACATGTTTTTCAGATGATTATGATAATAGCTGAGTACTTTTTAAAAAATACAAGTCTGCTGATAATAAGAGTGAAATCCTTTTCTCTGGAATAACATCTTGCTTCATCGGGATTAAGGTTAGCATCCTTCCATCAAATCAAGGGCTCATTCTCACCTAGAAAAGCCATTCTCAACTCTTGGATGGCACAGAAACAAGCAGGAGCTGGTCATGGCCTTTGGGCTGTCTGAGTGTCCCGTGGCTATTGTAGCTCATTACGACTTCAAGTAACACACCTTTGTTATCTTCCACTTCCGGAGATCAGAGTCCAGCATGGATGTGTCTGGGCTATAAAAGCAAGGGATCACTGCCTGCCTGGCAAGTGCAATGTTCTGAGTTCGATTCCTGGTCCAAAAAAAAAAAAAAAAAAGCAAGGGATTGGCCAGATTGTGTCCCACTGGGAGGGTCTAAGAGATGGCCTGTGACCAGGCTTTCCCAACTTTTACAGAATACCTGTGGCCCTCAGCTCAGGGAGGGCACCAGCAATCACACCATATTCCCCCACTTCCCACCTCAATCTCCTTCTCATGTGACCAGAGTGGACCTAGGATGATCTCCCCATCTGCTGATCCTTGGCTTAATTCCATTTGCAAAGTCTCTCTGGTCACATCAGGTGATGCAGGGTTCCGAGAGGAGGACACGTCTTCCCCACAAAGGCTGAAGTCCTGCTCCCCACACCATGTTTTCCATCCCTCAATTCTTCATTGGTTCCCACACAACTGCCACATGAAGGTCATGGTCATTTGACAAATCAAAAACTGAGGCTCTGAATTATTTGCCCCAGGTCTCAGAGCTGGTACATCCAAGGCTGAGGGCTGGGTGCTGGTTCTGAGTCCAACACGCATACATTGCTGTGCAGCCATCATTGGGGTTCAGTGTGGTGACCCCTGGAAGGGCAGGGGCCACCCTAGGGTGTCATACTGAAGGGCACCTGCTGAATAACACAATTAGGTACAAATTCTCAAAACCAATCATCTCAGTGATCATCTAATTAGCCCAATGTTTAAACAACTAAGTCGCAATTTTAACTAGAGAATGGTTTTTCATACTGATATTTGGCTGTGAGAATATGTAAACTTCAGGGGTCACAATGATCCTATTAGCAAAGAAGATTAATGCCCAACAGCAGGGCTGGGCTGACTCCCACACAGGCGGTCCTCAAAATCCCAGGTGCCGCATGATCGAGATATCTACACAAACAGAGCAGTCACCCTGCTACCACTCATTTGACATTTTCCTTTTTTGACTCTGAGCACTGTATTGTGTCTCCCCCATCCAGAAGAGAGGAGCCAGGGAGCAGGGTGTGTCCTCTGTTCTTGCTGTGTCTCCAGTTCTCAGGATGGTGCTGGTATCTGGCGGGTGCTCAGAGAACACCCGTGGGAAGAATGACTCCCAGTTGTGCATAGAGACATTGTCTCTGGGCCTATGGGTGACCTGTCCCCTGAGAATGATTATACTCTAAAAGGTCCTCAGTTTCCCTGGAGTGGAGGTCCTAGGATCTTTCCAGACCACATAAGAAGACACAGGAGATGGGAGGAAAAAGAAGACCGGGAGTTGGTTGGCACCAAAGAGAAACCACAGGAGGTTGCTAAGGATGGCCTGTAGTCCACTCTCTGCTCCCAAATCTTGGATACAGCTCAACCCTGGCTGATCCCAGCCGCAACCCAGAAAGGGTTGCTCCCCAGAAAGGAGCAACTACTACCAAACCTCTTGCTAGGTCAGAGGAAGAGCAGAGGTTTGCTGGCCTCAAAAGGATAAAGGGGAAAGCAGAGCACAGGCACAGATGTGTTCATCTGCACAGCCTCCTGCACTATCTATCACTGATGTGTCTATTCCATACATGAGGAAAACAGAAATGTTATGAAGCCAAGTCTCAGGTCAAAATATCCACAGGAATTGCATCTATTGGTTCATGAAGCAGTTCTCCCCCAAGAGTCCCCATAGGGTATAGAAGACCCCTCCCTGACCAAGGAGCCCACTGTCCACTACAGCCTTTCTTCTGCTGTGTGTGGCTCACCTTTGCACCTTTCCAGAAGTGTCATGCCACCCAAAGACACATCATCCACTTAACATGCTTAATTCACTCACTATTCTTGCACAAGGAGTTTGGGTATCATTAATATGTATGGGAAAGATAATCAAAGATAACCTAAAATCCACACAAAGAAAACAACATACCTTTTAAAAATATTTGTTTCTGAAGGAAAACATTCATCTCAGTGTACATGGGCATTGTACAAATCACAGGGCTGTTAGACAGCAGAATTTCTCACACATGAATAACACAAAAAGTTATAGTAACAATGCCACTAGCTATTAACTCTGTGGCCAATAAAAGAACAAGATATGGAAAGCAAAATCACTCCATAACTCCACTGAGAGTCAACTGGGGCTTCCTTTCTATGCCTGAACTCTGAGATCAGAATTCACTTCTCATGCTGGTCTGAGGCTAGGAAGTGAGCTTCTTTTGACGTCTTTACTTCTAGACACAAGATATTCTGAGTGGAGACATCAGTCAAGTTTACACAGAAAACATTTCCGAACATAAAGCTAATTACTTACAATTTGTACTTAAGATGGAAGAAGTCCCCATTTTCCCACCCAATGACCCATTTTATGTTCTGTCGTGGGCTGTGGGTGCATCCACTTTGGTCCCTGCAAATGTGCAGATACGGAATTGGCCCAGTTCATGTGGTTCATGTCCTCACGTCGTTGCTGTGCTTTAAAAACCCATAAAAGTCATGCCCAATGGCCTTAAAGAAAAATCTCTGATGCTCAGTCTGATGAGGATATAAATCCAGCACCCACTTCATTGGGTGCTACTAGGTATCCTCTTCTCCAAGGAACGATCTCTAGACCTGGGGCCCCAGGATGGTCCTGTCCAGTGCACTTTCCACATGCTCACTAGTTTCAGCAATGCTAGCTCCTCCCATAATTACCTGGAGGCATATTTGAAGATGAGGCTCTGGATTTAAGACTCAGCATGGAGAAAATATTAGCTGATGGAGGGATCATCCTCACACACGGAAACCATAGTAATCCTAAATGGAAACCTACAGTGTAGAGAGTTGAGCCCCATGATCAAGAATTGCATGCCTAAGACATACCAAAAGGAGATTCCTCACACATCTGCCTTCAGCACAGTGTCAAAACATACCCACTAGGAAAATGAAGTTTTGAAGATTCTGAAATAGGCCTTGTATTGGAATCCTTGATATGGGTGACACGTTTTCAAAACCAACCTGATAAAATGATCTCCCTCTGAACACATATCATTGTTTGAATTCCCAAAATCTCTTATTCACTGAAATTTCCCAGTTTCTGTCACTCTGGATTGAGTATGAAATAATCATGCCAAATGCAGGGGTCTGCTACCAGTGCTCAGCCAACAGCTTAATCAAGAGAGTGCTAAAAGACCTGCCCTCCTATGGGCATTATCTACTCACAGCTTCTTTCTGCAAAACAGTGTGCCCTGCCTTGCCCACAGACAATCTTCTCCCTCTAGAATGGAGCGATGCTGATATTCTCAATCCAAGCCCAACAGACAACATTTGCACAACTCCAACCTCTTGTGCGACGAGTGGAGACCTCAGTGTGCCAGTCACATGACTCTGGATGGTGGAGAGGAAACAGCCGCACCAGTGATGGAGGATTTCACCTGTGAATGGTGCATGGGGCCCAGGCTGAACCATCAGTACCCAGGGAGCGTCAAATTCATTTCTTCATCCAAATATTTTTGGCACAAACAATGCCACTTTCTACATGTGGAACCTAACATGTAAAATTCAAAGAGCAGTAAGTGCTATTATTCAATCAATAGTTGCTTTTATTGGAAGCTATGTGCCAGCTGTTATGTGGACTCTACCTGTATCAATGGATCCTCAAAATAACTCCAATCATTAGATTTCTACTCTCCTTATTTTATTGAAGAAACTGAGGCACAGAGAAATTAAGTGACTTTCTCCAGGTCACAAAGAGTGAGTGGCGGGAATGAAACATGGGCTCAGGCAGCTGAAATTTAGAGCTGTTGCTCACTGCAGTTCATACTCTGTGAGCAAGGCAAGGACCCTGTCTTTATGCCACTCACATCCTCAGTTGGGGTACAAAGCAGTTATAGGATATTTGTTTTTAAAATGATGAGATTTATTTGGGAGGATAAAATAACAGACAAGAATTAGCTTCCTACTGAAACAGCCACAAAGTGGACCAAGGACATCTTGGTCTTCAAGACAAGGACAGTGAGCTAGGAAGGATGCTGGTCCCAAAGTAATGTGAGATAACGTTGAGGAGCCCTGTGGTTGGCCCAGTTCTGTGCAGTGCAGAACCTAACAGATGCCCTGGGTTTAGAGATGTGCAGGGAGATCCAGATAGAGCCGGCTGGACAGGCAGAGCATCAGTGAGATGAGAGTGGCACAGAGGGCTCAGGGCCTAAACAGGCTCCCAAGTGTCCAGCCGAGTACTGATCTACACACAGGTACAAGGACACCATCTCCTGGAGGTACAAGGAAAGTCTCTGAGACCAGAGTTAGAGGAACTCTAAAAGCTCTAACTACGACTCCTGTTCATGTAGCAACACTACCTGCTCCCACAAACAGGAAAATTGCAAAGTCCTGGTCCACTGGGCAGAATAGTTACTAATGTTTTGTTCTCATAGTGGTAAATCATTAGCCCTAGACAGAACATTGCTCTGGTCCCACCAAACAAATCTTAACCATAGATCTTAAATGTTCAAACTGTTCCCAAGGAACTTAACTGTATCCCAGAACAAAGCTTAATAATATGTGCACAAGTACAAAAATATCAGGCAACCAACAAGGTTAAATCCCATAGTGTCAGGCATCCAATCAGAGCAAATGAAAAGGAAAACACAGGGGCTGGGGATTTAGCTCAGTGGCAAAAGC
>NW_004955486.1:6898970-6921057 GCF_000276665.1 Chinchilla lanigera | reverse complement strand
GTTCCCGGTACTGGAGAAAAAAAAAAAAAAAAAAAAAAAAGGAAAACACAAGCACAATGAGAGGAAAATACATCAAAGTTACATCACAGTTAACAAAGGTGTTCAAAATGGCATAGATGTTGTAAATTACTATGACTGCATTTGGAGAGGCTATAAGAAATAGAAGGGGAGAGGAAGAGTTGTAGAGAGAAATAAGATGTGTGATGTGCATGTACCAACTACCTGCAATGAATGTGTTAATGAGGTACCACAAATATGTACAAGTAAAGTAAAGTAAAGTAAAATAATGGCTGGAAACTATCCAAACTTCATGCAACAAACCCATAAATCCAAAATGCTCAGCAAACCCCAAGTACATGAACAGAAATAGCACAAAAGCACATCAAAACTGAATTGCTTAAAACCAGTGATAAGAGAAAAATCCTAAAAGCAGCACTAGAAAAAGCACACATTGTGTACAGAGAAAACAGATACAGATGACTGCAGATTTTCTCTTGGAAACAATGAGAATGAAAAGACAGTGGAATAACATCATTAAAGCATTGAAAAAAGTGCTCGCTTCGGCAGCACATATACTAAAGCATTGAAAAAATATCTGTCAAAAATCTCTCATAAATGAAAGCAAAGTAAAAGTAGCTACAGATATACAAAAGCTGAAAGAATCCATTACCAGTCTTGCCCTACAAGAAATGTTTAAGAGAATCCTTCAGGAAAAAGGATAATAATTTCGGATGGAAATCTACAGCTACATAAGGAATTAAGGGTGCAGGAAATGATAAGTACATAGGTAAATATACAAATTTCCTTCTTATAATTTCAGTCTTTTTATAATGCAACTGGTGTCCTAAACAATAATAATTTACTATGGAGTTTATAACATGCAAAAAGTTAAATGTCTGAGAAGAGTAGCATAAAGCCAGGAAGGAAGAAAGAGGCATATACTATTGTAAATCTGATATATCATCATGGAATTGTATGTGTAGTTTTTATACTACATGGAATAAAATGAAATTTCTTGCAGACAGGTCATGATAAGTTAAAGGTGTATGTTATAGAGCAAAAATTCATCATTACATTAACAATTTACAGCTAGTAGTTCAACAAGATGGATTTAAAGAAATCATAAGAATATTGGATTAATCCATAAAAAGCCAGATAAGGTAAGACAAAGTGGGAAAAGGACAGATGGACACAGCAAAATGACAGCTCCTTACCTAATCCCATAGATAGTCATATAAAATGATATGTTTCAAATGTATTCAACTAAAAGGAAGAGATTGTTAGATGAGATAAAAAGCAATATCTCCCTATCCAAGTACTAACCAGGCTCAACCTTTCTTAGCTTCTAAGATCAGATGAGATCAGGGGTGTTCAGGGTGGTATGGCCATAGACAAAGAAGCAATATCTAAGCATATACTGCTGTCAAGAAGTAGATGGTGATATAAAGACACAGTCAAGTTAAGGGAAGGGGGCCACATGTATATATGCATATATCATGCTAATATAAAGGAAAATAAAGGCAGAGCAGTTGTATTTATATCAGAGAATGTTTATTTCAGGATAAAGAATATAATAAAAGATAATGAAGGTCATTTCATAATGATAAAGAGGTTAAATCATAGGGGGAAATATAAATGCATATGTACCTCAGAACAGAGTTTCATAATACATGAAGCAAAACTGTTAGAACCATGAGAAGATAGACACAAATCTGTATTTACAGTCAGAAATGTCAACATTCCTCTGCCAATAATTTATAGATGCTATAGCTAGAAAACACTAAGGATATAGACCTGAAAAACACTATGAAGCAACTGGCCTAATTGATGTTATAAAATACTCAATCCAAAACAGCAGAAACAGTCTTTGCAAGTGTACAAGGAGCATTCATCAAGAGAAACAGTGCTCTGGGCAATAAATCCAGTCTTAATAACTTTGAGATTTGATTAAACTGAGAGAATGTATGTTCTCTCATCAAAATAGAATTGAATCATACACAAACAGCAGAAATCCTGGAAAATTCTCAAGTGTTTGCAAGCTGAATAACATGTCTCTAAATAACATGATGGTCAAAGAAGGAATGAAAAACATGAGAGGCAGAAAATATTTTGAATTGAAGGAACGTATCAAAACTTGTGAGGCTTTGTTAACATAGTACTCAAGGGAAAATTTTACAGCACTCGGCCTGTATGTCAGTGTGAAAGAAAGGTCTTAAATCAATGCCCTTGGCTTTCATCAGTTTAAGAAATGCGCAGGAGGTGGCGGTGCCTACAACAGAAATGAAGAACACAGAAAAAGAGATTTGTAGAAGAGCTGGGGACATCAAGATGGTTATAAGAATTTGCCCCTGGATGATTCTCAGGTAGCACCTGCAGATGGTACACAGAATCATCAGAAGGAACCACGGGAGGAAATGAGATCCCCAAGGAGACAAATACACTGTGGGAAGGTAGTTATCAAGGACAAAACCCCAGAGTCCAAGACTGGAGGGGTGGGAGGGAAACCATGAGGTGATGAGTTCAACAAAGAAGGAAGGGTCAGAGCTCAAGACCAACAGGTACAGTGTGGATTTGGAGAAGGAGCATTCAGGACAGGGGAGACACAGGTGCTATCCACAGCTGCAGAAACACTCATGAAGGAAGAGATCCCAAGACCTGCCTCAAGTGGCTGCGGGAAGCTCTTTGCAACCTCCTGGAGAGTGGCTCAGCAGAGTACTGAGAAATGGACGACAACCCGGGAGGCCAGGGAGTTGAAATCACGAATGTTGCATCCTTTTGAGAAGTTTGAGTTAACAAAGGGGAGAGAGAAAACATTATCTCAGGTAGGAAATGTGAGCCAGGAGAGGTTTTGACAATGGAAAGTGCTTGAGCATGTTTGTGGGGAAGCAGCAGGGCCTCCTGACAGGAAGAGGTGAAGATGCGGAGAGATAGGAGGGGCGAGTGGGGGCCCAGGAAGACGTGTGAGAGGAGCGTGGAGAGGAAGTGGGTGGGCGGACCTTGGCCACGAAGAGCTTTTCTTGTCTTGATGATGGGAGGAGGCTACTGATGTGGAGATCACACACTAGCAGAAAAATCTCAGCACTTAACCCCTAACACTGCATGTAAAAAATTTCAAAATTAAACTTAGAATATATACTCTCCGAACGAATTGACTAGACAGACAAATATCCTCAAGTGCGACCTTGGGCAGTTTTATATTTATATTAACTTTTTTGTTTGTTTGTTTGTTTGTTTTCCGGTACGGGGAATTGAACTCACGACCTTGCACTTGCCAGGCAGGCGCTGTGCCGCTGAGCTAAATCCCCAGCCCCAGTTTTATATTTATAAAACAGTATCTTATGCATGTCTTCATGCCCAGCTTAGTTTAAAGTGCCTGACACACTGTAAGCCTCGTACCAGTATCCCGTCCTTGCAAAAAACCCACATCGGCCTCCTGAGCATGCGCAGCTGGACAGATGGTTGAAGTACCAAGGAGTTGCAGCAGCAAGTGGAGGAAAGTTGGGTCGACGTCAGCTGCTCACTCAGAAGAGCTGATAAATGTAGAAGTGCACACGTTCACTGACAACCCAGAAACACATGCAAAACTAGCGGTGAGATACCTTTCTCACCTCAGATTGCCCAGGGTTCAGTGAAGATCACAGCACAGCAGCTGGGCGCTGGCTGCTGGGTGTGAGTCTTGCCGCACCCTTGCCCAAGTGTGTGAGCACCAACTGTCTAAGTCTCTCCATTTTGTTACCCGGGGAATGAGAATCATAACAGCACTACCTCATGCAGGGCTGAGATCGTAAGGTGTGGCTTCTAGGACAGTAGGCAGCACAGGTAAGCATGCAATGAAAACCACCTACAGTTCTTTGGGCACCGAAGGTTTGTAAATTGGCATCACCTTTGTGCAAAGCAATTGGGTGATTTGCATTAGGAGCTTTTAAAAAGTAATTCCTTATAGAAGGATCTGTCCTGAGAAGGCAACAAAAAAAATTATTGAATGAAAATATCATGGCTGTCACCCCTCTGCTTTTTCTCCAGTGGCTTCCACAGAACCATGTTCAGAATAGTTTCCACAGAAACTATTTCCACAGAAACTATTCTGGTTTCCACAGAACCATGTTCAGAATAGATGTACACGGTAAAGATATGTTATATACACAAACAAAGATTTCCATGGGAAGGGGTTTATTGTGGTATTATTTATGAGGGACGCTCGATGAACGGTTTTATAAATTATGGCAATCCTCATGATGGAAAGCTATGCAACCATTAAAATGGCATTTTGAAGAATATCTAATGAAAATGCAAGATAGTCACAATATACTGCTTGCTAAGGAAGAAAACCAAGAAGCAGGACCCAGAACTATACATGTATTTATTCCAGTTCTGTCATACATATATGTGAACCTACAAAAGGAAGAAAAAATATCGCTGTGCTTGACTCTAAGTGGTTGACTATCAGTAATTTCTTTTTGTTTCTTAGATCTTTCCATATTACTGTATTTTCAGCATGACCACACATTGCTTTTATAACCAGAGGGGAAATGTTATTTAAACATTCATTGGGAACTTATTGTAGATAGCTTAGAAACACTTAGTAATTGACCGTCAATTAAGAAAGCCTTCAGAATTGGGCAACAGTTGTGCAAGAGCTAGGATGATTAAAGTCTTGGAGTTTAAAAGTTTGAACGCAAGTTCAAGTGTAGGCCTGGCATCTGGCAAGAGGGAACGGCAACAGAGCACATCACGAAGCCTCCACCAGGCAATGTGGAGCCTGTCGGTTAATGTGAAAACATGGACGATTTTATTCCTAAGAATTGTTCCCTTGAATCACTTACTGTGCACCGACCTTCCTGCGTGAACTGGGGAGCTTTGCAAGCTAATTTTAATTTCTAATGTGCCTGGTGTTTATTCTCAGTTATTTCTTCTGTTTAAAATCCATTAGTATAGATGAAGAAATTGGCTTCTACTTTATGCACCTAATTCTATATTATTTTTGTGCATTTATAACTGGCCTCGGGAGCTTGGTCCCCCCCTCATGATTTAGCTGTGCAAGATGTTACATCAGTTTATTAGGAGAAAGATGGGGAGAAGGCTCTGCATATTAAATGTGAAGGTTTTTCTACAGTCTGCCCAGCAGTCAAGAAGAAGCGCGTCTCTCACCTCACACCAGATGCTGCTCTTGGAAAGAATCTCCATGGGTTGGCAGTGTGGGTTCATTAATCCCCAAATAAGAATGAGTCCTGGAAAATCGTGGGACAGCTTGCGACTGATGGCTGATTTCCACATGGGTCTTTTGAGCGCTGTGATTGAATTGGGGCTTCCGCAGAAGGCTCTCGGAGACATCTGATCACACTTGAGTCTCTCGGTTTGCAGACTTGCCCAGAATTCAGGAAGTGCCTGAATTCAAGGAGTCGGCAAAGAAACCCAAAGCTCTCAAGGACTCTTGTGTCCTCAGTCAACAGCTTCCTGGATACAAAGAGCCTGGAGAACGTTTGTCTGTTTGTTTGTTCACTGGGATTTTTTGTTTGTTTGTTTCAGAAATCCAAGCAAGGACGACGAAGCAGAGATCCCCAGATCCATGTCTATCCCCAGAGTCTCCAGGGCTGCATCCTCCCTGCACACCCTTGTCCCCTACACACACTTTGTTCACTCGAGTGTGCACTGTGGATGCCGTTCACGGAAACCGGTGTGGGAAGACACTGTGGACAGAGGTGGCATAACTCCAGACACTTTGCCGTCTGTCACTCCAAGGAGTCGGTCACTACAGAGCACCAGCACCTGCCACCGCCTTCTAAAAGTGGTCCCGTGATCTTTGCTAGTCACTGAGAGTGGCTCCCTCCCTTGGCCACCAGTGATTGGCTCAGGGCTGGCCACATGAAGCAGCAGGGACAGAGCGTCCCCTATCTGACCCTTTGGAGAGCCCTGTCCTCTTCCCCTGGACTAAGGAAAACACAGGTCTAGGCATCCCACACCCCACATCAAAATGTCCCCGTTTTCCAGAGCCAGTTGCAGTTGGGCATTTGTGGATTGCAATGAGTTCAGACCACCATGAAGTAATACATAACCCAAACTTTGAAGACCAAAACTGTTTTTGTCTCAAGCTATTAAACAGCTGTTACCTCCTTAAAAGAAGATCCTTTTTTGAAAAATTTCTGGGAGAAAAACGTTAGGGTTGAATTTCTTTTCTGATGCAAGCCCGGAAACACAACTGGGAGTCAACTGAAAGTTATGGGGCTGGTCAGCTGGTGAATTTTCTCTCCTTCTGGAATATATTGTCCTTTTAACAGCAAATACTATTTGTATTTGCTGCAAGTAGAATTTTCAATTACTCTTTTGACATCCAGATCACTCATTGCTTTTTATTATGCTTTGGATTTAGAAAGAAATATGCTCCTGACAGCAACTTTATTTGAATTCTCCTGCTTAGGTTAATAGCAAATAAAAGCGGGAACCACTACTGACCCTCACCAGCAAAAGGGAGCTTGTTTTGGGGAGATAGCTATTTAGTAGGCTGATTTCTTTCCCACATGCTGTACTGACAGTCTTTCCTGGGTGCATTAGTCCTCCTCAAGATGCTTTCCACAATCACATGCTACGGTTCTCCTTGGCCAATAGAGGTGTCCTCTCCATTGTCCGATTTTAAACTGGAAGTCATGCCTGAGTCAAATGCACCATTTCCCTCCATGTTTATCCCAGCTCTCAGAGGCAGATGATACATCCCCATTTTACAAACCAGCAATCACTCACCAGGGCTCAGGAAGTTGAAGGTGATTCCCAACGTGAACAGTAGGGACGAAGGGTGGGATTCCATTGCAGCTCTTTTGAGCTGGAAGGGGCTTTTCACCTGCACCATTATTAAATTTCAGGGCACAGGTGCCATTCACAGGAGCACCTGGCTGCTCATGCACCACTGTCAGGGCCTTGATCACAAGGCGGCTCCCGTGCTTTGGAGCCTCAGGCGGGCAGTAGTGTGGACAGCAGTTGGGAGAGTCACCTGCAGGACCTCGCTGAGCCCAAGGGTTTCTGTGGCATCCTGGTGGGTGGTTAAAGGGCTTTACAACGAAGGAGAATCAGCATCTAAATTCAATGCACCTTCCAGTCTTCCTGGCGTTGGAGCAGGAAGTGCCCCCTTCAGGAGCTCAGGTGAATGTGCTTTGCAGATGACCTATCTCCTGCCTGCTGTCCCCCTCCAGCTCCTCTCTTCTCTTCCCGAAGATAACCCACAACAGAGATCAGCGCAGCATGTTCACGCGTTTGCTGAACACTTGCTAAGCCCTTGGTACACATCAAGGGAAAAGGGCGGTAGATTTAAAAATACCAGATCAGCCCCTCCCTTCCTACTCAGATTTGTTCAGTGACTCCTCAGTGGTGGCATACACCATGAGGGTTTCCTTCTCTGTCTCCCGTACTTCCGTGACATTTAGTGGGGCCATTCTTCAAACTTGGCCATGCTTTGAGCCCTTAGCTGTCACCTCAAGACCCACTGGTGGCCAACCTGGGAGCTTTGCTCAGATCCAGCAGTTGGGTGGCTTCGCATTAAAGACAGATTCTTTGTTTCTCTGGGTAGAAATGAGCCGGCCTGAGCCACATCAGACACACACTGCACCAGCTCCACCAGCTCCACCAGCCGAAGACCAAGCAACGAGATGGCCAGAGGCAGAACCCAAGCTCAACTCTGGATGGGAAAACACAACTTTGGAAAACATTGAGGATGGCCCAGCATGCACTAGACTGCAGGGTTAAAGGCATGGTCTTCCACAAGATCTCCCCTACTTAGGACACCAACTGTACAAAGCCACTCGTGTTAGAATTATTCAGGACTCAGCATTCATAGAAAGCTCTTGTGCCCTGGTGACGGCTCATTACAGTGAGAAAGCATAATTTAAATCAACCAGGGGAAGCCATGTAGAGGGCAGGATCTGGGAGGTTCCACATGTGAGCGTCCCCCCACACTCAGGATGTGTGGCTGTCCTGTGAGGGTAGGGAACAAAGGCTGGGAGTATGGCTGCCACTTTCTACTGAGTCTTCTTTATGTGGACCTGACTGCCTGTCCCTGTAGTTGACCTCTGTCTCTGGGTCACTTGACACCATGAGGGCCAGCCCCATCCGCAGCGACATGGATGGTCTTTCTGCAGTGCCAACCTTCACCAGTGGGTCAGCCCTCCATGAGGTACAACACATGTCCCCTCCCAGAAGCCACAGTTAAGACAGGACCTCTCCTTGGGTACAGGGGGAGAGCTGGAGGTGGGAATGTGCCCTTGGGTGGCCAGCAGGGTCCTGAGGCATGAGAGAAGGAACTCCAGTCAAGACAAATTCTGTTGAGTTCTAGAATGTATCTGGGAAGAGGTCCACTGACTTTCCAGGCTGAATTTGATGGAACCAGTGGATGGGAAGCTGGGGGTGGGCTGAGGGTGCTGCTCCTACCTCAGAGGACATGTTGAGGACTCTCTAGGAATCAGGATCTCAGGATGATGGGGCCAGTTGGCATGGAAACAAGTTGCTGTCATCCTGGAGCTGTCAGTTTTGGCTTCTGCTCTTCTCTGCCACACGTGAACTCCCAGGAGCCGACAGCCAACCCAGCCTGGGACTGGCCTTTCCTTTCCTGCAATCAGACATAATGTGTTCTCAGGGTCAGGCCTCGAACACCCACTAATTACACTGCACTCACTTGCCCTTACCTTATTCTCTGTATTTCTCTGCTTGTTGAGTTAAAAATTGCAACCCTATTATTAATTCATTAAGAAATATAATTTCATGTGAACTAGTGTGTTTACCCTCTCTGATTAGGTTAAGGTGGCGTGATTATGAGCAGTGTCGGGCCATGAGCTACATGCTGGGGGACGGGGTAGAGGAGCGGATTAATTTCTCTCTGGTCAGGTCCACGGGGACACCAAGAGCTGACTGCAAGTTGCTTCTTCAGTGCATCTTCCATTAGAGTCTAAACCAGGAGTTCCTAAACATGAGGAAGGAGCCAGAGGAGCCATTGCTGAGTTGTAGTTCATCCATTCGGCAGAAGATGGTCTTCACACCTGGATGTGGCAGAAGGAGAAGGCAAACAGGGCATGTTCTGTTTTGTGAAATCTCAGTAAGATACAAATTTTATTTGGAAGAGCCCATGTTCCAGGACAACCGGCCTTGGCATGCGAAGGCCAGTCCTAAGGCACCGATTGGTCCAGGACTGCTCTCTGTGTGGTGGACTGGGGGGCTTTCTTCACAGAAGCTGGGTAGCTGCACACCGGTGGTATCCTTGCAACTTGGATCAGAAAGAGGGACATCTTTATAGCTCAGAACCAAAGTGACTTCATCTGGGAAAGTGCCTGGTTTATTTGAAGGTCTCTAGGGAAGAATCAGGCATAGCCTTGGTGCTGGGGTCGGGTTGTAAAGCTCCACGTAGCCTCCTGCTTTGTCTACTACAGTTTTCTGGGAAACTATGCAGGAAAAAAGCCAACCAGAGTTACTGTGGGACATCACAGTTAGGGCTCAAATGGCTGTGGTCATGCCAAGCTGAATCCATGCAGCCCACTAGGAAAGAAGGCTGAGGAGGGGTCCATGGTGCCATGGCCCCACCTCAGATAGGTGGCCCCAGGTCCTTCCGAAGAAAGAACCTCACTTAAAGGCCTCTCTGGCGCTTTTTGGAGACAAGTGCATCATTTTCCTTCGTGCTTATCCCAGCTGAGATACATGCAATACTCCCCATTTTACAGACCGGCAGTCACCTCCCGGGGCTCAGGAAGTTGAAGGGGACACCCAAGGTGAACAGCAGGGAGGACAGGCAGGATTCCAGGCCCTGGCATCCTTAGCGCAAAGTGCTTTGAGAAAACCCAGGACTCCCAGCACAGGAAAACCTCCTGTGTCCTAACGTCCCCCCACCCCACCAAACACTAGGGTCTCAGGATTTGGTCTCAGGTTTGGGGACAGTGACCACAGGGGCTGTTTTATGTCTGCGACGTTTCTTTCTCAAAACCTTCTTACTGGATCTTTATCATTTTTGCCTCCTGGAGCTGAGGTCTTCTCAGCTCCAGGACAGGAGGTCTCTTCTGAACAGTGAGGAAGACAAATGAAGTGAGAAAACAGTAGACGTGCTGCCCCAGCCCAAAGAAAAGAGAAAAAACATCTCTCCCTGGGTTTGCATAAACCACAAGACAGGAAGGGAAAGGAAATCAAGGGAGGGAGGGAGGGAGGGAGGTGGAAAAAAATAACTTCACAAATTGTGCCAAACTGGAAAATACTGCGGAGGACACTGGCGGTTTGGGGCTGTCACGGAGAATAACTTTCTGTTCTATATTAATGTTCCCTGCTCCCTCTCTCCCTCTAATGACTAATCTTGTTTTTCTAGTGGATGCTTTTTCCAATATACTCTACTTCGGTCTGTTTTCTATTTGCACATATTGATGGATCCTTGGGTTTTTATGGGCTGTCTGTCCCAGGGCTCTGCGCTGGGCTCGCGGGCTGCATCCTCGGCTCAGCTGCGTCCTTACCGCCACTGCTGCAGCCCCACCAAACAGCTGTGATCCCAGGCAGCACATTTGACCTCTTTGCGCCTTGGTCTGTGTCAGTTCCAGCGGCTGTGACAAACTGACCCAGCCTGGGAGGCTACAGGACAGGCATTTCTTCCCACAGGAAGCTGGGAAGTCCACGACAGAGGTGCCGGCAGCCCCACTTCCAAAACCCATCCCGTTGGAGCCAGGATTTCAAAAAGCATTCAGTCTCCCTGAGACAAAGGAAAGGAATGAGAAGGACCTGATAACCAACCCATTGCAGATGATTTTACAAAGCCTATCCGAGGAACTAAGGAAACTCGGTTGTACAAGTGCCAATGGTGGGTGTTAGGAGTAAGACTTGGCGGCCTCTCACAAGGACACTTAGCCATTCCCTCTCCTGCAGTTTAGGAACACCCTTCCACCTATTGCTCAGGGATACATTCAAGCCCCTAGGGAGGATGCCACCCACATCCTGCTTCCCTGGAGTCCCAGGCCCAGGCCTCTCTGGAGTCCTGAGGTCTGCAACCAGGGCTGGCCTCCTTCTCCCGTGAGAGACACATGTGTCTCCAGAGAGCCCACCGATGCCTGTTCCTTCAACAAACTCATGATCCTCTGGGCCTGGGGAGGTCTGAGCCTCAGACAAGGGCTGGGTGCAGCTGGTTTATTTGGGAGTAGATCCCAAGGAGAGTGACTTGGGAGCAGCAAAGGGAGGCCTCGAGGGAGCCAAGAGGAGTGCATGGTCCGTGGAGCACCAGCCCTTGGTGCCCAAAGCCAGGGGAGGAGGCCACCCTTCCTGACCCAGACTTCCTGGCAGAGATGGGTGGTGGGGCAGTGCTGGGGCCCAGGGGCTCAGAGTACCATGGGAACGGTAGCTCACAACAGGGAGGGAGGTAGATGAGCACCCTAGGGCAGAGGCTTGCAGCCACCAGGACCTCCTCCACTCTGCTCTCCAGTATTCCCACCCTCCCATGCATGGGTGCTCCAGGGCCGGGCTCGGCCCTTGAACTTCCGGAGGAGACCCAGAATTGGCTGGCCCTGCTGCAAGGGCTGGGAAGGCTGCCACTCCGTGGGCTCCTCCCTTATCCAAGACTCTCCCATCTCCCCCAAGCTGTCAGCCCCCACACGGGCTCTGGAAGCTCCAGAACACCCCTGACCCGCACCTCTTGATTGCTGTTTTGTGCAAATACAAATAAAGTGGAGCAGGAGCCCAAAAGGAGGGAGGGAACTGGGTACAAGTGTAAGTGGTTCTGTGCCCAGGTCCCTTGAGCCAGACCGACTGCAGCCCAGGGCCGATGCCCAAGATAGGAGGGTCTGAGGCTTCTGCGGGGCCAACAGAGGCAAAAGGCTTGCCCAGGAAGGGAGAGGATCAAGGGGCTGGGAATATAGCTCAGTGGCATAAGCGCCTGCCTGGCAAGCGCAAGGTCGTGAGTTCGATCCCTGGTACCACAAAAAAAAAAAAAAGGAAGGGAGAGGATTGGGTTGGACTGCACAGACTACAGGCAGCCCGAGGAGGATAAAGGTGTCTGTGTCCCACAGGGCTGAGGACCCTGGTTTGGGGGTTAATGAGCCTCCCGGTATGCCTCTGACTCCCTGTTCTGGGGCCCCTGGGTGCTGGTGTGATGATGCAAAACCCTGCTGAGCTCCTCGGGTCCCCTCCATCCTCTCCCTGCGGGGGTTAGGGGCCGGCAGAGGCTCAGGTAGGTCTGATATGCACCTGACTCACACCGTAAAGGACAGGAGGCAGGAGCACCCAACACGCCTCACTGGCCACCCCTCGAAGCTGTGTGCATCTCCTTGGACTAGGAGCCCCTCACTTCTAACACTAAGTGGCAGAATAGGGAGCCCAGGCCTCAGGGCCCCCCAATCCCCATTTGGATCCTAATTCTGGCTCTGACCCATTGTGTGACCAGAGGCAACTCACACACCTTCTCTAGGCCACCAGAGCCTCCTGTGTGAATCAGGGTGGGGGACTCTCCCCTGCAGAGGGCGTGGGCCCCCAGGAGCAAATGTCAGCTGGAGTTAAAATATGCACACAGCCCAATAGCCCAATAGCTGTGTTCATTCCCACCATGAAAGTTATGGGTTCTTGATGGTCCTGTTGGATCCCACCCAAAGCCGGAACTGTATCCTCCATGAAGACATTGCCTATCCCACCCTCCATCTTCTGGGAGAGCCATCAGACCCATGATGCATTGCATCCTTCTCTCCGGCCTCAGTGGTGGTGTCCAGGAAGGATGGCCTTGAAGGTGGGGCTCAAGGTTGGTCTCTGAGAAATGAAGGCCGGTGGCTTAGTGTCCCCCACCTCCTGGCCACTCAGAAGATAGCTGTCCTCCAGGAGTGGCCGAGACTCTCCCCTGCCCATGTGTCAAAGCTGAGGACACCCAGGATGACAGAGTCTTGGCCTTGCTCCTGTCTCCAGGTGAGCAGGAGGAGGAGGACATAGCTAAGTCTTGTGCTCTCTGTGACGTGGATCAAAACACCTCATAGCCACGTCCCCTAGGAAACCTACTTGATTTCCTCCCTGGACATCCTTGCTGTCTGCTGACACCCCAGGGTCTTTATTTGTTTCTCTATCACGGCATTGAGAACCTCCTGCCTTGCTCCTACCAAGGCTGGCTGCATGTTCTGCCAAAGACAAATGAAAGCTTTAGGCTCCCGTGCAAGAGCAGCAAGCAAGAGTCACGTGAAGTGCACACCTGAGGGCGTTTCCCTTCCTGCCTCTCCTCCCCTGCCACGGGGTTTCCTAGCTTCTAGTGGGTGGCTTTCTAAGTAAAGACAAGGCAGTCATGAACATGCATTTTACCTTTTTTCTCGTTATCCAATGCCAGGCTTCAACGCAAAGGTAAGACCGTGTGGCCCACAGGCAGGGTCACCAGAGGCACGCCAGCCCTGTTTCCTAGCTCGTGCACACTGCAGTCCAAACCCTCCTGCTTCGTGGGTGTGTGACCCCTACGATCATTACAAGTGCTGTGTGCAAGCCAGTGGCGAGGACAGCGGCCCCTCGGAATATCCCAAGTATCTCCTTTGTTCATGCGGTATGGCAGTGTTCTTCATTCTGTCCAATTTCCCTTCAAGATACAAGATCAAAGATAAAAGTATGAATAGTTTCACGATGGTAACAGTGAGCATGCCACCCACTACAGGCGCTTCTGAGCCTGAGGCCCGTGTGACAGGACTGTCACATGCCCAGGAAGCCCTGCTTCCTGTCTTGGCTGCCTCAGCTGTGGTTCCTCTGCTCTGGAAGGTGGGCTCCCGGGCAAGGCGTCCGGGCGTGTGCTGAATGGTGGATGATTCACAGAGGGACAGCGGGAACACAGGCTCCAGGTCAGGACTCTTCCCACGTAAGCTGGTTTTCCTTCCTCCTCCTCCAGCTGTGTTAGAAAGTGGAGGCCACAAGGTTGGAATGATGCCCACTCTTCCCAGAGGAGGCTCGGGGATCCTTCTGAAAAGCCACGCTTCTGCAATCCGAGTCTTAAAAGGAAATGTCCCTTGTCCCTGCAGAGATGCACACTGTTCCCAGGAGTGCTTCTGGAACCCAACCGGATATGATTCATTCACTCGACAAGGAAGTACTTGCTAAGTGCCTGCTGTGGGCATCACACCAGCGATATCAGGCAGAAGGCACTCACTGAGCCTGCTGGGGGCGGTGGAGGGAGACAAAGGCACAAGTAAAATGCACAGTAAGCAAGAAAGAAGACACAGTTGGGGAGAGGAGAGAGAGGGCGCAGTGTCTGAGGGGCCCCTGAGTGGGTGGCTGGGTTGAAGTACCAGGACCTGGTGGCTTGAGCAGCAGAAGTCTGTCGCCTGCTAGTTCTGAAGGTCCTGGTGTCCAGAGAACCCTGCCCTGCAAGGCCCCTAGAAGCAGCTTCCCCTCACCGCACCCCTCCAGTCTCTCTTTGTTGTCACAAGGCCACCTTTCCTACATGTGCTTCTGTCCTTCCTCACCGGGACATCTGTCCTAATGGACCAGGGCTCACCTGAATGACCTCCTCTTACCCGATCCCATCTGCAGGGGCCTATTTCCAAACAAGGTCACTGTCACAGGTGCCAGAGGTGAGACTGCCTTTTGGGGGACACAGCCAGCACTGCCAGGGAGGAGCTGCACAGTTTGTGGCAAGCTCTCAAGGTCTTGTGGACCCCAACAGCTCACACACTGGCCCCGTGCAGCCTCTTCCCTCCCGCGTAGGGCTGCATAGAGCAGAGTGCTCTGGCTGTGAACCTGGCTTCTCTCCTTGCTGGCCGCCAGATTTCAGCGTGGAGGTAATTACTCGGCTTTCTGCACTCCAAACAGGAAGAGTATGCTGCCATCAAAGCTCGAACAGCCCTGGTCTCCTGGGGAATCCCACTGTCTCACGGCTTCTGCATCCACAATCCTGGTTTCCGACTTCTGATGCTTTGGTTGGTTATTCCCTGATGATCGAAGTCTCCTGCTGCCTCCTTACTGGAAGCCTTTAGATGTTGGAATTAATCTTGTTTTGGTATCCATGGGAAACACACTCAGAACTTTTCCTGGTTTTGTTTTTCCAAAGGGCTGAGGAAATTAACTTGTATACACAACGACGTCGTGTCTCTCATTATCCATTCCTTCTGTACCTGGACCAGAAGCTGCTAGGGCTTTGTGCTTTGGAAACAATAACCAAAGCACAATAAATTCTCGCTTGAGGTTCCTGTCTGAGGCAGATGGCTCAGCACTTTCTCATCATTCAGCAGAAGAACAATAGATGTAGGATTCTTTTCTTTGCTACCAAAGCTTGCTGTCTTTGTGTTTAATTAACTATTCTGCTTCTAGTCAGTAAATCAAGCAGGGACAGCTCTGGTTCTTAATGTTACAAAAGGACCCATGGGTAAAATCTTGTGCTTCGAATTTCACTAAGCTGCTCACTCCAAACTGGGTTTAATGAGAGGCACAAAGGCTAGGAGCAAAGGGTCCTGACCAGATGCGTCGATCTGTCCTTTTATTGCAAGACGACCAAGGGGATCTTATGACCTGGCCCGGTCCTTGCTTCCTCCTCTGTGAGTAGGACCACGGCACCTTCTCTTGGCTTAATTTGCAGTCACTGGGAGAAGGCAGTGAGGAAATTAATGTAAAGCCACTGAGAGAGATAAGGAGCTCTCCCCAAATGAGGGTTTCAGTCAGCCCCATACATCTTGCCCAAATTCATTAGCTGCAAATCAAGGGCAAGGGCGCTAAACCAGGCCAGACGGCACTTGGTACCAAAGCCTGAGGGTCACAGGATGTATTTCTTTCTGTCTGCAGCATGACTTTCAAAAGTTGTCCTTCTAACCAAGGGCCAGGGAGCTGTCTGAGCCATGTAATTCGTGGGTCAGCAGTGGGTCCATTGGGAGGTGGCCTTAATGCAGTTATTGAATTAAACCAAAATCCCTCCTGGCAGCTGGGTTCAGGGTCCCTCCCCACACCAAGGCTCTATAGAGGGAGAAATGCACTTAGCGCCTGGACGGGAGGGCAGAGGAGTGATGTGAAACCATGACCAGGACAACAACTCCAAGGATTCTAGTGCGGGATGTGTCTGGGAAGCCGATGGCATTGGCCACATTCCCATCAGTGGGACAATTACCTGACACCCATCACCTAAAAGAGGAGAGGTCTAATTGGTTCCTGGTTTCCAATGGGTTCAGTCAATGGTTGGCTGACTCCAACACAGAAAGGGCAACGTGGAAGGGCCTGGGGGAGGAAGGCTGCTCATACCATGGTGGCCAGGAAGTACAGTAAGTGAAGGAAGGAGCTGGTGGCAAGAATGCCCCCTTTCCAGTCACCATCCCTCCCCACCAGGCCCCACCTCCAGACATGGACTTTAGGGGAACATTTCAGATCTAAACCATAACACTGTCCCATTTACACTCTGCACAAGGGAATCCCTGTGTTATCCAAACCCATTGTTCACCTGCTGCCACCGTGTCCCCTAGCACTTGTCTGAGAGCTGAGACAGGACCTAGGAGGACCTCAGCTTTGCTACTGAGTGAAGGCAGAGTCCACTGCTGCACTCGTCCTTGGGCCTCAGCATTTAGGAGGAGCAGGAAGATGGAAATGGCCATGGTCATAACACACAGAGCCGAAGGAGTGTGGGGAGTCCTGAGTCAGTGATGCCAGCTGCTTGATCCTAAAATACAACTGTTTATTTTTGTGGGTTCTCCCTGCCCTCAGACACAACCCACTCAGAGCCCTGTGTTTGAAGAGAGGTGAAAGCCAGCGGCTCCAGGCCAGGCTGGAAGCTGTGGAGGTAGCATCTCTTTTCCTTCCCTACAACGGCTGGGTGCCTTGTGCAACGGAAGCTGCATCCTCACTTTGCAGAGGCAGGAAGAGAAGGAGCCACAGAAAGAGAAGGAGGCCAAGCAGCTCCGATGCTGACTTGCCGCTGGACCCTGGGCTGCAATAGACCCGGAGCTGAACATGTCCGGGACCCTGTGTGCAGCAGACCTTGGGGAGCCTCAGACACAGACCCGCCTCCACCTGCTCCACTGAGATGCACAGGTGCTTCTTCTCCATGCTCTTGCAAGGTCCAGAAACATGGGAGTGTGGACACAGTCAGCTGCCTTGCAAACAAAGGACACTAATCCAGACTGACTTGAGCAAGAGGGAGTGCTGGATAATAGGCCCACACTGCCCACGGCACAGGGACCAGGGTCTCTGTGTTTCTTCTCTCCACTCCCCTCCCTTCCCCCTGTCCTGATCCCAAATTCTCACTTTTCCCTCTGCCTCCTTCCCTCCTCCCTTTTGCTTTCCTCCCCTCTGTCTATCTTGTTTCTGATAGACTGTGCTTCATGGTGGCAGAATGGCAGCCAGCAACACTAGGCTTCCTCTTCAAACCTCCAGAAAGAGAAGTTTCTTTCTGCCAACAATTCATACAGAATTGAATTGCATCTAGGCCCCATTCTCACCAGTGCAAATCAGTCCCAGCCTTGCTTATTGGCTTAGTTGTTTCTCATACCATCCCCAGGCCAGGGGTGAGGCCAATTCCAGCCAGAGCATGTGGATATCTCAGGGGGAAGGCTGGCCCAGGATGGGGATTTCACTGTCCCAGGGAAGATGGGTAGGCAAACACCAGTATCTTGCATATTACGATCGATCTTCAGTTCTAAATTCTTAGGAAAATGTCAGGTTATTGGAGAGATCATTTACTTAAAGAAAGTGAAAATGCACTATTTAATTTTAAATGTAATCCTTGCAAGAATTAAATAAGAATCAAAAAGCCAAATTCCAGGGATGTTTGTAATCATGCTATTTAAATAGTAAAACCATGGCTTCAACAGGGCTGGGCATTTGGTTAAGCTGGTCACGGGGTCTCCTCCCACTGCGGTCTGATGTTTCTTTCCTGGAACAGTGATGCAGACAACACCCATGTAGAATCTGGGGGAAGCAAAGTGAAGGCCTAGAACACCCCATATCTGCATGGAGCTCAGACTTCTACCCCCAAAATTCTCTTCTTGGTGCCAAGATAGAGGAAAATGAAGAAAATTTCATTGGTAGGGATAGTGGCTGGTAGGTGATGTGCATGGCTGTGTGCATGGACATGTATGCGCTTACATGTGTTTAAGCAAATGAAGGAAGAAAGGAAGGACCCGGGAAATGACTGCCATGCCACAACCCTGCCTTCCCTGCAGGCTTGCTGGGGAATGCTGTAAAGCTCCTGGGCCCTGCTCTCTGTAACCCTCAGCACCCCCAGGGGACAAGCTGGGGTCCAGCACCCGTGGCGTTCATGTGTGACAGCAGGTAGGGGCAGAAGTGGGGTACAAAATCATGAGGTGTGCTCCAGTTTGCACATGCTTTGAGCATGTTTCCCAAGGGTTCGTGTTGGAATTTCAGCCCCCTAGCGAGATATTAACAAGGTGAAAACTTTGAGATGGGGCCTTAGGGAGGTGATTCAAGCTTAATTAAACCATAGGAAGGGTGCTCTTGGTTAAATCTTGGTGACTTTATGAGAGAGAGACCAGAGAGAAACACACACAGACACAGACATGCACAGACATGCACACACACAGAGATGCACAGACACACACACGCATACACATGCATGCTTCCTATCTCTATCCATGGCATGCACTCCTCTGCCTCAGACTCTGCCACCAAGAAGGCTCCCAACAGTGCCTCTACCTTGGCCTTCCAAAGCCACGAGCCCAAGTGATCTCCTTCTCATTGAAACTACCCAGTATGTGAAATTGGGTTATTGACAAGAAAAAACACAAGGTGTTCCCATGGGTGAGTGGAAGAGGACAGTCACCTATAACCTGGCTGGGTGATGTTGCCCCTAAATGTCATGACCTTCTTGGAACTTCAGAATGTGGGCCCGCCGGGGAATAGCGTTGCTGTAGGTGTAAATGGTTAAGAGGAAGCTGTCACTGGAGCGTGGTCCTCAAGGTTCACATGTTGGAAATTCAGTCTTCAGATCCACATGTTGATGATGCTTGTAGAGACAACCTTTTTGGGAGATTAGGTTTAGATGAGGTCATAAAGATGGTGTCCTTTTGAGAGAATCAGGGCCAAAGGCCCTCCCCAGGTGTGGGCACAATTATATTGGACTTAACATCGTGTCATGGTTTAGATCTAAAATGACCCCCAAAATCTCATGTGTTTGGATCCTGGGGTGCTATGCTCATTAGTGGATTCATCCACGGATCCGTTCATAGCCGAATCTGGTGTTGGGAGGCAAAGCCTGGTGAGAAGAGGTGGCTCACGAGGAACACGACTTAGAGGGGTGTATCCTTGTCCCCTGGTCCTCTGTCTCTATTTCCTGGATGCCATGGAGTGACCAGTCTTTCTCCTCCATGCCCTTCTGCCATGCTATTTTGGAGCCAGCTGATCATGGATTGAATCTTCAAAAAACCATGAGCCAAAATAAACTTCTCCTCCTGCAAGGTGTGGGTGTCAGGTATTTTATCCAGCAACAGAGGACAAAGTGGCTAACATGGATTTTGTTACCAGAAATGTGGTCATCGCTGTAACTAGACCAGACTATGTGGCTCAAAACCGTTTGGAATTGGTTTTCAGAAAGAATTTGGAAAGGTTTGGAGATGCCAGCTAGAGAAACATTGGAATGCTGGAATATAAACAGAGTAAGAATGGATTGGTGGGAGATTTGGGTTTAAGCTCAGAAGAATAAAATGCTGATGGTAAAAGCCAAGCTTGGTAGGTTTCCATTGGGAGCAAGGACTCCCTTGGCAATTTGACTAAAAGTCATGTGTTTTGCACCCTGGCAGAAAATTTGTCTCCAATTTGCCCATATCCTGGGACTTTGCAAGAGGCTCAGATTAAGGGCAGTGAACTAATTAATCTAGTGGAGGAAATTTCAAAGCAGATCAATATTTGGGCTGTGACACAGATATTTCTGGCTTCTTTTAGTCAGATCAACAGTGAAATTTAAGAGCAAAAAAGCATCTGTAAAAAGTTTTCAATTTCATCAGAAAAGAAGAGCCTGCAAAGCTGGGGACAGGGGGAGTGTGGTTGCTTTTAAAAGTGAGTATTCAGAAGAAACCAGGTACTTTACATCAAGGTAATAGAAAGTATGGCTTAAAGAAACCTCAAGAGTCAACACAACTCTAACCTCTTTGTAAGTTTAAGAGTGCAAAACTGTAAAGCTTTTATTTGAAAAGAGAGCTTCTGGGTTCCCTGCTCAAAAAGGACTGCATAAGAAATTTTCTTCATGGGATTTGTTTTACAGTACTCATCTATCCAGGTACTCAGAGCCCTCTGCAGTCATGATCCAAGGGGCCCTAGCCACTGCTGGTGCAAGCAACAGATGATGGTATCATCCAACTAATCCTGTTTTTACATGCATGCAGAATACAAGAAGTGTGGGGTCATAGAGGCCTCCACTGAGATTTCAGAGAAAGGCCTGAGAAGCCAGGCAGTGTGGCCAAGAAGGCAGTGTGTGAAGTTATGAGGGTGACATGCCAGGAAGTTGAAAGAGCAAAAAATGTAGAACATCTTGTTGAAGAAAGCTGCAGGCTGCGAGGGGAGCTAACCTAAGAGAGAGGTCATGTAAGCCACAACCAACAAAGCCATCCGGATGGGGCCACCCAGGCCTTTTAAAGTTCACACCTCACCATCACATGTCTTAGTTGCTGGACACAGAACTACAGTATTTAACATTTACCCTGCCGGATTTCGATCTTGCTTTGGTCCCATTTCTTTAACACAACCGTGAACTAAATAAACTTCCAGTGTTTATAAATTACCTAGTGTGTGGAATTCTGTTATAGCCACAGCAAATGGACTGAGATGGATGCAATAGCTTTGTGTTAGGGTGAGTCCTTAATGCAATACTACTGGTGTCCTTATGAGAAGCAGAAAAGAGACACAGAGAACAGGGAAGAGACCATGTGAGAACAGAGGCAGTGACTGCAGTGAGGCCCCTACAGTGAAGCCACATGCAGGAATGCCAGCTGCCACCAGAGGCTGAGATCTCACCCAAGCTTTGCAGGGTGTACAGCCCACTGACAGCCTGACTTGAACCCCTCACATCTATAGCTGTGGATGGAAACGTTTCTCTCTGTTCAAGCCACCCATTATGTGGCAGCCCTAGGACAGGAACACAGAGTGCTACTCCCACAGCCCAGACAAGGAGGGCTGCTATAGAACCTCACGTAAGCCACAGAGAAAGGGCTCCTGGCCATGGAAGGGAACTGGCCAGGCAGAGCCTGGCACTGGGAGAGCTGGATCAAGAGGAAGCTGGCCCCAGTGGTGACCCCAGTCAAGGGCAAGTTGTCAGCCCAAAGTCCTGTGGGCTACCGCTCCTGCAGACCTCAGCTCAAATCCACGTCTTGGGCACTGTCTCCTCAGCACCCAGCCATGGCACCTGGGGGGACCATTCTATACCTCTTGACCTCCATCAGCCCCATAAGCCATCCCAAAGACACATCAATATCAATAAAAACTGGTTCTGTAGTTGTAGCTTGGGAGAGGGCCCTCCTTGACCTTTGCTTCATGCAGACAGCCACCTGTTAGCCTTCTTCTCAGCCCCATGCTCAGAGTTCTGTCTTCATCCACCTACTAACATGATGTGAGAGACCAGGCTCCACATCCGTGTGCCAGCTGGCTCCCTGGGAGTCCTGCAACAAGTCCAGTAGTAACCACATCCAAGGCACAGCAGTGGTGTGATTCAGGATCACAGGACCTCCTTCGTCCTCCTCCAGCCTCAGGTAGCAGCAGTTCCTGGAAGCCAGACATCTGTGGTCATCTTTGCTTCCTCTTTTAGTGCCATCAGTCTTTCCAGTGCCTGTGCAGACAGTTCCTGCGTTAAGTCCCCCTGCTTGACGACAGGTCTAGGATAATTTGCTTTCCCCTTGGATGCCAGCAGTGCTCACTCTCCAGATACGCTAGAGCCTCAGTTGTGCAGCTCCTGGCCAGTGCTCTTCTCAGTCCCACTTCAACTATAGTGGTGCAGTTGTGCCTCTGCTCATGCATCTTCCCACAGACGTAAGTGCTGGAGGCCAGGGACCCTCTCTGTCTTGGCCACCACTTTTTCCCCATTCAGTGCAGAGATACCAAGAAATACTTTTTAGAATGCAGAGACTGGGCCATTGGAAGGGAAGGGAAGGGAAGGGGAAGTGAAGGGAAAGGAAGGGAAGCGAAGGAAAGAGAAGGGAAGGAAAGGGAAGGAAAG
>NW_004955486.1:6747796-6898385 GCF_000276665.1 Chinchilla lanigera | reverse complement strand
CTGTTCATAGTCTGATCCAATTCCCTGGCAGGGATGGGGCCAAGCCCAGAGTCCTGAAGCAGCGCCCCTGTCCCCACCTCAGCACCCATCAGCTCCTCCTGCTTTTACACACACACACACCACCTGCCAGCTCCAGAGCTGCTGCACATTCCCATCATGCACCACAGCTCCGGAGTCCTGAGGCCCTGTGCCACCCTCTGGCGCTGACTCCACATCCAACGGGTTGCTTCTCCAGCTTCTTCAGGGCTGGTCAGGTCCTGGAACTGCAACTCCCAGGGCGCGTGTGCAGCTGTGACTGGTGGTGCCTGCAGGGACTAGATGGATCAGAAGGGTGAGGGTAGTTTTAAAGTGCCCTCACCAGCTTAGGATCAGCCTAATGAGCGGTAACTGAGGCCACGTTCTGGGCTGTTTGCCCTCTCTCCATCCTTCAGTGCCTGCAGGACCCAAGGAGGCTATCCCTTTACCCTTCAGGAAGCAAAGAGGCAGAGTCTTGCCTCAAGCTACACAGCAGGTTTTTCAGGATGGCTGCAGCAGCATCGGCTGCCTGGGCCCCTCAGTCCCTCTACACCTCAAGGTACCATCTGCAGAAGACGTCACGTGGATCCTTCTCCTCCTCCCACTGACGTGGGGTACCGCAGCTCCCAGGCATGGAGCCAAGCCAGGCTGCTGGGCTCACACCTCTCTGACCCCTCCAGAGCCAGAGCCCTGGGCACATGAGGGGCCCTCTGAGTGAGCTCATTTCCCATCCACAGAACAGCATAAGAACCTGTAGGCCCTAAAGTGACAGAGACCCTGGTCCAACAGGTGATAAGCACCTCCAAGCCACTCTGCAGAGCACTTCCTGTCACCCACACCCCCATGCCCTCGGGAGAGGGGAAGGTCGACCCTAGAAGTCAGCGGCCACTCTCCTTCTACTTCGTGCCACCCAAAGTCTCGCCCAGCATCAGTGCTTAAGAGCACAAGCTGGCACCCAGGGCGCTGGGCTGCTCCACTGGCGTACAGTGTGAGCCACACATGTAATCTTGCATTTTCCTGCAACTACATTAAAAACTATAACAGAAAATCAGGTGACCTTAATTTATATATCATTTTGCATTATATTGCAATGTATAACCCAACATATACAAAATGTGAACATGTAAACATGTAATCAATATAAAAAATTTAATACATTATTTTATACATTTTTGGTTTAAAATCTTTGGAATCCAGTGAGTATTCGTGCTGTACATCCGGCATGCTGGGCTCCCTTCTTGGACAGGGCTGGAGACATAACCGACACTTTCCAATCATGCAGCCAGGCTCCAGCCTTTGCAGCCACCCTCCCAGCCAGACGCAATTGCAGAGAAGGGGGGTGGTGTCCTGTGTGTCCAAGGGGTGAGGGCCCTACTGGCTCCACGCCACAGAAGGCTCCGTGGTCCTGCTGGAGAAAAGCCAGCAGATTGTAAGGCCAGAGCTCCAGGACCAACTGAGGCAGAGCCTGCAGCTCCCCACTTCCCCACTGCCCCAGGCAAACAGGGGAACACAAAGCCCGGGAAACTGAGTCCTCATCCTCCACTGGAAACACCTGCTCTCCACAGAGAGTTCTGCTTGGATGGAGAGGTCTTTGTTTGCAGCAGGCATCCTTTGGGGCAGATCAAGGGAAAGCCAAGTCAATAGAACAGGGGTGAGTGGCCGGGCTGGGTCTCCAAGGCTGCCAGTGGCTCCCATCCCCTGCGGGCCCAGCGTGCACACCACAGAACCAGTGCTTCCCCAGCTACAAGCTCACCTCCCACCAAGCCAACAGCAGGCCCGGCACAGAGCTGCACCGGAAGCTGAGGAGGAGGGCGGGACTCAGGTCTCAAGGGCTCCGCCCACCAGCTGAGGAACTTGGGCACATGTTTCAGTCTCTACCAGCCTCTGCCTTTCCAGATGGTTCTGGGGTCACATGAGCTGCAGGAGAAGCGCCCAGCACCACCACAGCTGTGGGACACAGTGTCAGCTTCAATCCTGCCTCTTCATCACACACAGCAGGACCAAGGGCCACAGGCAGGGGTGGCTTCCCCCAAGTGGGTGGTACAGTCCAGGCTGGCTTCCAGTCTTGGAGCACCTGAATGCCACACTATGGTACTCCTTGTCTGATCATGGTGGGACCCAGGGTCCTGCAGCCACAGAAGACAGGGCCCCATCACACAGACCATCGTTCATTCAGCAGATCGCGCTCACCCCCCTTTCCCTTGTCTCAGTGGACATCGTGATTGCTTGGGCCCATGGCTGATTCAGTGAGCCTCAAGCAGATAGAAACTCCCTTCCTCACTCCACGCCCTTCCCTGCTCTGGGCCAAGGGCTCGGCACTTTCAGGCGCTGGGTAGTCAGGGCCACCACTGGCATCTGTGACGCTTCTGTGCAGATTTCTAAGTGGTGGCCTCTGGACCGCTAAAGGAGACCAAGAGTGTCTCTCTGTCTGGGCCAATGCAGCCCCCTTGTGGGGACTGAGGCCTTGGCATGTGAGCTTGGATGTCAGCATCCACCTCTCCGCAGACAGGTGGGCAGGGCACAACCCTGCAACTGCACGTGGCCCTAAGAGTAGTCTCACTCTAGGAAATCAGAAGTCTGGATCAAAATGTGGTTTCTCATCCAGTTAGACACCTCCTCCCTACATGCAGGCCAAGTGCTGGACTCAGCTGGGCAGAAGGGAGTGGGAAACTAGTCTGTGACTGCTTAGGAGCCACTGCTCAGTGCCTTCCCCCTTCTCTGGGGGTGGGGTTGAGGAATGAAAGATGGTGGCCGTGAAGGATCAAACCTCAGTTGCTTGGTGTTGCTGCAAGGTGGCCCAGAAGCTCCACTTGCTGAAACCCAGCACTGGCTCTTTCTCTCATGAGAGGATTGTTGTTCCAGGTTTTGTCTCCTAAATGCCCTACCCACTACTGTGGGATGAGCTGGAGATCCTGTCTGTAGCAGGCAGTGCCACTGGCCACCAGCACATGGACCTCACTGTGCTTCCCTGCCTCCTGTATGTCACAGGCATGTGACTTGAGGGTTTCTAGGAGCTCGCAAAAAATCACCTTTTACTGGACTGTGCTGCAGGCGCATGGGGACTGTTAGTGACTGTGGCATGCCCAGGTCTGGCCTGACCCCTCTGGTGGCTCCTGGCCAGCTCCTCGCAGCTTGGGTCTTGGGTCTTCAGGCAGACAACCACTCTTGCTGCGTGTTTTCTATGACAACCTAGGAAATGTGTCCTCCAGCCCCAGATCTGGACCTGCCGTGCCACCTGCTGCCCCGCCCTTTCCTGTGCAGTCACCTTCGTGCCCTGCCAAGGAGAGGCAGGTCCTGAGCTGACACAGGTCCTCCCCACTTCTCACCCTTCACTGTGCTGTCAACACGGCTCCCAAACACTGATGGTGTGAGGAGCCTTGTGCCCCGTTCTCACAGGCAAAGAACTCGCTCTACCTTAAGAAGGTGGCAGCTGAGAACCCGCCTCTCTGATTAAATTTCTTTTAGTTCCTCATCCTCTCTTATGTGTGCTGGAGGTGGGTGACAGGGTCACAGAGCCATCTTCCTGTGCCTCACAAAGTTCCGCCCATGCAGTCCAGCCTCCCTGCTCCTTTGAACCTGCACAAGCACTTTAGCTACTGAGCTCAGCTCTGGGGCTCCATGGAGACACTGAGATGATAGGAGAGGCACCCAGAACCCTCCTGCTGCAACACCACGTTGCTGTGCCTCGTCTCAGTTGTAGAGTTGAAACTGCTAAGGCCACATCTTGTGGGAGGAACCAAGGCTTTTCACTGGTTTAATTCAGCCTCAAAGACAAGAAGTGATGTCACCTCCACTTGACGATAGTCATCACTGGATCTACAATGTGAACATGACAACGTCTTCAAAAGCCCTGGGCTGTCACTTGTTGAAAAGGTGCCAGACAGAGGCTGCTACTTGAATCAAAGCAGGATCAGTGTCCTTGCTGCCTCGGGTCTCAGGGCACAAATGTCCACTCAGTTCCACTTCTCACTCATTTTCCAGGGTCTCCAGGTGTACTGCTTTCATACCTCCTGTGCCTCCCTCCTTCTTTAATGACTTTTCTTCACCGGGTTTCTCTGTCACGTGTGTGTGTGTGTGTGTGTGTGTG
Source organism: Chinchilla lanigera (assembly GCF_000276665.1). NCBI lineage: Eukaryota > Metazoa > Chordata > Mammalia > Rodentia > Chinchillidae > Chinchilla > Chinchilla lanigera. The sequence continues at coordinate 6,894,283 of NW_004955486.1, read as the reverse complement.
TGTGTGTGTGTGTGTGTGTTGCTTTAAAAATTTTGGGGGAAAATATATCTAAGAACTTCTAAACACTCTATTTTAAACCACAAAGGGGGTTAGGCCAGATCATTGAAAATGATGGTCAGAATGATGACAGTGATGGTAGTAGTGATGATAATGATGATGATGGTGATAGTGATGATGATGGTGATGATGATGGTGATGGTGGTGGTGATGATGGTGACAATGGTGATAGTGATGATGATGATGGTGATGATGGTGACGGTGGTGGTGATGATGGTGATGATGATGATGATGATGGTGATGGTGGTGGTGATGATGGTGACTATGGTGATAGTGATGATGATGATGATAATGATGGTGATGGTGGTGGTGGTGATGATGGTGATGATGGTGATGGTGGTGGTGGTGACGATGGTGATGATGATGGTGACAGTGGTGGTGATGATGATGATGGTGATGGTGGTGGTGATAAGGGTGGTGATGACTACTTGGTGGTGATACTGACGATAGTGTTTGTGATGATGATTCTGGTGGTAATGATGATAGTGATGATGGTGGTGATGATGGTGATGATGATGGTGACTATGGTGATAGTGATGATGGTGGTGGTGAGGATGGTGATGATGATGGTGACTGTGGTGGTGGTAAGGGTGGTGATGACTATAGTGGTGGTGATACTGATGATAGTGTTTGTGATGATGGTTCTGGTGGTAATGATGATGGTGATGATGGTGGCAGTGGTGCTGGTGGTGACAGTGATAGTGGTGATGGTGACAGTGGTGGTGGTGGTAATGGTGGTGGTGCTGATGCTGGTGATGGTGGCAATAGAGATAATGATGCTGGTGGTAACAATGGTGATGGTGGTGGTGATACTAACAATGATGGTGGTGCCAGTGGTGATGGTGGTGGTCATGGTAGTAACAATGGTGGCAGTGGCAGTGATGATGGTGGTGATGGTGATAGGGTAACAGTGGTGGTGGCATTTGATGATGGCTGTGTTAATGGTGATGACGGTGGAGATCATGGTGGTGGTCATGGTGATAACAATGTGATGGTGACAGGGATGGTAGCTACCGTCTGTGGAGGACTTACGTCTGTTCCATGGTGCTGATCCCTTTCCATGCATAATGTCAACTACTCAAGAGGCTGGTTGAGAAGTTTCTCAAAACAGTGCAGCCAACCCTGCAAACTTCCTGGCTCTGAAACACTTTGCCTTTCTGGATGGAAGTAGGAGGAGCCCTCAGTACCTGCCTAAGAATCCTCAGGACTGAGAAAAGAGCACCTGCCCTGCTGGGTGTTGGGCAGGTAGTTCCATGAGAGACACTGTGAGGGAGAAAGAGAAGAGCAAGAGGCCTGAGGGCAGCAGGATGGGTGAGGCTTGCAGGAAGCCAGCACCTGCAGAAGGAGACAGAGACCAGCTGCCTGGCAAGAGGGGCCAATGCCAGCACCCCAGGGAGGAATGGTCTCTGTCAAGCATTTGGTGCAAACCCCTCCTGCTCAGGCAGTGTCTGGCTGGGAATATGGGCGGCTAACTAGGAGCAAAGCCTCACAGAGGGTCCTTCAAGGAGCCATTGTGTGAGCAGGTGATTTCATTTTGTGCCATTAGCTGCCATCCTTCACTGAGCTAAGGGCACCCAGAAAAGCCCATGACCTCACATCTGCCTGGAGCATTCTACACACTCAGAACTGGGAGATAAATAGGGGACCTTCCCAGTGCTCCAAGCACCATCCACCCCTCTCACCAGGAAGCCCAGTCCCTGGACTGCAGCTCTTGACAACAGACTGTGGGCAGTCCCATCACTCAGAACTGGTGCCCGCTGTGGTCAGGAGCCAGGCTGTGATTCAATAAGCCAGCAGCCCCAAGTCAGCAAGATCATCATTTGGAAATGGCTCTCCTCCGCCCCAGTCTATTTCACAGACTTGAGATTCATCTGTCTAATCTCTTATCTGTAGCTATGAAATTGTATTCCCCTCTTAATAGGCCCACCAATGTTATAGATGAATAGTTCAATAGCAGGCGGCAAGGAAGCAGCAGGCATACTAAAAAGAGACATTAACTCCTCGCACCCACAGCCAGAGCCGCCAGACCCCGTGTCTGGAATTTCAATCAGCTTGGCCTTGGTCTGGCCTCAACCTGGGGAAGGAGGTGCTACAGAGCCGAGCACAGTGAGACGTGCCGCCGTCACCCCTGCCGGGGACCCGTGTGCATGGGGCCGCCCCAGGCAGGGCGAGGGATGAGGGCTGAGGCACCCTTCACTGCTCCTTCCCTTAGGGTTGCTGCTCAGTGGTCAACCCCTTTTCCCTTCCTGTCTCAAAACTGAGCTCACCTTCCTCTTATACCTTCTATAGCTCCTCAGTGACGTAAGGATTTTGCCCAATCCCAAAACTCTGCAGTGTATTCAGGGGCCCTTGTTATTTTTCTGCATTTCCCTTAACAAACTCACCTCCCTTGCCCCTGCTCAGCCTCCTTCCCTGCGATCTCCCACCTTGGTTACTGGCTTCTATGTCTTCCGGCTGGGCTGTCCTCTCTTCTTCACCTGGATGATTGGACTTGACTTTGAAGCTATAGGAGGAGACCTCCCCTCACAGGAAGCTGCCCCAAAGCACCAGCTGCCACTCTCTCTGAATGGGCTGAGTGACAGCCCCAAAGATGAGCCCAAATCCTAATACCCAGGATCTGGGATGTGATCTTATTTAGAGCCTACACATGCAGTAAGTAGAGAGTCTCGATATGAGACCATCCTGAATTAGGGTGGCCCAAATCTAAAACAAGTAGAAAAAGGCAGAAAGAGATTTGGTCCCCTGGTCAGAGGAGAAGGTGACATAGAAATGGAGGCAGAGGCTAGAGGGAGGTGGCCACCAGCCACAAAGCACCGGGAACCCCCAGGAGCTACCAGAGGCAGGACAGTCCCCCTGCCAGAGCCTCCAGAAGAAGCGGGATCCCACAGCACCTTGACTTCAGACTCTGGCTTCCAGAATGGTTACTGATGCCTTAAGCCCCTCAGTTCGTGATCATGAGTGAGGGTGGCCCCCAACACTTGCTGGTCTAAGTGCTGCCCACACGCGCTGCCCACCACAGCCCAGGACATCATCGGCCTTGTCTCTCCCTCCCTGGCCTGTGAGCCCCTTGGCTGAGGGTCTGCTGGTTCACCTGTGTCTGACCGGTGAAGCCTGGGATGCGTCAGGGACATGGTACACACCAGCCGTGCAGAGGGAACGAAAGAGAACGGGTTGGAATTGCAGGGGTCACTGGAGAATCTCCAGTTACCAGATGCCAAAAGGGGGCCTGTGCCTCAAGAATCAGGGGCCCAGGGCTTCCACAGCTGCCGGGGTCCTGCCTGGGCAACCCTCAGCCTGCATCTCCTACACCTGCCGCCACTGACTGCAGCTTCACAATGCTTACTCCTGCAGGACGCCTTTGCTTCCCTGGCAGGACCTTCCCCGCCCTTCCTGCCCCCGTAGTGGTCTCTCATGCCCACACACTCTGGGATGCTCTTGGGCTCTGTCTGAGGCTCACTGATGCCGTAGTACTGGCAACACTTAGAAGGAAAAACAGTAGTGAAAATCGAGGCTGCCAGTACTTACCAAGCAGGGCCGGGTGCCAGGGAAGATAGGTTGCCAGGCAGGGGAGTCCAGGCTGGGGCCACCCCGCCTTCAAGGCAGCTACCCGCTCCCTGCCCAAGAGCCCCAGCTGCTCCCCGACCACAGGACTCGTCCACACAGTCTCCACCTGTTTCTGGAGGTGCCTGGCTAGAGCCCCAGGCGCCGGCTGTCAGAGTGTCATCTCATTTGCTGGCTGGTCACTTCTCATTATGCTCACTCTGGTCTGATCCTCCCCAGGAGTCCCTGGTGCTAGGAAGACCCAGGCAACAGACCTCATCTATGCCCAGGAAAAAGCACCTCTCCCTTCCACACTTCTCAGGTTCTGCAGCTGCCACTCCCCCATCAGGGGTCACCGGCCTTGCCTGCTTCTCCGCCTCCAGACACTCTGCAAGGCCACATGCAGCCATCAGAGGCACCAGAGACACTGCCAGTGCCCTTGGGAGCCTGTAGGAGAGACAGAAAGCTGGAAAGAGAGTTAAGGCCAGACTCTCTGCTTGCCAGTCTCACAGGTCACAGGAAGGGCCAGTCCCTCTGGGGAGTTAACGGAGGTTCCGGAGATGGACAGAAAGCTGAGTTCTCCCTTGAAGAGTGGCTAAGACTGGGCGGGTGGGAAAGGGGAGGAGGATACATCCAACATCGGAAGGAAGAAGGTGGGAGGCCAGGCCCGGTGCAGGGATGAATGTAACTGGGGGACAGACCCCAGGGCCGAGGCTCACCCCACCACCTGCTACCCACCCAGATCCCCTGGCTTCCTGCAACTTGGTTTCTCATCTGTACAGATGCAGAGAAATACCGGGTTGGGTGGCAGGCCTGGTCCAGAGCAAGTGCTTCTGAATGCCAGCCCTGGTCACTTAAAGGTCAAGGCCATGCGGGCAGGGCAGCTTCAAGGTCAGATTGGAGCTCAGCGGTGTCTTCCTGTGGGGAAATGCTAGTTTGTGCTGTTGCCACCTGACTCAGTATGCATGGTTGAGTCAGAGCTTTGGGCTGCAAGTAACAACAAAGCAGTTAAGTCAAAACTCAGACCCTACTGCGCCACCCAAAACAAGAGGCTGCAGATGCTACAGGAGTGGGTGGGTGGCTTCAACATGCCATGTCTTCCCTGCGATGCCTCCGTCTTTCACAGTCCCACAGGGATTTCTTCAGTGAAGTGTTTGGGATTTCACTCATTTTTAGTCGAGTTCTTGGTCTTTTACTGTTCAGTTCCAGAGTGTTCTTTAAATATTCTTGGTATGAGTTCTTATTCAGATATAGATAGATGAATAGATGATAGATAGATAGATAGATGATAGATAGATAATAGAGTTATATCATATATCATCATATATCATCTATCATATATTATATATATTATTTTCAAAAGTATGGCTTGTCTACTCGGTCATTTTGTAATGTGTACTGATGAGCAGATTTTAAAATCTTTGAGTTCCATCACATGATTTTTTTTTCCTCTTACAAATAGGGCTTTTCCTGTCCTATAAGAAACTTTTTGCCTACCTTAAAATTCCACAGTATGCTAAGTTTTTTTCTAGGAACTAGATGATTCCAGCCTCCATATGCAGTCCTATGATCTCCCTCAAATTAACTTAGAAAATAGAATGAGCTATAGGTTTGATCTCATTTTCTCCATAGACCTAGCTAGTTGTTTCAGGATCATTTGTTAGAAGAATTTTCCCTTAATCAATGGACCTAATGACTTGGCTGAAAACCAATTGACTGTGTGAGGACCTATTTTTATGCTCTGTATTTTGTTCAGCTTGTCTATTTTTCTATTCTTCACACCAATATCATGCCATCTTAAGTACTTAAGGTTTATGGCAAATTTTAATCAGATACATAAGTTTCCCAACTTCTTTCTTTATTTCAAAATTGTTTACCCACTCTAGATCCTTTGCATTTCCATATGAATTTTAGTATTAATTCAATTTGCTCAAAATAACCTGCTACAATTTTGATAGGGATTATACTGAATTTGTAGATCACCTTCAAGAGGAGGCACTTCCTAACAACCTCAATTCTTTTAGTCTCTGAGAAGTCTCTTTCTTTCTACTGAGCCATTATCTCAGGAATGTTTTCTAAATTTCAGCATAGAAATCTTGCAATTCTAGTATTATTAGACTCTCCCCCTAGATATTGAGTTTTGTGCTACTCTAAATGAAAAGAAATTCCATACTCTGTCATGGTCACTGGCCCCCAAAGCCCATATGCTGAAGCCTTGATCCCATACCGTGCCATTATTGGAAGATCCTGGGACATTTAAGGGGAGGTGCCTAGTGAGAGACAGTTAGGTCACTGAAGGAAAACATCTCACTCCACTCTCCTCCCATTCTGTACTATGCTGCCCGGTCCCCAAACACGCATGAACACAAATAACCCTTCCCTCCTTTTCAATTGATTGTCTCAGGCATTTTTATCCCAGTGACAGAAAACTAACTAATGCTTACTTCAATTTTCCATTGCTGGTCTACAGAAACACCTTTGATTGTGTATATTGACTTTGTGTCCTACAAACTTGTATATTCACATGTTACATCTACTGAGTTATTTGATTACATAGGGATTTTAAGTAACCAATTCTGTCATCTCTAAATAGCAACTTTTACTGTTTAATTTCACATGTTTATCCATTTTATTTGTTTTCCTTCATTATTACAGTGGCAATGACTGTGTACATAAGACCAAAATAAATAGCAGGAGAAAACAATCTTGCTTCAGTCCTTTAGAGGAGAGAATTCTAATGTAATGTTTGCTGGTTTTGTCGTTGTGTGTAAATCATTCATCAGGTTGAGAAAGTCCCTTCCTATTCCTAACTCACATAGAATTGTGGTTATGGGTAGATGCTAAATTTTGTCAAATTCTTCATTTTTCAGCCTATTGAAATGTTCATATGGATTGTCTACTCCATTCTGTTAATGTAGTAAATTATATCAACTTGTTTTTGAATGTTAACCTAACCCTGCAATCCTAGAATAAATCTAATCAGGTTTAAAAACTAATAAAATTAGGAGTGTTCTCTCCTTCTTTATTTTACAAAAAAAAAGTAGGGTTGGTATTCTTTCTTCCAATAAATATGTGATACAATTCACATTCGAAGACATCTTCACATGGAGATTTATTTAAAGGAAAGTGTTTAAAAACCAACTGAATTTACATAATAAGCATCAAGCTATTTAAAGTTGTATTTTCAATGAACTTCTCTATCTCATTTGATTTCTCAAAGTGAGAACTTTACTGGTATGAAGTTGTCTAAACTATGTCTTTATCTAGTTAACATCCATAAGATCTGTAGTGATATTCTTTTCCACATACTTATACAAATAATTTTTGTTTTCTCCTCTTTCCCTTGATCACTCATGTAGATATTGATTCAATTTTTCATATTACCAACTTTTGACTTTTGATTCTTCTCCATTTCATCTATGTCATATTTTTCTATGTCATTGATTTCCATTCTTACTTTTATTTTTTTTTTCTATTTGCTTTGGGTTTTCTTTGTTCTTTATTTTCTCTGTTCTTAAGGTGGAAGCTTAAATCCTTGACTTTAAATTTTTTGTTCTTTCTATTACAAACATTTAAAAATCTGTAAATTTTCCTTTAAGTGCTGTTTTAGCTGTATCCAAAAAGGTGTGATGTTTTGTGTTTTTGTTGTTTGCAATTCAAACTAATTTTCTAATTTTACTTGTGATCTCCTCTTTGACCCAAGGGTCATCTAAACGTATTGCTCAGTTTTTTCATATTTGAGTATTTTAGTTTCATCCTCTTGATATTATCTTCATTTAATAGCATGCTATCACAGATATTTGTTATTTAAATTCCTTGATGTGTATTGAGATGTATCTCATACTTCTTTCTTTGTAAATGTCTTATGTGAACTTGAGAAATTGTGCATTGCAGAGTTATTAGTGGTGTTCTGGAAATATCAATTAAGTTGCTTGATACTATTGTTTACATTCTGTATGTGTTTGCTGATTTTTGTTACCTATTTCTTCTATCAGTTGTGGAAAAACTGGTGTTAGCAGTTCTGTCATTGTGGATTTGTCTATTTCTCCACAGTATTCGGTCAATTTGGGTTCATACATTTTAGACCTCTGTTATTAGTTGCATGTATTTAGAATTATTCTGTGTTCTTGACACACTGCTCCTTTTATCGTTGTGTTTTGTACACTCTTCTCTCTAGGGATACTGTTTTTGCAAAGTCTACTCTTTCTGATGTTAACATCGTGCAAGCTTGCAGGCTTGAGGATTTGCATAGTCTATCACTTGAACCTTTTCAATTTCAGCATGTTTATGTCTTATATTTTAACTGTGTTTCTTGTGTACAGTACATGGATGAGTTTTGCCTTTATATCCAGTTTAATGTTCAGTGGCTGTATTTATTCATTTACCTTTGTTTACTTTATTTCTGGTTAACATCAGTTAATTGTGCATAATAACAGGTTTCAGTATATTTCACTGTGTACTACAGCATGCACTGATAAAATCCTGTTTCTATAATTGGTCAATGTCTTTTGCTGACGTCCCCATAACAGAGAGAATGTAGAGTCCTTCTCTCTATACATCTGGCTTCACCTGCCGTCATGTCCTCCACATCCATTCAATTTCCTGCAGCTGCCCAGATCTGAGTCTTTAGAGCTGAGAAGGTGCTTGTTGACGGGCTGGGAAGTGAGTCGCCCACATGCCCAGTCTGCTACCACTTTGGTCTAGAAATCTGGAGCCTCCAGAACTGCAATAAGTAAATGACTATTGCTTGTAAGCCCTCCAGTCTACGGTGTTTTGTTACAGTAGCCTGAACAGATTCAGGAGCCATCAATCATTATCAGAATAAAAAAAAAATTCCACCACCATCCCTTGGTTAAAATCTTACATAGCCATTTGCTTGTTACATTTCTCAAAAGCAATAAACTAGTATTGACATGACACTATTAATCAAACTAGACTTTTGAGATAAAGATGTCCTTGCATTTTAATTTTTTCTACTAATGTCCTTTTCTTGATCTAGAATTCAATCTAGCATAATGTAATGCACTTAAATATGTGGCCCTTCAATTTATAACAGTGTCATAATCGTCCCTTATCTTTGGTGATCTTGATATTTTTCATGATCACTGGCCAATTATTTATAGAACATCCCAGTGTTAGTCAGAGTTCCATCACTATAACACATATCTCAGATAATCAGCTTGTGAAGAGGAAAGGTTTGCTCTGGCTCACAGTTTGGATGGACAGTCCAGACCCATTCCTTTGGGCTATGGTCAGACAGTACATCACGGAGGGACCATGTGACAAAGGAGAGCTGCTCACTTCATGGGCAGGAAGCAAAAGCAAAAAAGAAGAAGGTCCAGGGTCCCACAATCCCACCCACCAAGTGCACTTTCCCAGTAATACAAAAAGCTCTGTTTAGACCCCACCTCTCAAAGTGACATCATCTCCCAATACTGTCATTCTGTGGATGGAGCCTTCAACATAGGGACATTTGGAGGACATTCAAGATGCAAACTACAGTGGCCCTCCATTTGGATTCATCTGATGTTGTTCATGAGACAGGGTCTGTGGCATCTGCAGGCGTACACTGCAGGGAGGAAGTGACCTCATCTCCTTACACCAGGGTACTGGTAACCAGTAATTCTAACCCGGTCACATCATTAAAACAGTGTCTGCCAATTTCTCCAGTAGAAAACTAACACGTTTTCCCTTCTCACACTCTGTTCTTTAGAAGTGAGTCATTAAATCAAGTGCATATTCAAAGGGAATGAAATTGAGCTTCACTTCTTGGAAGGAAAAATAAGAATAGAACCCATGATCATGTAAAACCACCTTAATAATCAACAAACCTTTCAGAGGAGGCGCTTTGAGTTCACATAAGTACCCTGTTTCCCCTCAAAGACTCGCTCACTAATTTTATCTCCTCTGGAGAGTGTTTCCACTGTGTGTTCCAGTTGTTACCACATACAACCCTCAGAAATGTCACTGAGTATTATTTACTCTATGTGTTTCCTAGTTTTTACTCTGTGTTCTTAGTTATCCTTTATTATAACTCCTTTGAAGTCCCCAACTTTCCATCCAGAACCTCCTTCCTTTATGGGTTTGCTTGTGTTGACTGTTTCTTCTCTTTGCAGAGGTCACATTTTATTGCTTCTTTGTGTATCTTGGAATCTTCCATTCGTCAAGATGTTGTCTGAATCAATATTAGTGACTGAAGTAAGCAACATATAGCAGTGAAAGGTGCACCCCTCTCATGTCAGGCCATCACAGAAGTGGAAGTCGAATCTGCAGCTCAGGGGGGTCTGGGGTTTGTTGTAGCTTTAGTTTCATTTGGTTTGCTGCTGGCTGGAGATATTTTAGAAGGAGATCAGGTCTTTCCTCTGTAGGGCTCTGGCTTTGAGCACAGGAAGGACTCCAGCAGTCTCTGTAACTTGTAGCCTGAGTTGCACAGGCTGGGATTGAACTTGTGATCCTCTTGCCTTTCAGAATTTTGTCTGCTATGACAGCTGGTGCCAGTTTTTGGAGTGTTGTGGGGTTCTTTCTGCACCTACCCCAGTCCCACTGAAAGCCTTTAGCACCTCTCTCTGCCCAGAAACCTCAGGAACTTTTCTGCCTGCTCAGCTTCCCACGCCTGAGCCCTTGGCAGCTGAAAGGCTCCCAGAGGGCTCCAGAGAGATGGTTCCCAGGGCCTCAGCTTAGCCCACCACCTTCAGAGGCAGCTTCCTGAGTGTGAGGGAGGGCCCCACATGCCTCGTGAATGGTCTCCATACAGCCTCAGTGAAGACTGTGGGGAGGACTGAATGGGAGGAGGGGTGAGAACCTCACCTGCAGGAACTGGGGGACTCTAACTGTCCCGGCCCCACCTGGCCATGGAAAGTGGTCAGGTTGTAGTGTTTTCACCTTGGCCCCTCGATCCCTCCAGGTGAGACACGTCTACCCTTTGCAACCCTCCCAGGGAAGACGGTGACCACAGTCTCTTCTCTCCTTGAAGGGTTCGGCAGCTTCTGGTGCTTCATCTCTCTCATCCTTCTTTTTGCAACCTCAGCTGCCCAATAGATGGATTCTTAAAAGTCATGATCTTTAGGGTATCCGGCTCATTTGGGTTGTCAAGATGAAAGCAGAGGTCTCCACTGCAATCTGTGTTTTAACGCCAGGTCCATTTGCAATTTAAAGAACCTCCTCAAACATCATGCTGGGTTCGTACCAGGTCTACATGGCATCTGGCTGCCCCTTCCCTAAGAGATGTGGGCAGACTTAGTCTCTCCTTCACTGCTCTTACACTGGGGAGTCTCCAGCTGAGCCACTTTCCCTCTGGCCCAGTCTCCCAGTAAAGAGTCTTCAATGACATCTGCTAAAGCTCAGTCAGACTTTATTTAGGGCCATGTCCACAAGTACAAGGACTAGGGCAATGGGGCTTTGCAATGGGCAGAGACACTGAGTCCCACCCTGAGCTCAGCAAGCGCAATTTATGTCCCAGGAGCATATGGGAGCCAGAGGGTGGAAAATCACCAAAGGGAAGCACCTCAGGCAAGGAGAGTTATGTGAAACCCAGCCAAGAGAACACCTGCTGAAAGGCACCCAAGGTAATCAAGTCACCTGGGCAGAGTGGAGGGCGAAGTGACCAAACAGATGTGACCAAAGAGTGATCAGATGTTGGGGAGGGGGGAGTCCAGCTAAACAGACAAGCAGAGCTCTTGCTAAACCTAGATTTGGCAAAGAAGCACATAAATGTACCCAGGAGAAGTTTCAGGGCCAAGCAGAGACTCCTTGTCATTCTCTGGAAGTGCCTGCCTCTTTGGCTCTTCCTCCTTCGTACAAGAAGAGGGGCCAAGCAGAGCTCCCAGTGTGACCTACAGAATATCCACAACCGGGGCCACACAGCATGGCAGTGCTGTGAGCTCCAGCTCTGTGGGACAGAGTGCTGGTGGCCCCAAGTTAAGCAACTGGTCCGAGGGGCTCACATGGCACACAGGGCTGGCAGGGTCATCATCCAGAGGAAGAAACAGGAGCAGGAACCCTGAGGTCCCTGCCTCGAGGCCAAGCTGGCGGAGCCCACGTGTCAGGCTCCAGGTGAAGACAGTGTGGAGATAAAGACCTCAAGCACCCGGATGAGGACCAAGCCTGCACATTTGTCTCCTTCTTATATGCATGGGAGGAAAGAAGGAAAATAATGCTGGAGTGCTTGGGGCAGGAGGTGAGTTATTTCAAACCCTGGGAGACAAAAGGAGATCAATGACTGTGCAGGTTAAATGTGCAGGGAGCCCACAGAACTTCACAGAGCTCCCTAATGAGCTCCAAGTTTCATCTGACATGTAACAGCCCGGTTTGGGGAAAACAAAGATCTACGTGTGAACTTGGTTCTGCCACTGACTTGCTGAGGTAGAGGTTTTAAGAGGCAGGGCCTCGTGGAGGTGGTTAGGTAATGGGGGTGTGCCTTTGAAGGGCATTCTGCAACCCCAGACCCACCTCTCCCCTTCCTCTCTTTTACTCCCCAGCCACCATGAATCACAGCAGCTTCCTCCACCACTCACACCATAATGTGCTGTTCAGTCCAGCCACAGAGCAGCAGGGCCAAGTACCCATCAACCAAACCCTCCGAAACCATGAATCAAAAGAAACCTTTCCTCTCTCTACCTTGATGATCTCTGGTGTTTTGTTGTAGCAACAGAAAGCTGACTAGCACAGGCTGCTTTCCAAACAGGAGGGCTGTTATAGTTTGAGTACGGTTGGAGTATGTCCCCTAGAGCCTCCTGCGCTGGACGCTTGGGTCCACTGTGGCTGTCTTGAGGTGGTGGACCCTTCAGGACCTGGGCCAACTGGAAGGCGAGAAGGCAGCAGGGCCCTTCTCTCAGAGGGAATTAAGACTCATCTCAGGAGCGCATTCTCACAACAGCAGGCTGTTATACACACGATCACCCCACACGCTTGTACCCTCTGCATGCAACCCTTTCTGTTATGCATGGCCTCCAGGTTGGGATGTGGCTAGGCTGCAGGGTGACTCACCAGAGGCCCAGTGGCTGGGGCTGCCCGATCATAGACTTTCAGCTGTGAAAAGTAGAAGGGAAATAAATCTTTCCTTTATAAAATCCCAGCTTCGGGTACTCAGCTATGGCAGTACACTGTGCTAATACAAGGGCCAGTCTTTTGTCGGGCAGCTGCAGTGTCTCCTGTCTTTCTCTCACCTCCACACCAAAAGTCCAGCACAGGAAAATTCTGGAAAATCTATTGGCCTGAAGGTCACATCCCAGCTCACACCTGACAGGGCAATCAGTGAACACTGCCGGCCATTGCTGGGATCCCCCTGTCGCCGACAAAGGCAGGAACCCCATGCGCACCTCGGCATCCTTGTTCCACTTCCATAATCAAATGTTTATGCTCCATTTCCTCCTGCCCTTTCTGCCCCCCATTCCCTTCATATTTCTATTTGAGCAAAATGTGTCCGAACGTCCTCTCCTGCCCTGCTGGGGACAGAAAGTGCCTGCAATGCTGGTGTAACATTTTGTAGGGCGAATGCAACATTCACGTGTATTTGTCGATCAGAATATCGATTGCCTCTGGAAATGAAATGTCACATTCAAGAAATTCAAGAAGCAGTGGAGGGAGGAAGCCGGCAGTGACTCCTCTGGCCCCAGCAGCTCTGAGAACCTGGGCCAGGTCCCCTCCCTGTGCGCCAGCCAGGCTCGAGCAGCGACACAAGGGAAGGGCCAATGCCAGATGTTCCCCTCCTGATTCTCACCCCTGCTTGGTCACTGGGGACATTTGCTGCACGAACAAGACACGGCGGCATTGTTTGTGGCATGCTTGGAACCCTGTGCTGTCATGCCACGTGAAGCCACGACACTATGAACAGCATTTGCTGCCATCCAGGCCCTGACTCAAGAAAGGCAGCAGCCCCAAGCTGTGTCAGAGATCAAAGCCTGTCCCCTCTGCACACAGGGGAGCAAGCCACGGAGCGGACTGGCAGCATCAGGTGGTCCGCATGGAGGGGAGACAGCCACCGTGAAGAAGCCAGCTGGTCATGAGTGAGGACGCAGAGCAGCAGCGGGGCAGAGCCTCTCCCTCTGGGCTTGTGACCTGAGTCGCTGTGTGCCCCAGCCAGGAAGCTGCCGCAGATGTGACTGTGAGCTTTGTGTGACCCCAATTTGTGCAGGCATCTGCTGGAGCTCACACAGGGATCTACACAGCAGCCTGCATCCGGGTGTCTACACAGCAATGACTGCTGGGGGAAGGACCAGTGGGGCCGATGTTTTCCTCTGAACAACTCCTCATTTGTCCATGGGTATCTCTGAGCCACCTGCTGCGTGCCAAGCGGCGTGAGTGGAGATGGGGCAGAAGGGGATCGCCGTGCAGCAGGTAAGGTAGCAAGGTGAGCTGAGGTGAGGGGGCACGGCAGATGCGAGCCAGGGAAGGGCGAGTAGGTGAGCACAGGGACAGAAGGAGTGGTCATGAGCCCGGCACAGAGGCAGGTGTGCTGCCTCCTGCAGCTCCCGCTGACCCCAAGCCCATAGCCTGGGAGCGTTAGAAACCCTCCTCCCACAGCACGGCCTCAGAGCCCACCAGGCACAGGAGCAGTTCTGGCTTCCCTCCATCCCTCCTGTCCTGCTCCTTCGTCTACAAAAGACCGTGAGGAGCCGCCCCTGCTCCTTGCTCCCAGAGGAGACGCTGCTCTTGCCATTGGCCACGTCCTGAGCTGGGCACAGGGCTGTGAGCACGAGGAGACTTGCTTGACTCAACAGCGCCCCCTCACAGTCCCCCAGGGTCTGCAGAGAACACCTCCTCTTAAGCAATTTCGGGCTCTGAAGGTCTCCTCCCGAGGGCTTATTTAAAATACCAACGGCAATGCTAACATAAGCCCAATAATAACAGTTATTTCTTCTCCAATCATCTGTTCAAGAGCACATTTCCACCCCAGCGGCGCAGCCTCTGGGACGGCTTTCCACCACTTCCTGCCTCTTCGGCTGTTTCAGCCAAGGTCACAGGTGAAAGAGCCCGAGATCCCCACAGGTCTGTAGATATTGTGGAAATACCGATGCTGAATTTCAAAATCAGCGCCCCACGCCCACCTGTTGCCCTGCTTGACAGGGTCTCGTTGGACAAAACACTTGCCGTGAGTGAAGGCACTACCTCAACTGAGCTGAAGTAGAAAGCTCGCTCCACAGGCCCTCAGGACCGGCAGGGGTGGGCGTGTTTCCGGTCTGAGCTCCACCCCCATTGTTTGCCTCACTGTCCCCCAAACCCCACCCGCAGGGTGGCACGAGGTGTCCAGTAGTCCCAGGGTCACACTTAGCAGCTTCCAGCTCCCAAGGCACAGAAGAAGCCTCGGGAAGTTCCCCACAGACACCATGGCAGAAGAGAAAGACGAGGGAGGCTGCCAGCTGCCAAAGCCTGGGCTGTCCTGGACACCACAGAGAAGCTCTGGGGACACCACCCAGGCCCTCGAGTTTCCTGCCCTCTGTGCCCCACTAAGCCAGTGGTCCTCCAGCCCGTAGCTTGCCGGCATCATGCCACAGGGGCCCCTCCCTCCGCCTGCAAACACTTCCTTCTCTCCAGCTCTGCACCCTGGGGTCCCTACTTCCACACACCCCCCACTCCCATTGGGCAGCTCCTCCATCTCCTCCTGCAGTTTCCCAGCCTTGTCCCTCTCCGCTCTCAGCCCTTGGATTGCTGGCCCGGGCCCTGGCTTGAAGCACCAAGTACTTGCACTACTCTCCTGATGCCCAGACGTGCCCATTTATTACCAACCCAGCACGGGCACCTGGATGTGATCAGACACGGCAGACGTGCGGCCACCGGCAGCTCCACTGTCCCTGTCCAGGGCTCTCCCCTCGAGTGCAGCAGCTCAGCGCTTCCTTCTGAGCGCCAAATCCCCAGGGCCACCCTCATCCAACCTGCAGGAAAAGCTATTGCCTCTCCCTGCTCCTTGTCCCCAGAGTCCCCCCACCCTGCTTGGAGCCCCCACTGCCAACCTCCCCCAGCCCACCTTGGGAGCTGCGCCATCATCCTACCTCTGCTCTTGTGCCCCAGGGGTCTAATACCGGAGCCAGAGGGGTCCTGTGCTATCTGGGTGAGGTACCGCCTCCCTTGGGATCAGAGCCTGTAGCGGGTTGCAGCTTGGTCCAGAGGGAAAACCAAGGTCCTCACAGCCAGGAAGCCCTGTGGGGCCCCGTGCCATGCCCACTTGCATGGCACATGAGTGCCCCAGGCCTGTCCCATATGCACAGCCCTTGCAGCCCAGATGCCTACTCCAAGGGAGCACTTCCCTAGGTTCCCCTCCCATCACCTTTGGTACTGGGCTGTCGCACCTTCTCCCTGCCCACTCTGCAGGATGCTGCAGCTGCCCTGCCACCCACCCGGAGCCCCTCACCCCTTCTAATACCCTGCATCAGTGTCCATTGCCCGTGGCAGGTGGTGGACCATGTGTTCCTACAGGGCTGAGAGCTGAGTGCACTTGCTCATAATGTACCCAGCACCCCACACATGGTGGCATATAGCAGATGCCCAGTCACTGTCCCCGGAACACAGGCCCTAGACTCAACACTCATCACGGCCTGATCACAGCCTGGATGAAAGGCAGGCTCTTCTGCATATGTCACGACCCCCAGGGGTCCAAGTTGGGTCAGGACCCCTCTGCTTAGGTCCTTCCTCCAACCCCCCGGCAGAGGAGTGGGGAGAAATATCTGGAAAGGCGTTCAGTCTTTGGGCCTGTTAGGTTTTGTCTCATGAAGCCAGCAACAAGACATGAGCCCTCAGGACAAAGAGGGTCAGCAGGAAGTGTCCCCTTTAACTTCCTGTCCAGGGTGCCCTCCCTGTGCCCCGGCCACACAGGAAATGCGGAGTAACAATGTCCACCCACACTAGCCTGAGTCTTTAATCAGGGACACAGTTGGGAACACAGACTTATTTTAAGTGGTCTCTCATCCCATTTATAAAAGTCACACTTCAGGCTCACGTGATGGAAGAAGTAGTGCGGGCATCTGGCTTGCAGCAGACTTGGCGGAGCTTAGGAAGGGCCCGGAGCTGGGCCCTGAGGCTGGTTACACCCCGTCCCTGCACTGTGGGCTGTCCTCTGCGACTGCCTCTGTGCACACAGGAGCAGGGACCTTGGGAACTCAAAGACCAGCTCCAAATGCCTGCGGGATTTTCTAGCATAGCACAACTTCTTAAGGATGAACCCTGCATGGAATCTCCCCAACAGCACCCAGGGAGGCTGGTCCTGGAGCAAGTGAGGAGAATGAGGGACGGAAGGGCCAGGTCGCGCCTCTTGGAAGAGCGCGCTTCCTTCAGGTGGGACGGGACAGGACATCCTTGGTGCTGGCCAGGGCAGCCTGGGAGGTCTTTGTTCTAAAGCTCTGGAGAAACGCCCTGCATCCAGAGGTGCACATTCAGGCAGATTTCCACATCGTGTCCGCTGCTCACCAGATCCATCCACAGCTCTGCCCGCAGCGGCAAGACGGAAAGGAGGAGCGGGCGAAGCTGGTCTTAATTTAAATGTGTTTTTGTTTCCACAGACCAGAGCTGAACAGAGAGAGCAGAACAGACTCATTTCTTGCTGCCGGTCTTGGCTTCCCGTTGAATCAGGAAGTCAGCGCCTCCAGCCCCTGCTACCTTCTTAATGAGTTTTCCAGCCCAATCTGGGCCTCAATCTCCCCCCGAGCCTGGGCTGAAGGAGCAGGCGATAGGGATACTGACAAGTTGGGCTGTGACGTCCCTGCCAACAGGTCCCCGGCAGAGCCCAGGGCGGCTGTTAATCTCCTCAGCCCTCCGGGGCGGACAGGCCTGTGCTCCCTTCAGCTCTCTGGCTGTGCTGGGAAATTAAGCTCAGCCTCCTCTCCCCTGCGCCCCAGCCAGGGCTCCTTCCTTCACACTGCTCTGACAGCTTCAGGGCCCTGGCCAGGCCCTTTCCCAGCTAAGGCTCAAGCCCTGCTATCGTAGGTCACACTTGGAGGCTGCACTTCCAAGACTCGGTTTGATGACCTTCCAGACACGAAATATACACATGGCCAAGGGTGGGAGCGTGTATAAAAGCAACCCCAGCCTGCAGCGGACACCCCAGGAAACACTTCCTCCACCCTAGCTTCCAGCCCTGGAGGTCGTGTGCTGCCAGACTTGCTAGAAGCCAGGTCCATTCTCCCTACACTGATCCAGGAAGCCAAATGCCACTCCCCGCAGCAACCAGCCCCAGAGGGCGGGGCTTAGGGTGAGGGTGGGGCTTAGATGAGCATGATGGTTTTTTTTTTTTTTTTGGTTTTGGTTTTTCTCCGGTACCGGGAACCGAACTCACGACCTTGCGCTTGCCAGGCAGGCGCTTTTGCCGCTGAGCTAAATCCCCAGCCCCCGATGAGCATGATGGTGAGGGTGAGGGTGAGGCTTAGGATTAGACCTCCAGAGTTTTCCTTCTGCTGCTTCCAGCTCAAGACTGACCAGAGAAAGCCAAATATGCTCCACCGCCCAACCCCCTCCAATTCCTGCTTCCAGCAGCCGCCTGAAGCCCCCCAGGCACAGCAGCCTCAGCCAGGGCTCACGGGGAGCCCCTCCGCACAGGAAGCCTCCCGCTCTTCTGCTGCCGCTGCCAAATGGGGGGAGGGTGGGGACGGCCTCTCTGCAGGAAAAGCAGAGAAGGACTCTGCGGTCCTCCTTGCGGGTCTCTGTTCATTTCCACATTTCTACACCAGCTTCGAGGCCCATCACGCACAGGGTGTTCCACAGGGAGGGGCTGCTGCAGGCAGAACCGGACCCAGCGGGCCTCACCACCCCCGCTCTCGCAGTACTGACCGCGCGGTTGACTCCACCGCAAGCGCAGCTCAGGGCAGCAGCCACTGCAGACCTCTTCAAGACCCGTGGCTGTCTCTTCTGCTGCTAAAGGGCCTGGGATGTGAGCAAGGCAGGCAGGCTCCCGGCTGGCTCCTTCCAAAGGCAGTATTGTCATTAGCCCATTTGGAAAGTTGCTCCTGGCTTATTCCCCTTTGCCTTTCTAAGTAAACACCCTTTATCCTGTTCTGCCTCTAGCAGCCAGGGTTGTAGAGAAAACAGCAGGATGCCTCACACAGGAATGCAAAAGGAGAGAAGGGATTGTATCTGGATTCTCACACAAAACAGAACTCTAGCAATATGGCTCAAATTGCTATATTTTCTATATTTTGCCTATTGGCAGCTAACCATGGAGGATTTAGGATCAGATTGCATGAGACATTCAGAGACACTTGAGATACTTCCTCCCCTTAAAGACTAGTACTCCAATCAGTGACCAAGTCACACACATACACATATGTAAACATGTGTGAGCACACATGCATATATAAACATTCCACAGTGCATGCATGTGCCCTTGCATGTACATGCACACGCATACAATGTGCATACCCATGCACACGCATAGGCATGCTCTGTATGCACACACATACACAAGTATGTACACAGCTATGTAGATATGTGCAAATGCAAACATATTTGTGCACACATGAATATGTGTGCACACACTCATAACTCACACACTTATGTACAACTATATATATATTCACTGAAGAATGCACGCAGCACACAGGTACATACACGGGGGTGGTGCCCTCCCACACAGATGTACACAAATACTCATGTAAATGTGCATGTGCATATTTTAATTGCACATAAAAGGGGGAATCTTCGCTTCCTTCCCGCATGCGGCACACATGCCCTGATGCCCCTCTCCGGCACCCCCGCCCCATCTCCAAGCCCGATCTGGAAGAGCCTTCTCTGGCTTCTCTCCATGACCCCTGCTCTGCCGAACAGCAGCGTCTCCGGCGGGGCTGACATGCACTGACAGACAGCTGCCGCTGCCAGGGTAGGCGGCCTGCTGCCCGGACATCGCACCGGGCTCCGAGTCAACCACCGATCAGAATCTGTCAGAGCCGAGAGACAGATCTGCGACGCGAGATAGACTGTCCAGGCTCCGATTCCAAGTTCACTTTATAAATCCCTGCTTCGTACATGACCTTTGACTGACAGTGTTGTACCGAGTATCTGTGCAGAGATAACCTGCCAAAATATTATCCTTGGCACTGTCCCCCGAGAGATGGATGTGCCGCTTGCTGAGCCCGGACTGCTGAGGCAGCATTTGCACGGAGGGAAGCTGCTTTTCATTTATTAGGCTAAAAAATTATATCCTTGCATTAGGAGGTCTCAGAGCTAGCTTGGCAGACTATGAATGCGTGTCCATTCCCTCGTCCATCCATCCACTCTTTAATTTATGCACTGCTGGTGGTGAGATCATAAATAGAATTAAATACACTTGAAAAAGCACCAGACGAGGAAAGAGGCATCCACATGAGGCGTGTGTTCAGGCGTCCGTGTGAAGTGCAGCGTGTGTGTTCAGCCACCCTGGTGAGGCGGGTGTTCAGACACCCGTGTGACAGGGTTGTGCTTGGGAGTGAGTGCGAAACGCGTGGGTTTTGGCACAAGCGTGGGGTATGTGTTCCGGAAAGGCTAATACGCATCGCTGCACCACGGTCACACTGGCCAACAGGAGGTGCACACGGGAACCCGAGGCTGGGGGGTTCGTGCGCGCTCAGAGCTCCCACGGGGTCACCGTCTGCCTCCCTGGGATCGTCACACAACAGCTTTGCCCCCGGGCAGACCTGCACCCAGAGGAGACGGAAGACACCTGCTGGGCACATGCAGGGCTTGGCAGAGAAAGACCTGGGAAGGAGTGAGCTGCAGAAAGCAAAGCGCTTTGTCCCAGGGCTGGGTCTGCTTCCTGCCGCTGTAGAATCAATGACTGCAAGTTAGCAGCTTACAGCCGTGCACCCTTGCTCTGTAGCAGTTTCTGGGGGTCAGTGGCTTCCCCACCTCCCACGTGCAAGGCCTCTGGCTCTGTGAGGGAGGTGTCAGGACTGTGTTTCCATCTGAGGGGTCACGGACAGAAGAAACTGCTTGCAGGGTCTCTCCAGCTCTGGGCAGGATGTCTCCCTGTGGCGGCGGGCAGAAGGGCTGGCTGCTCCCTGGCTGCAGGCTGGAGGCCACCCCCAGTCCCCTGCTTCACACTCGCAATCTCTCAGCGTGGCAGGCTTTATCTTCAAGGCCAGGAAATTCGCATCGGAGCAGACCCCAACTCCTGTTGTAAGGCCTTGCTGGTGACTTGGCCAAGGCCAAACTGGAGAATCCTCCTTCTGGTTCACTCAGAATAAACCAGCTGGGGCCTTCGCTGTACCTGCGGAGCCCCTGCAACCTTGTGGGATGCAGTGGCTGAGAGCACATCACTTTCCCTGTACCCAAGGAAAAAGGATTTACAGGGCATGGCTTGCTGGGCTCACCCTGGGGAGACCCGGAGCATCAGAGGTACAAGGACCATGAGTACAGTCGGCTTCCCCTTCCCTCGCCCACACAGAGCAGGCTGAAGCAGTGACCGCTCCCTGCCCAGGACAGCAGCAGAACCTAGAGCCCCGTGAGCTGCCCATCCTGCTGGAGCCAGGCACCGTGGGCTAACCTCTGTGCCAGTTGGGCAGGAAAGCTGACAACTTCAGAGCCGGGGGTCCAGCACCCACTATATATCCTAACGTGGCACTGGCCAGGCTAAGAGTTGTGCCCGACAGGGGCTTGCACTGTGGGCACCTGAGACTCCAGTTGCAGCTGCCTGGCAGCAAGAGGGAGCCAGAGAGCACCACCCTTAGGGAGAGAGGGCAATGGAGGACATGCGTGGTCTTTTGAGGATCCTGGTGCCTCCCCTGCGTGGTGCTGACTAAGCCCTACTGCGGACACAAACCAGGTGACAACATGCGTTGCTTTGGGCAAGGCATCGGCTTCCCCTTGCCCTGCTCCTCTGGGGCCACGGGTCCTCAGCCCTCAGTGTACCCCGCGGTCCAGATCCCTGGCTCAGAGGGATATCTGCCACAAGCGGCCTGCCGGAGGGGAAGCACACACTACCTAGCGTGTTTTGATGCAGCTGGCGCCTTTTCTGGCTGGCTTCTCCCTTCCCCCACTCCTGTGTGATGCACACTACAGCCAGGGAAGGTGATGACCCAGGAAGACGTTCCTTCTCCTGTCTGTGTTCCCCTGTGAACAAGCAGAAGCTCGGGAAGCTATGCAGCAGGACACTGTCCCACCTACCTGGGGTCCAGAGCTGAGGTCCCCCGCTACTCTGTAAAGTATAGAAAGTGAGCAACTGTGTCCTGGCAGCCAGGAGTCCACCCTGCTCCCCATCCACATGTACCTCCTCCCCATCTCTCTAAAGATGGCACACACCGGGTGCCAACTCCTATAGGCCCCCACCTCACTCCTTCTTCCCCAAAATGTTCACTGGCTCTTCTGAGGGCTGCGTGCTTGTCAGGGACTGAAACTGGAGCTGCAGTACCCCACAGGCCCCCACGGAGCCAGAGCTGTCTCCCAAGTGCACCCCCCTCTTCTTCCAGCGGGCCGGTGCCTGTTGTGTCTGCTCAGACCTGGAGGGAGGGCCCGGCTCCCCTCCCGAGACCTGGAACAAGAACAGGTCCCTCCCGGGTCTTGTCCTTAGCAGGCTCCCACCTGGGGGACATTCAGGCCCAGAAGAACCATTGTGAAGAGGCGTGGGACAGGGACGTGTGGAAGAACGAGAGGAAGGCTCTCATCCTCGGTGGCACCAACATCCGAGGCTCCTGGGCTCTTCCCTCAGTCCTTATTCCCAAAGGAAGGAAAGGCTTGACCCTGACGATCATGAAAGTATCCCCCTGCAATGGGCACCGGGCTCCCCAAAACATGACCATCTATGGCCTTGGACGGCCCCCCATTGTGTGGTCCCTACTCTCTCACCTTGACGTCCATTGTAAACCATCTTCTGTTGTCGTGACTGAACTTCACAACCTCACAGGAAGCTTACAAAGAGCACAGGTTTCCTTGGCTCATGGTTCTGGAGCCCAGGAACTCTGAGCGCACAGAGCTGCATCCGCTCGACCTTCGCGGGGCACCCTAATGTGGCGAAGGCAGTGAGAGTGCTCTTATGGCAAAGTCACGGTTACCACTGCCTGTCAACTCACTCACACCTGAGTGCGTCAGTCCATCACCAAGACAGTGTGTGCAACCCGGCATCCCCGCAGGTCCCACCTCCAAACACAACAAGCATGTGCCTTGGGGACAGAGTGTCGGCACTGTTCAGCTCTCTGTCCCCCTCATGAAATAACTGGGATATTAGCCTCTGAGAGAAAGGGTCTGCTTCATCACAGCTGTAGGGGTTCTAGGACACTATCTGTGGACCCATTGCTTTGCACTTCTGCTGGGGGTGCCAGCTGGCCATTTGGGGGCATTCACGGAAAGGCGCATTGCTCCTCCTACAGCTAAGAAGCAAAGAAGAGAAGAGGAACAGGCCAGAGTCCCACAGTCCTCTTCCAGGGTCCACCCTAAGGACCTGCCACCAGGCCCCAACTCCTAAAGGGGTACAGCACCTCCCAACGGCGTCACCTCAGGAAAAGGCTCTAACACAGGGATGTCTGGGGGACACTACCCATACCCACAGCAAAAGCTTCATGTCCTCTTCACAGTGCAAAATGCACCCATTCCATCCCAAGATTCTGTCCAGCACTGCTCCAAAGTCCAGGTCTAACCTCTGCTCACATACTCGGGGCAAACTCACTGTGGGCTCTTGGAAATACGGACAGAAGTTGCACACTTCGAGCACATAGTACCAAGGCAAATGCGGGGCAAACATTTCCATTCTGAAAGGAACGAACAGGAAAATAGTAGGCAGGGATTCCCCCAAAGCACTGGTGAAACCCAGCTGGGCAAACACAGAATCCTAAAGCTCTAAGTCCAGTGTCTGGTGCACACCGTGGCAGAACGTGGATCCCCAAAGGCTTGGGCAGCCGCACCCCATGGCCTTGCTGGCTGTAGCTCTCACGGCCACTGTCTCAGGCTGAACCACACACTGCCCACGGTTTCCCAGACAAGCCCTGCCTGTGGGGTACCCCGCCTTCCTGGGGGCTCCACTGCAGGCTCAGTGCCAATCTCAGAGCTCCTTGCATTCCAGCCAGGGGCAGCTTGCAAAGAGACTGCAGCTTGCAACAGATGGCCTGGCCGCGCCACTTCCCTTTGAAATCTCAGTGGAAGCCACCATGACTCTTGCCTTTTTTATGCCTACAAAACCAACATCATGCGGGTGACACCTCACCAGTTCCCAGTATACGTGATCTGAGGACAGAGTCAAAGGGTAGCAAATCCCCCTGTGTGCACTGCCCCAGGGGACCCTTCCGGCCTCCTACAGGCTCCTCAGACACTCACAGTTTGCTTGCATCTAATGCCACTTCCTCCCAGCTCACTCTTGCTTCTGGGTTGACAAGGACCCAGGCAAGCCCCAGGCTAGCGGCTCCCAGTGGTGAGTGGAGTCCCCACACCCTTCCCTGTGATGGTGGAGAGCTCCAATGTGTTCCAGCCGCCCAGCGAGGGCTCTTTGGGTCAGAATTCAGAGACACTCTGGGGTGAAGTCACAAAGGACAGCGGTGCAGCCTCCGGTCTGAGAATGGCAGGCTTTGGGTCTTATTTTTGATCTCACACGTGTTACTTGGCAAACACATTCATCTTATTCACCAGCCTGAGCTTCCAAAAGACTTTCACTTTTGGAAGAAGCAAAAGACAAAGGTTTCTACCTTTAAGTGATTCAAAAATCTTCCTTCCATCGACTTCCATCTCTCATTGAACGTGTGTAGCCTGAGTGGCAGCATCCTCCGTGGGCCCCTCCACAGGAAGACTTACAGAGGGGCACCTCGTAAGAAATATTCTATCAATAGGTCAAGTTATTTAAAAAACCATCTGTTCACTTTCATTGCTCCTCCAAATACACAGTAAAATTCAACATTCATTCCCGGTAAGACTCTTAGTAAACTGAAAGTGGAAGGCTGTCTCTGCCCCATGATGACAAATATGTACCTTAAACCAATAAGCTTTATATATAATGCTCGGTTTCCAAAAAGCTAAATATTAAACTAAATTTACAGAATCCTCCAATTTTGTATAAACAGATTTTACAAACAGACGCTAGAAATCAAAGGCAGAAGCAACCCTGGCTTTGTTGTTTCTGGGTTTAGATGATGGGCAACGTTGATCTTCTCTGCATTTGTTCCTATTTTCTAGATTCTCTTGAGTTTTTAAAAATTGGAGCTAGGTTACTAAAACAAATGAGGCCTATTAGAGGAAGCACGGTCCCATCTTTTCTCTGTACAGGCGTAAGGTGGAGCCTGCCCAGTGAGAGGCGACAGCAGCCTGGGCGGGAACAACTTGAGAACCTGTGCAGCAGACAGTGAGGGCCGGGAGGGCACCTCTCCCAAGCCGAGACCCCAGGGACAACTTTCTGACCACCCACATGCACCCTGGCCACAGAGGGCTAAGAGTCCACAGAACTAGACGGCAGAGGTGACAGTTTGGCAGCTGGTCCTCCATGGAGGTTGCCTGAGAGAGGTCACTGCAGACAGCAGGACAGTACCCCTGGCAGATTTCCCAAAATTGTTGGCTGGGTGTCAGCCCCTCCCTGCCTTCTTCCGGAAACCTGCAGACCAAAATGTCTAAAATGATACAGTTTTATTTCTTCTGTTGCACATGGTTCCAGGTGGTGAGTGAGTCCAGAAGCACGAAGTCAAGTCCTTGTCTCTGAGGAACAAACATCTGAACCTGCCAAGGTGGGACCAGGAAAACTAAACTCATACCAGGTCTTTGGAGAGAACTTATTTCCCCACAGGGAAATAACCAGAACACTGTTAGCAGAGCAGAAAATGCAGCCACGGAAAAGAAGCCAGCTTGGGTTGGGCCACTGTGGGAAAACAGTTGTGATTGAAGGGCAGCGGCAGCCCTACTGGAGTACAGAGGTGCAGGAACAGCTAGGCACCCCCACTCCCCACTTCTATCTCCCAACAGCATCTTCCACTGGACCTTTGGCAGCCAGAGGGCCAGGAAGGATGAGAAGTACAGTCTGCAGGCTGCAGCCCCTGTAATTTAGGGCTGATCTAGGAAGGACAGAAAGGGATCCGAAAGGAAACTGGCCAGTGCATGTCGCTTGAGAAAAGGTAACTCACCCATAAAAACCAGCGTGAGAGCCATGAGGTCACAAACAGCCACAGGCTGGCTATAAGGGTAGAGCCTCCCGGGGGGAGGAGATTCTAGAAGGTAGGTCCTGCGGCGATCCATCCCCTAACGATCTCTCCCTAAACTTCTATTTGCTGAACGGCAGGCCCAGCCCAGCAAGGCGCGGTCCCCTGGGTGATGGTAGTTAACAGCCCACACAAAACCCTCTGACTTTCTTGCCCACATTGAGTTCCACCCACGCAGAGCAGGGAGAGTAACAAGGCTCTGAAACTCGGCCCTGCAGGGGTGGACGCCCCGGAGCCCAGAGAGGGCAGCTGTGTGCCGACACAGCCCAGTCCCTGCCAGACCCTCACATCCAGGGAGTCAGGAGGGAAAACACCGCTGCACTTGTCTCTGAGCTGCCCCCAAGTGAGGGCCTGGAGGCATGCATGTGCTCACCTCGCGGAGGCCCCTGGACAGCCCATCCTGAAGGAGAGCTGGGTGGGCTGGGCATCCGGGTCCCCCCTGTTCCCCTTGGCAACACTCAGGTGCCCTAAAAGAGGGCAACGGCCATGTCCACAGTCCCGGGGAAACTCATGAAATGCAGCCGCCCTCCCCACGGGTCCTGTGGCCACAGATTCAACCCACCTCAGATCCAAAATAGCTTTTTCCAAAAATGGCACCTGAGCTGAAAGCGTACAGACCTTTTTTCTTGCCGCTATTCCCTAGACAGCGACAGTACGACGACTGTTTACACAGCCCTTACATAGTGCTGGTTGTGACAAGCCATCTAAGGAGATTTAAAGTCTGTGGGGAAGACGTAGCGTCTATGCACACACCGTGCTGTAGTACGCCAAGGACTCGATCTAGTCTTCTTGGACTTGGGAACCTGGACCCAGACCCCACGGATACTGAGGCCAGCTCCGCCCCCGTGTTCCACTGTGATCGCCAACCTCCTGGGACGGTCGTTCACAGCAGAGATAGTGAGCTGATAGTGAGGAAAGTCCTATTTGGGGCAGCTGTGGAGGCTCCGGGCCATCACCAGCTGGCCCCACTGCTTCGCTGTGGTGAGGTTTGCAGAGGGAGAGGCCAGGTCCCAAGACCCACCCCGGCACGCCCGGCCCAGGAAGCTAAGCCCTCAAGCTCTGTCTCCTGAAGCGTCCTCCTTCTCCCAGTGATATTGCTGCAAAGCAAAGCCTGTAATACCCGGCAGCCGCTGAGACCGGAACGGCTGTCCTCGGCGGTGCCCATCCACTACGGCAAATGCTGTCTGTCCCTCAGGGTTCTGGCTCGGTTTTGATCACCTCGCCATGCTTCTGGGAGTTTTCTGCCTGGAATTCAGCCCTGGCTAGATCTGATGGGGAGATGCCTTGGGTGGAGAGATAACATGTACATTAGTATCTGCATTTAAAACAAGTCCCAAGGGGTTAAAATCCAATTACCGTCTGAACGGAGCCTGGCTTCCCTGTTCTCAATTAATTACCGAGCGAGCTCATTTCCCACCTCCTCTCTCTTCCCCTCGCATCTTCCCCAAAGATGTAAATTGCCACGCCATCATTCGAGTCAGGGAAAGGCAGGGGGCGAGCGTATTTCCCTTGGCGAGGTGGGCCAGGCTACAAGCGAGGAAGAGTAGGCAAGAACATCACGGAGAGCAGGACCCTAACCAGGGCGGCCCTGGCGATGGCCGGGGGGACCAGCTGTGAAGTCTGTGCATCAAGGACCCTGGTGCTCACAGGCAGGCGCTAAGGTTGATGGGAAAAAGTGGGGGTAGACAAGCCATCTAAGGAGATTTAAAGTTTGTGGGGAAGATTTAAAGTTTGGCCCCCATCTCTGCACCAGGCTGTCCCCCGCACCCCCGCCTCAGCCTCCAAATCGTCCTTTGCTCGGGCTGATGCGAAAACGAGTTCTGTCCCCAAGCGCACTCCGGTGACATGTCAAAGCGGCCGCCTGGCAGGGGAAGCTTCCCAGGATGAAAGCGAGCCAAGAATAGCCGGTCAAGGGCAGGCATCTCAGAGAGAGGATCAATAGTCTGCTGGCCTCAATTCCCACCCCTCCCAGGTGTCTGCAAAGGAGAGAGAAGGGTGGGGAAGGAGGTCAGGCCCGGCCGAGGGAGGACGGAGGCTGCGGCAGGAGGGCTGGCTGTCCCGAGCTGGGACCAGGCACCCGCGGGAAGTCCTCCTGCCTCCTCGCCAGCACTCAAAGCTCTCCCCACAGCAGGTGGCGGGGGTGGCTTGTCTTCCAGCAAGTCCCAAGTCACAGCCTGTGCAGATCGGCCTGCAGCACTCAGGAGCTCACCCCTGCGGGCACAGGATTGCAAGCGGCCTCCGTCGGTCTCCCTGGCTCTGTGGTGTGAAGGCAGGAGAGTCTCACGTCCTCAGGAACCCTGGCTGGACAACTGTCTTCTGAGGGTCTGGGTGACCCAAGGGACAGGAATGAGGTGGAAGAGGCCTCTCCCGGCACCAAGTGGGGCCTGGAGACCTAGGGACCTGGACGGCAGACAGGACCGAAGCCAGGAGAGGAGAAGGGAACCCTGAGCCGCTCCCAGGGACCCTGAGGGACGCTCCTCAGAGCCCTGCAATGATCTGCGCAAGGATACTCTGATAGAGATGTTTTAACCCAAAAACAAGGAATCGGAGGTTGGTGCACACAGGGGACGTGCTCAGGAGCCACAGCCAGGCAGGATCTGAAAGCAGGACGGCTTCTTGCCCCACTCTCCCACCCCATAAGGAGCCACCAAGGAGGGGAGGCAGCAGAGGCCAGGGTGCCAAAGGCACCCCAGCCCCATGGTGCCAGCCTTGGAGCCCCAGGGAGCCACGGTCACCACCTACAGCCACCTATGCACCCTTGGGCAGCCCTTCTGGGGCCCCCAAACCCTCTGGGCTCAGCCTCCCGGGACTGTAAGTTCCAAGCATCTCCAGCCTGCAGCTTGGTGGCTCCCCTGGCTCCAGAGTGCCTGTCCCGGGCCACTAGGCTGCCCTTGGCTTTCAGAGTCACCGCTCTGAGCTCACTGCAGACTCAGCTCATGTTTACTGGGGCTCAGCTTGGACACTATTTTATTCCTTCCTCACAACAATGCTGTGAGGTAGGTATGTTATTCCCAGTTCAGTTTATCATTTATTTTGTTCTTATTTAATGTTTGAGGAAACTGAGGCCTCGAGTCATCAAAATAAGCTAACAAATGACACGGTGAGCAATAGAATCCAGATCTGTTTTATTCTAAATGTGTTCCCCCAGCTACTTTGCCCAAATGGATAAGGAGGAGATAGATCTCTTAAATATAACATAGATACCATGTGCATGCACTCACCTAGACATTCATGCATCATAAGAATGTATGTATAATACATACATTCAATATATGAATGTGTATATACAATTACTCTGTATATACACACACATGAATGTATACATATAAGTATTATATATATATAATATATATATATACACACACACAAACATGTATCATATAAAATAAACTAAAAAGTAGATACCTGATATCTTGGTTACTTTCCTCATTGCTGAGATAAATGCCCAACACACAAAATTAAAGGAGAAAGGTTTATTTGAGTCAGTTTACTGAGGTTTCAGTATAGAGTTGGCTGGTTCCAAGGCAGGGTGGCACGGCAGAGGGGCATTGCAGAGGAGAAACAGTCCATGGCAGGGCAAGCAGAAGACAGTGAACAGCAAGCAGCAAGCAGGGAGCCTCTCCTTCCCTTTTATGCCAGTCTACCAGCCTTTTGGGTGATACCTCCCACACCCAAGGGGGCCTTCTCGTTATTCACACCCAGAGCTATGCTAAACCAACCAGTGTAGTAATTTAGTACCACACACCCTTAATCCCAGTATCACACACCCTAGATCCAGCCAGCTCTAAAAAGCCCCACCAATGAGTGCATGAGCTTTCAGCGGGACATCTAGATACAAGCTATAACATCTAGTTTTTCATTTATTTTCATACGTTTATTTCTCTTAGGATTCAGTTTAGATACCAGAATGTTATTATGCTGCTTAGACAACTCAAGCCATCAAACTCAAATTATTTTTATAATGATGTCACTTAAACAAGCATAAATATAAAGTTAGATATAAACTGTTTATACTTACAGCTCTTACACAACTATAGAAACAAAATAAATTTACAATTCAACCACCAGCAAAACTATAAAACCAATAAAATTCAAATTAACATCACAAAGGTGACTGATGGTGCTGCTGGGTTGGCTGAAACCAAATAGCCTGATTGGGTAGGAAAGATGTATTTGTGTGCTCCAGTTGTGATAAATTAGCTGGGGTCTTTTTCTTTTGCATTTGATGGGCCACCAATTAATTCGTCATTATCATTGTCTTTACTTTCTTTTTTAACAATGGATTTCATTTTTAACCATCCATCCATTGTTTTTATGGACCCATCAATTTAAACAGGACAACACAAAATTTATTACTGGAAAAAATCAGTAAATACAAGTTGACTTTAAATTCTCCAAGGAGCACTGGCTCTTGTTTAGCTGAGCCAAGTGGAATCAGGGGGACTTGTGTCAGCTCCAGGGTCACCCTAAGCGGCCTGGACAATGACCCTGAGGGCACAGGCCATGGGGCCCTCAGCCTCCCGGTACGTTCTGTCTTCTGGGTTCTTGAAGCAGTGGGGGGTCGGGGGAGAGTTAAGTCCTCTTCTTTGAGCTGAACAAGAGGCAAAGCACGTGCTGAGCTTGGGACCTTCCCTGAGGTATGAAGTGCCCGCAACGGTACAGACAATGCTGACCGCTAAATGACCAGCACATCCTTCATAAAGGGCTTCCAGGACCCGGGAGGCCTGCGACCTTGCAGACCTCTCCCTGATGCCCTGAGTTGGAGCAACTCTGTCCTGAGACGTGGGACCCATCACGACTCCCCTGAACTGTTGATCCAGAACCTCAGACAGGTGTTTCGGTGTTGGAAAGCTGGGACTTCAGCTGCAACGGCCCCGCTGGGGCATCTGTCACAGACACATTCCTTCCATAACAACACGACCACAACTGTAAGTAAAGGCGCATTTCCCTCGTCAGCAGCCCAGCTTAGCGGTGGGGCCACCATCTGCAACACAGCATAGCGTCAGGACACGGGCTGGGAGACACGTGTTTCTTGTGACGGGGACCGCGGGCTCCAACATCCACCAGGAAAACGGCCACGTCCATCCCCTCTCTGTCGGGCAGGAGCGGCTATGTCAGTCCTCTCTGGCTGCCCTAACGAATACCAGATTGGCTGGAACAAAAATGTATTTTCTTACCGTCTCGGAGGCCAGAAACCCAGCTTTAAGATGTGGCCAGTCCCTCTAGACGCCTCTCTCCTTGGCTTGGGCTGGCCTCCTTTGGCCTGTGTCTTTGTGTCACTTTCCTGTGTGCTTGTGTGTGTCCCAAGCTCCTCTTCTTCTACAGACACCTGCATGGCCACCCCAGTGACCTCACTTCAATGACCACCTTAATGACCCTGTCTCCAAACACAGATGCCCTCTGTGGTACCCTTGGCTAAGATCCCCACAGAGGACGGTTGGGGAGTCACTATCTAGCCTGTAGGAGAAGGTGGTATGACCTCACGACATGTGCTCGATGCCTCCTGTGCAGATGTCCCCAGCACAGGGTGTCCCTTGGAAGGGACGGTGACCTCAACACGTGACCCAAAGGCTTGAGCAGGGAGTTGGGCCTGCTCGGAACCAGCAGTGGGAACCAGAACAGCTGCATGGAGGGGCTGTTCACAGTCTCAGCACACAGAAAGGAAATCTAAGCATTTCTCTAATTACCGCAGGTTAATTAGTTCTCCTCACCATTTTAGAAAGGAAGAGCCACTTGAGTGCAGCATAAATCACTGCAATCCACTCCCTGCCTGGCGCGGGCTGGTGGAAAGAGGGCTCAACAGGGAGGCTTGCCCGCCCACGCCCCCGCGCCCCTCCAGGGCAACAGACGCCCACTGCCAAGGGAGACTGGGCCCAGCTCCACCAGGAGCCCAGGGAGGGGAAGCTCATGGGCCTCACTCCCAGCACCTTCCCACCTCCAATCACTGATCGAGGAATCAGGGTCAGCTTGCCCATCAGACCTGTCTCCAGGAACCGCTCCATCGGGGCCCCAGGCTGATTAACTGAATCTCAGCTA
This sequence comes from Chinchilla lanigera, assembly GCF_000276665.1. Classification (NCBI taxonomy): domain Eukaryota; kingdom Metazoa; phylum Chordata; class Mammalia; order Rodentia; family Chinchillidae; genus Chinchilla; species Chinchilla lanigera. The sequence goes on along the minus strand of NW_004955486.1, from coordinate 6,862,592 downwards.
AGCACTGGTCCTCGATAGCCACTTACATCATAATCAGCAGATATCATTAGTCTGACGGAGCAATTTCCTTGAACAAATGTTGCTTCATTTGCTTTGTGCCTTGAGGACAATTTCCAGAGACCTTGATGGCTGCTTGGTTGTTTTCAGGTTTCACAGTTTGTTGGCTTTGCATCCTGAAGGAGGAGGTCTGTCCCGCTCCCTTGGGACAAGCTGGAGTCTGTGGCCTTCTTTAAGGACACCACTGCTACCCTGAAGGATGGTGCTATGTTTTGACTATGTCTCCAAAGTTGATGCGCTGGAAACTTAATCCCAAAGTCATCTGTGATAGTACTTGCACCTCCTTTGGTGGGTGATTAGGTTAGATGATGCGATGAGGGTGTGCCCCATGATGACACTGGTGGCTTTATAATGGGAAAGGGAAATGAGCTGGCATGTTAGCTCTGTCCCGCCTCATGATGCCTTCCATGAGGGCATGTTCCTATGTTCCAGTAAGAAGCCCCTCACCAGGTGCTGGCCACGCTCTTGAGCTTCCCAGCCTCCAGAATCATGAGCTAAATTAACCTTCGTTCTTTACAAATCACCCAGTCTTGATTATTTTGTTACAGTAATGCAACAGAGAACAGACTGATGGAAATAACAATAAACGTGAAAAGAGTGAGGACTTCAGCATTGCAGGCAGTGGGGCCACCTGTGGTAGGACGCTAATGTGGACCCAACATTGTGCAAAGAATGGCTGGAGGCCAGTGCAGTGCCTCCAGCTACATATGATGCATGGAACATGAACATTCTTCTCTGCTCCCTCCCAGGACCCATTCGTACTGCGCTGAAGGAATGAAAGAAGAGTAAACACAGAAGGAGGGAGAAGTCTAAAAAGGATAGAGTGGTGTGTGGAGATATTTTGGGAGCAGATGACCAAGTAGGAATTAACTTGGCTGAAATCAAACACTGCAAGGGCAGGAAGATTCAGGAGGAGCTGGACCAGTTTGTTTGAAGACTCCAGAAATGCTCTGGTATCCTGGGTGTTTCCAGTGCAAGTGAAACTAGAAACTAGAGCTAGAAACATGGGGATGGTTTTGCACCTGACAGCTCAGCCCTAACCCTGTGGAACAAAGGGTCAGTCCTTTCCCCATGCAGATAAGATAGAGGTTCACATGCTGGAGAGGTCTGGGCCCCTGGGAACAGGGATAAAAAACTGACCTAAAGTAGTTATGCTTGCTTGCTGGGCTAGGTGAGCCGGCTCCATCTCCTCCTCTGCTCCCTGAAGGCTGGAGATCAAGCCCATAGCCAGACACCAGCTGCGTCCCAGGAAGGCTGCAGACCCACCAGCACTGCATCCTTTCAGCCCCTGGGGACTCACTTAAAGGCAGCCCCGCCTCACACGCTGATTATCTGGGGAAATGGTGGACTGTTTTATCACATGTTTCTACTTTTGTTTTGTTCCTCACTCTTAAATAGAACCACACAAATATTTTAGAAAGGCCTATCTCATAAAAGTCAGAAACAAAAACAAGCAAACCTGAGCAAGGAACTTGGGGAGATAGAAATAATGCAGAAAGAGAGAGAAAGCTTGGTGTATGTAAAATTGATGCCAGAGAGATGCGGGGAATGTCTCATCTCCTCAGAGAAGAACAGAGTGTTCTTCTCAAAAATCAACACATTCAGAGAAGGAGGAACTGCTTTGGAGAAATTAAAACTGTACGAGTCAAATTTAAAATTTGTGAAGCATAAGAAAGTAAAGCTGAAGCCATTTCCTAGAAAGTAGAAAAAGTAGAAAATAGAGGGAAGAGAATTAAAGGACCAGCCTGAGAGGTCCAGGGTACTGGCAGGAGTTCCAGAGGACACACAGAAAGTCAGGGGTAATAAAACATTCCGCAAAGGAAGGACTTCAGTGTCTAAGTGACAGGGCCAGCTGAGAGGCCCCAAAGAGGTTAGGAAAGATCCCACCCAGGACACAGAACAGCACAGCTGTAGAAAGGTGGGGATTAAAAGCTGATCCTAGGAGCTTCCAGAGCACAAGAAGGTGCCCCAAACACCAGCAATAAAAATGGCACTGGATTTCCCAGGATTAAGGGAAAAGACCTTCAGAGTTCAGAAGGAAAATCTCCAGCCTCCACCTCTAGACCCCAGTAAGCCATGAACTGAGTGTGAGAGCGGGACGGAAGGGGTTCAGAGCTGAGAGGTCTCAAAACACGCACGTCCCATCACAATCAGTGTGAACCATGAGGGGACACAGAGGGGCTGGGGACAGGGAGGACACTGCCAGGTGACAGCTACCCAGCGATCTAGAGAGATCAGAGCCCCGTGGAAGAGGAAGGAGAAGACAGCCGTGAAGTTGCCCAGACAAATAAAAATGGAACTGGGAGATGACTTGAGATTTTTTACCAAAGTGCAAGTAACATTAGAAGTCTGATTGATAGTCTAGGGACGCATTAAGGATAGGTGCACGTCGCCCGAGCAAATGAGAGTCCTCGTGGTTATTCATTCCAGGGAAAACACAAAGTTGATCAGGAAAGGAAATGTAATCATAGAACTACTTTGTGGCTCAGCTGTGAATAATAATTACATAATTATGCAAATGTGGGATATTGATCTAACCACAAATTATGCTAGTGGGAGGAGGGGGCAAGAAAGAATATGTGTGTGTGTGTGTGTGTGTGTGTGTGTGTGCGTGTGTTGTGTGTTTTCGGTTGTTCCGCAGGGTGAAGGAGCAAAGCCTAGAGAGTTGAATCCTCATCCTCCCAGTGGAGAATCCATGGAGAAGCAACTGAAATTAAAAAGAAAAAGCAGGCGAAGTGCATATTTATAAATATCAGCAAGGTCATTGCAGAAGCGACATTCTAGGGCGTCACCAGGGCTGTCCACAGCCATCACGCCCAGGAAATGGGCCATAAGGACAGATGGGGTGCAGCAGGGCCAGCTGACTTCGTTCTAACCCATGCATGCAGAATGACTAGGCTTTTCCAAGGTGTTTTACAGATGAAACATAAAAAAGAAAGATAGCTAATATGGCTGGGCATTGGGAGTGGGCGGGACAGAACTCCTGCGAGGCAGCGTGGGGAGACCCCATGGAGACCTATGCTTAGGACCCAGCCCTGGGTGTGAAGACCCAGCATCGGGGAGGCTGAAGGAGACCTGGAGCCTGGCCCGAGTCCACTTCCAATAAGAGACGACGGGCCAGATGGGACGCTGAGGACGGATGCAGCATCCATGTGAGTTGGAGCTGGTGAGCTGGATGCTGGAAAGGAGGAACTGTTGACTCGAAGACTTTGAGAGCTGGGCAAAGGGTGGCCACACTGCCGGGCAGAAGACGGTGGAGGGAAGTGTGCAGGGAGACACCAAGAACCCTGCTTTGGACAGCGCCTTGGGAAGCTGAAACACAGACGCGCACACTGCTTTTCAGTGCAGAGATTTACTTTCTCAAGTCCAAAGTCCCGGAGGGCTCAAGTCCAACATCAAGCTGTATATAGGGCCACACTCCCCCTGGGGGACCTGGCCAGGACCCTTCCTGGCTCCTCCTGTTTCTGTTGGTGCCACGAGCCCTTGGTGCTCCTTGGCGTCACTCCAACCTCCCTCCGCCTTTTCCCTGCAGGCTCAGGTCAGGATGTCCGTCTTCTGTGAAGATAAAGTAAACTGAATTAGGACCTCCGTAATGACCTTCACTGGATTACACCTGCGGAGATCGCACTTCCAAATAAAGGCACACACACGAGGACTGGGGGAAGGACTCCACCTAGCTCAAGGGGCACGATTCTACCCACACAGACACAGACTTGGTCAGCAGTCTTGGTAGGAGAGCTCTACCCCATGCTACTCTCAGATAACAGAGCTTGCCGGGCTCTGAGGAGACCCATGGTGCTGTTCCACTTCCCTTACTCCTGCACCCTCCAGGCCTGACTGAACACCCTGACCCTCTTCCTATGACACCATGTGGCAACTCTCAGGAAGAGGAGTCACATTCCTGGTGGTCCCCATGCAGAGCCACCACCCTGGCTGCGCATGACTTGGAATCCAGGCTGCCCATGTGCTGGGAGATGAGAGGAGGAACCAGACAAGGACAAGGACGCGGACATGTGGATACCAATGTGCACAGGGTGTGGGCCCCTCTCCAGCCTGCGCTGAGCACCTGGTCTTTCAGCTTGCTGTGTTTGTCAGAGCTCTGTAGCCAAAGGGCTTTGGTCATCCACCAGCCACAGCCACTTGGGAGTTTGCGGCAGCAAATCCACACGCCTAAAGAAAGGCACACGCCCTGAACCAGCTGGCCTGGCCCAGCCCACGGTCCTCCCCCAGGTGGGCCTTCGGTGACCAGTCACCAGCCCCTAAGGCATGAAGAGCAGAGCACTTCTGAGGACCATGTGGGGTCGTCTGTCATTGCTCTGCTGTGACCTCACTGTGAAAGCCCCCCAAGGACTTCACCACAGACACATAGGTCAGTCGATGGACCAGCCCCTCTGGTGGGGCACTTGTTCCTCAGAAGACTTAATGGAGCCCTGGGAGAGAAGCCATCAAGCCACACCATCCCCACGAAGTTAATAAGAGAGCTTCTTAAAGAGTAGTGTCCTGTTAATGCAGCCTCCCACCCCTAACATGTGCCCAGCCCTCCCTGCAGGATGGGCAGCGTGTCATGGAGAATCCACAGGTTCCCCAGGGAGGGTCTTTAATGGCATGGAGGAGCCAGTGCCCTTTCCCCCGGTGGTTGGTCTGCACATCACCTGGATGTCTGGCACCCTCTGGGGCAGTGGGGAAGACAGGATGCGTATCTTTGTTACCTTCTTGTTGCTGGGACGCAATACCCAATACCCACACTGCTAAGGAGGGAAGGTTATTTAGGCTCCCAGTTTGTGGAGGTTCAGTCCATAGTCAGCTTGCTCCAAGGCAGGATGGCATGGCAGAGGGGCCTGGCGGGGGAGAAACAGTCCATGGCATGGTGGCAGGAAGCAGAGAGGTCAAGGGAGGAGGAGGGAGATAGACCCTTCCAGGCCACGCCCCCAGTGACCTGCCTCCTCTAGCCAGGCTCCACCTCCCAAAGACACATTTAGCTCTACACTCCTCAGTGCACTGATCCACCAATGAGCATCATGCCCCCGTGATCCAGTCCCATCCCAAAGCCCTGCCTATGAGCGCATGGGGTTTGTGGGCAACAATCACAGGGCTGGTCAGTCCCTTCAAGTGTGCTAAAGCCACTTAGCAAGGGCAACAACAAAAAGTTGAGTGTAAACTTTTGACAGACAACAGCCTTGTCCTCAGTATTTCCTTGGCTCTTTCCTAAGAACTTTCTAGTAATTTCTACTGCCTTTCAGGCTCACAGCAAATCTCCTGGGAGAAGGTATTTCTCCATTATCTGCCATTTGAGACATTTTTTACATTCTCCCTTGCTTTGCCTCAAAACAGGAAATGTTGGTTTTTGTTGTGTTTTTCCCTTTTTCTTCTTTTTTTTTTTTTTTACCCTTCTTTTCACAATGCTGCTTTCATCTGTGACTCATATCTTGCCAAAAAGGTGGAGAAATGAACGAAGAGTATTTCTTTTCAAAGAAAAGGAAATTAAAATGAGCTGCTGCCTGGAAGAGCAGTGTGTGCAGTTGCGAATCCTGGTCCAGCAGGAAGAGGATGCGGCGCCATTTCCAGGAGGCAGGAGCACGAAGTCCTCACTGTCCCTTGGTCCATGGAGGCAGGGGTGCCTGGGACCAAAACACTTGTGGAGAAGGACCCACCCCAGCACCCAGGCAAGAGCACAAAGAGCTCTGTCCCCAGCTGCCACCCACTGGGCACAAATTGGGTTGAACAGCTCCTAAATTTACTGCCAATCGAATGAAAGACCACTATTTTAGGAAATGTCAGTATTCCTCTCAAAAATAAATAAAAGCCCCTTATTGTGAGCAGTGCTGATTTCAGGCAATCTGCCTGGCAAGCCAGAGCCCCAGAGCCGTGGGACACACACAGCTTGTTCCTCTAGAGGCCCCGCTGGGCACACCTGGAGCTCTGAGCCGGTGGCAGGGGCCAGGATGCTGAGGCCCGGCCGTGGCGGAGGAAGCCAGTTTGGCGGGGCCTGGGTACTCCCCACCCTACCCCACCCTCCATCTACCCACAGACTCTGTTTTGGGGTATCTGAGCAGTCTGACAGCTCTTTGGGTACTCCATCCAAGCAGACGTGTCCCCACAGCCACAACCTGCTTCCTCACGGTGTGGCTGTCCCTGGCCCCACAGCTGCTCACCCCAGGGATCCCCAGGGAATGCCCAAGTCTGCTGGCTCCAGAGTGGGTCCCAGAGCTGTCTCCTTCGCTGGGATGGCTGGAAAGGACCAAGTACATGGGAAAAGACAGGAAAGAACCCTGGATCTAGGACTTCAGCACCGTTCAATTCTGGCTTTGATAAGAGCCGCTTCCCAATGTTCCTGTGACTTTGGAAAGAGAGGCAGGCTGGTGGGTCACTGAGAGTGTGCTCATGTTCTGGGGTCCTATGAGTGGACAGAGTCTGTGAAACGCATTTACCCAAAATCTTGGGTCCAGAGCTTGCAGCAGACTTCCCCTCCCCTTAGAAGCCTTGACAGTAGCTTCTGCTCCTATCCTGAATCTAAAGGAACCAAGCACCTGGGGTGGTCTGGCGTACCCCTGACCAGAGCCACCTGCTCATGGTCAGCTACCCTGGAGGAGTACGGCAGCCAGGAGAAGGAAGTGTGGGTCCCCACCCTGCCAGGAAAACTTTGGGACACCTCCTCCATGCAGGTTACTGCAGCCGGTCTTTGTCACCTCTGCCTGCCTCGGGGGCCAGAAGGGGTTGGCTCACCTGGGGTCTCACGCCCTGTCCCCCCTCAGGTCAGAGAGAGATGGGCTGGCCAGGCTGGGATGAGGAGTCAGGGTCCTGAGGACACACGCTGGGGAGCAGTGGCAGGGGTCCGAGCCCTCGTGGGGTCTTCGGCCGGCTCAGGGCTCAGGGGAGCAGTGTGATCACGTCTGGCGGTAATGACAACAGTTGCTGCCTCTCTGGTAGGAAGCATATCACTCTGAGCTTCATTCAGCCACAGACCATTGGGCAGGGACCGGGGGGCGGTGCACCAGACTCCTCGTTCCAATCGTTTATCCTCCACTAGTCACAGGGAGCAAGCCCCTGACAGGCTGACCAGTGTCCTGTCCGCTGGGCCATCTCTCCCCAGGGAAGCCAAGCACCCAGTTCACCTGCTGCTTCCCCTCCAGACTCTGCCCCTTCCAGGGGAGGAAGGGTCTGGACACGGGCTGCTGGCTCTCTGTTCTGTGGGTTGCAGACACCCAGCTGGGTACCCCAGCACCTCCACATGGCCCCTCCCATCCTCAAGGGCTCTGGCCAGGACCCCAGGACCCAGGGGTCAGGTCCTGGGGGACTGTGGGCAAGAAATCAGCACTCTCCTTAGCAGATGGCAGGTTTCATGTCCCCACATGTCCTCCTGCACATGCAAGCCTGTACACACCACACCCTGCATGTGTGCAGAGACATGTGTGCACACCCATGTGTACAAAATCCTATACATGTACATATATGCTCTGTGCATACACCCACACATTTGTGCACACAGACACATGCATGTGAACACACTTGTGTGTATGCATGTGAACACACCTACACATGCACATGCACCAATGCATATGCACACATGAATACACCTGCACACACCCATGTGGCCACACAGACATATCCACACACTTATATACATATGTGAACACATCCACACATATGTGTGAACACACAGAGACACATGCATGCACACATCAATGTGTATACAAGTGAACACATGCTCATACCCACACATGTGCACACAGGCACACACAGGCATACATACTGATGCCACATGCGTGAACACCCCTGTGCACACTCACACATGTATAAATACACACATATGTATGCATACGAATGTGCCCATGGAGACCCACACACATGTGCACAGAGGCACACCCATGCCCACACACCTGTATGTACACACAAGAACACACCAGAGTACACCCACGCAGAGACACGCCAAGCAGTACACCTACCTCCATGTGTGCACACGCACACACAGCTCCTGGTTCCTGAGTGCTTGGGCCCCCCAGTTTGGCCCAAGTCTTTCTTGGTCTGTTGACTCTTGGGTTTGGGGTAGTCCAGCCCTGCTGATAGCCCTGACCGGGCCAGAGGAGGCCTCCTATGTGCCCCAACTCTGCCAGTGCAATTATATAATATTAATCGACACCAGCCATTTCTTATTTCATGCTAATTGAAAATTACTGATTTTCCTCATGTAAATAGCTCTTCACGTCAATTACCAAACGCGATGTGCACCATTTTTTAATTAGCCACTCTCCACTGCTTCCTTTTCAACCTAGTCCTAAATCTAGCTGACGGGTTCGTCTTGTCACAATGATAGTAAATGATGACCAGGATCTGGCAAAACAATTTTTCACTTTTAATCCAAGGATCAGGGAAGGGAGCTGAGGAGGTGGTACCTCGACTAAGATGGGGAAGTGGAGGCTGCCCCAGACCTTGCTTCTCTAGGACCCGCCCCTCCTCATGGCTGAGCTGCAACTGCTGCTTCTGCTCTGTGCTCCTGCAAGCCTTGCTTCCAAAAGCCTTCCTGACTCAGAGTTTTGCTTTTTCTCTATAGAACCTCAGGGCATAGACTTCAAAAGCCTGTGCTTACCCAGCCATGCCACGTGCTAGATTTAGTCGTATACTCAGCTGAGTCCAGAACTCATTACACTCCACCTGAGCCCATGTGTTGGTCTGTTTCCTGTTACTCTGGCAAAATACTGGATGCTGGGCTCTCTGTAGAGAAAAGAAGTTTATTTGGCTCATAGGTTTGACGAGTCCGAACAACACGGTCCCGGGTCTGGCTAGAGCTCACTATACTTCACATCGTGTGAGGAGCATCCTGCGAGTAATCTCCCAGAGGACAAATACCCAAGGTCCCAAGCCTACTTCTGAAAGATCCTGTCACTTCTCAGTGTCACCACACTGGGACCAGACTTCCGGTGCATGAGCCTTCATCGAGAACTCAAATCATATTCAAACTGTATCATGCCAGGAGCCATGGGCTCCCCACCAGTTGGGCTTTAAGCCTCTAATTGCATTTGGCCAATGGGATGTATCAGTCAATTGAGCTGAATAAAAGCCACCCCAGAATACATCACCCCAGAATAAAGCAGCACTTATCTTGCTTATAAGTCTACAGGCAAGCTGGGCAGTCCTTCCAATAGGTCAGTGCTTGGTGGATCTCAGCTGGCCTCACTCATACAGCAGCGGCAGCACTGGGGCTCTGACAGGAGAGATGCTCAAGAAGATAAGAGATGCTCGGTGGTTCCAGAAGCTTCTCCCACAAGTGCCTCGTTCTCACGTGTAGGCTTGCATGTCCTCAGTCACCTTGCGGTGTCTTGTACTGACCAGTTTCCAGTTCCTGAGTGGTCTGGACCCACTGGACATGTCCTTGCTGTGGGCAGAGAACACAGAGCCTGGGCCAGTTCTGGGGAGCCCTGATAGATGCATGTATGCTGGGCTTTGTTCCCCCAAACTCCCCCAGCCACTCTGTGCTGAACCTGAAACACTGGATTTTAAACTTTTTACTGGAACTTCCTTTTAAAGGTACAGAAAAGTCAAAGGATGAGAGAAGCTGTAGGGTTGGGCTGCAAAGGGAACTGGATTAGATGACAACACACTTGAAATTTAAGGCTTATCACACTGTCGGTGTGCACAGTGGCTTTAGTTAAGTCTCTTAACGTCTCCACTTCTTAGCTCCAATTGTATATAGGTGGGAATTCTCAGGACACTGTGGTAGGGTTGCCATGGTGACCAGAGAATAGTGCAATACACGTGTAAGTGAAGAGAATATCGTGTTGTGTAAATACAGGCTACTAGCATTCCCTTGTTACTGCTTGTGCTGCAGATCAACTGGAAACGCTCCTTGTCCAAGTTCCTAGGAAGCCTCCCAGAGATGGGCTCCAGGTTCCCACCATGCAGGAGCGAAGGGTGGGCACATTTCCATCCACCCCTTCACCTCCAGAGCCACTGTGGCCTGGCATGGTTATAAATACCAGGGATCAAAGAACAGGGTGAAAAGTACAAAGTCCTTGTGCTCACAGAACTTGCCTTCAAGAGGGGAAGATGATAAATGAGTAATGAGCAGTGATTCAGGGTGCTTCTGACTATTGTCAAAGAAACAGTGAGGGTGAAGGGCAGAGAAGAGCCAGGCACAGGCCCTCCCTGTGGGGGGGCGATGGTCCTGGGAGCCCTTTCTAAGCAGGTGACATTTAAGCTAAGGATCGAGAAAGGAGTAAACACCAGGCTCAGACACAAAGCCGCCTGCCCTGGGTCACACAGCGGGTTGGTGACAGACACCTATAGACTTCCATACCTGCTGCCTGTTCCCTCCTGCCCTGGCAGCCAGACTCACTGTGACACTGACCCCAGAGGCAAAGGCTCTTCCAACTGCCAACCCTTCCATCCTGGGAATGAATTTCCACCCACTGGGTTATGACCTGGTGAGTTCAGCTGACAATTCCCCTGAAGGTCTTCATCATGTTCCCACACTCCCACCCCTCTACTCCAGCCAGGTGACCACAGAGGCAGATGTCCCTGGGACGAAGAGAAGCCATATGTTACCCATCAAGCCAATGGCATCTCAAGGCTCAGAGTCACAGGGGTGAGCCACAGCTTAGCAGGAGCTTTGTGAAACCCTCCTAACCAACCCATTCCCCAAGCTGGTACCCCAATCCATCCATCTAAGGATGGTCAAAGAACTGCCAAGGATGATAGGATAAAGAAAAGCTGAGTGGAGGCTTCTGACCCTTGGAGGAGGAAAGAGGCATGGCCAGGCTCGGACACCCCAAAACAAGCTAGAATAATCCAAGTCTGAGGAGAGTATTAAACAAAACTGTAAAGTCAATTTAACATGATTTAAATATTTCCCACTCATTAGCAATAAGTCAGAATGCATTTCCCTTTCTTCCCCCTCCCCCAGACTTGAAGTTTTATGTTAATGGCTCTGCAATTTTGGATCAGATCATTAAAATTAATGACATTCCAAATGTTCCAGTGTGCCTGGTAGAGTCTGATCCATGTTTTTTCCCTTTATAGATCATCAGTAATAGAACACTTTAATGGCCCTAATATAAGGGCACTCTCTCTATCTCTGTTAATGAATAATTTCCATAGCTAGATATGGAACCCCCCCAAGAAGGAGGAAGCATATTTCATTAGGCATGTCAATGCCAGACCCTAAATAATTCAGTCCCCCAGATTAAAATACTTGGTGCTCTCCATGTCCTAATGGGAGATAATGAAATGTCCCCAAATGCTGCCATCTTAAAATTAACATCCTTTGAAATTCTGAAATCAATCAATGTCAATGACAAGAGCCGGGGCTAATCCTTTATTGATTTGTACAGCCAAGGAAGGGAAAGTGGAGCCATGCTCGGCCCTGTCCCTCAGCCTGGCTGATTGCTGGCCAGCACTGTGATTCGTGCAGTCTTTGTCCTGGAGGACTGAAAGCACCAGCTGGTTATGCACTGCTTAGGAGTGACAGACAGCACAGCTCAGCCCCAACATGTCCACCCCGCGGAGGGGTGGACAGTGGCTAATCCTGTCCCACACACCCACTGGGGGGCACTGTTAGCTTCTGGGAGTGCATGGGTTGAGCCATGTAGCTGCCCAGGCTCTAGGTGGTCCTGTTATTGGGGGGGGGGGAAGTCCCTTCTTCCCCTCAGCTGTCCCTGAACCATCACTCTGCTTTATTCCCATAGAAGTTATCTCCAACTAAATTTATCTTGGTTTTTGGGGGGCAGGTCTCATGTTCTTTGGACAGCATCCTCTATTTTTTTTGTAAGCTAATCTCACCTGATTTCCCACCAATGTGAAGTCTCCATGAGAGTAGAGACTATTTTGTTTACTGCTGTATCCGTGGTTCAGAATGGATATATGAAAGAATGCCTGGGGTAAAGAGAATTGTGAGTGGATGGATGGATGAGTGGTGGGTAGATGGTGGGATGGATGGATGCATGGATGGATGATGGGTGGATAGATGAAAGGATGAGCAAATGGGTATATGAATGGATGGATGGATAGTAGAAGTGTGGATGGAAGGATGGTGGATAGATGAGTGGATGGATGCATTAATGGACTGATAAATGAACAGATGGATGAGTGAATGGATGGATAAGTGGATGGATGGATGGATGGTGGATAGATGAGTGGATAGATGGATGAATCATGGATAGATGAATGGATGGAGGGGTAGATGGATGCATGGATGAATGTATGGATAGATGATGGGTAGACAGAAAAAATGATGAGCAAATGCATGGATGAATGGATGGGTGGATAGTAGAAGTGTGGATGGATGGTGGATAGATGGGTGGATGGCTGCATTAATGGACTGATAATGGGATAGATGGATGAGTGGATGGGTAGATAAGTGGGTGGAAGCGTGGTGGGTAGGTGAATGGGCGGATAGATGAGAGAATGGATGGATGAGTGAATGGTGGATGAATGGTGGATGATAAGTGGATATATGAAAGGATGAGTGAATAGCGAATGGATGGCTGGATGGTAGAGGTGTGGAGGGATGGGTGACAGATGGCAGATGGATGGATGGGTGCTTCCCTTGCCATATTCCTAGTACAGAGAACAATGTCTAGCAAGTGTTTGTTGACTGAATGATTTCATAAAAATCATCAAATTCTCCACCAGCATTGAGAATGCCCCATCTCCATGTGCTTGCTGTGATCTACACTCCAGGCAGGGATCTTCCTTCACAGCATCCCAGTGATTTGTTGACCATGGTGTTTGCATTGTGATATTAGATCCTGCAAGGCTTCTGTGGCCCCACTGGTAGCGAACTTCTCCTGGTGCCAAGTCACATATTCCTCACAAATTCATCTGTACTCAACACACAGTAGGCTATCAGTTTACCATTTAAGTCACACCTCTGGCAAGAAACCGCATGGACAAACACAAAGGGAATAATACAGAAGCACCTTGAATAATTCAACAAACAGCCGGTGGAATTCAAGCGCCTCGCACAGGCGCTGGCTGAAACTCCAAAGAAGTACAGAGAATGGGAAACCACGGAGAGTCTCTGCATGGAGATTAAAATCGCCTGGTGATAGAACAGCCTCGTGTATCAGCGTCGGCGTCGACAGGAAATAAGAAAATCCAGCAAGTAAATTGGAATTAGAGCAGAAAGACTGGGGTGGAATCACAGTGAAAATACCAGCCCACGAGGAAAACACAGAAAGGTAGCAGAGGGGCAGGGGGGCTGATTATGTTTCCTAGGAAACGCACCAGAAGCTTCGTCGGCCTCACCCTTCGGGAGTGAATCACAGTGGGCCTTCCACAGGACTCATGGTGGAGAGGCCGCCTTTGGCATGGCTTGGAGCAAGGACACACTCCCTGCTGAGGACCAGGAGCAAACAGGCCTGCATGTGTGGGACATACGCTGGAGCTGTGGTTGTCATCTCAGTGCTCCAAAGGGCAACAGCTCAGCCTCCAGGCCCCTGCTTGTGAGGTCCGGCATTGCTGGTCGCGCACGAAGAAGGATGATGCACCTCACTCTTCTTTCCCTGGGGTCCTTGGCCAATGGGGAACAGACAGCACCACCACCACGGCCCTGATCGCACCCCCAGCTGGGCGCGGTGACTCGGATTTCACTCCCACTGCAGCCTGGTCCTCCACAGTCCAGGCTGCCGGGAGGCCCGAAGATAGTTGGCTTAACCAGGGTGGAGCCTGGGGCGGAAAGAAGCTTCTCTTTCCTTTCTTGGCTGGTTTGCCTAAAGGAAGCAGCACTGTGGGCTCCGGGTGGACCACCCCACCTGGCTGGATGGTACAGTCCCTCCGCATGAAGATTGATCTGAAGCAACACGCAGGCCCCTCAGCCCCCTGAGCCTGTAGGGCCGCAGAGGGAACCCAGCCCTCTCCTCCCAGCGCTGCTTGGGTCCCTGTGGTGAAATTTCAAATCTCATCAAGCCTCCCTCACCGTGCTCTCCCTCTGAGGCTTAGGGAAAACCCAGGAGGAACCAGAGAAGCCTTGCCCTCACCACCCCTCATCTCGTGAGGGTGTCGAAGTCCATCGGGGTGTCTCTGCTTCTCCTCAGATCTAGCACTTCCCCTGCACCCTTCCCTAACAAACAAATTCAGGACTCTGCCATTAGCCCTCTGCCCAGCTCAGAGGAGACCAGCCATGAACAGTGAAGACATAAGTGACAAAGACCTTTTGCTTGGCCAAACTTGAGTTGGCTCCTGATCCTCCCCTGGACCCACTGACACCGTCCTGTAACATCCAGGCCCCATTACGGCCAGGCCAGGGCATGGAGCTGGACCCCACTCCACATCTGCTCAGAGCTCCAGCCCACCTTCTGCAGGCATCTCGGCCGCCAGGGTGGCCTCAGTCAGACCCCCAGCTTGGCGTCTCTGCTTGGCAGTTGTCCCCTCCCCCCACACACACCCAGCTCAGCTGTGAGTACTACTTGCGAGTGCTGGATGTGGGATCAAGGGCAACAGGAAGGTGCAGCTGACCAAAGGCCTGAGGGAGGTCGGGATGACCGTGGGGTTGGAAACAAGGGTCAGGACGGGCACCCATCCTATCCATCCCAGCAGCTGCGTCCCTTCCTCTGAAAGAGACGGAAGCCACCAGAAGGTTTGAGAACCTGCTGCTCTCGATCCTAGAGAGGCCAGGGCCACGGCAGGGGCCAGTGGGGTGCAGGACGTAGAGAGGGTGCCCGGGTCCAGGTTAGGAAAAAGGGACGTTCAGGACTTCTGCCTTCGCTCTGCCCCGCCCTGTCCCCAGGCAGCCCGGGGAACCTTCGCAGGCATCGCTGGGCTCTCCTGTCCTATCCGATGGGCTCTGTTCACAGCTTCCCCTTGTCCTGAACTCCCAAACCCCTCAGCCACTGCACAGGGCCCAGCGCCAGCCCCAACTGCACCGGGATCCAGGCCAGCCTTCCTTGGGCACCGCAACATACCACGCTTGCACTGCCAGCACCCGCACACAGCCCTCACACCCAGCCAGTCCTCGCTTGGCCGATTCCCTCAGGACAGTCAGGTCCGGGCCCATCTCCCCTCCGCCCCGGAGCCTCCTGACTCCTGCCCAGCACCACCGTCATGGCGCCATTTTATTCTTCTCCTGCCATTCTTGCCTAGGAGCTCACTGTCTGCCCTCCCCCCGTGGGACAGGAACCGCACAGCTGTGCACTGACTGTCCTCTGCGTATGGAAGAGAACCTCGCTGCTTAATGATGGGTAAATATTTTAAAATTTGAAGGCACAAAAAACAAGCCAGTGAGCAACCCCACAGAGCACGCCCCAGCTCGGCAGACCACGAAGGGCTCCGGAGTGGCACTGCCAACGTGCCATCGTGCAAGCAGCCAGAGAGCCCAGGCGGTGGGGAACGTAAACGCGAGTCTCCTCTCGCAGTCAGTGGTCAGTGGTCAGCAGTCAGCGCGGAGGAGCTCAGCTGCTCAGCTGCTCAGCGGCCTGTGTGCGGGAGTCTGGACTCACAGCTCCCGCCTGGGTGGAGAAGCTGGAGTCCAAGTAGATCACCAGGAATGAGAGCTTGGCTGGTGGCCGGGGCAGGGGGTGGGGTCGGGTCCCCTCTGCCTGCCACCTCCTCAGGCCCCTGCCAGCCCCAGGGCTGCTCCAAAGCCGCCAGAGGAACACAACGCTGGCCACAGGGGAGCCGCTTTGGACTTCCAGCCGGCCTCTGCATGGCCCTGAAAATCCATCTCCATCCCAGGGCTGCTCCCATGACAAGGGACCCAGGAAGGAGCCCAAGAAAGAGCCCCAAACAAGTAAAACCCAGCTGGCCCTGGCGACTGCAGATGACGCAGAAGCCTGGCTGACTTTTTATTTTCTAACTGCACATTTGCAGTATGCACGTTGACATTCATCTTAGGGGTAGATACAGGTACTTAACACACCTCGGTTCCTCCCAGCCCCATCCCCTCTCCTCCCTTCCCACTCCCCCCATCTCTGGGCCCCCTTTGCAAAAGCTCTATCTTCCTGTGTCTTATTGCCTATCCTTTATTTATTTATATTCTTGATTATTGAGTTGGCTTTTGTGGACTGGTCCTGCCAGGGGTGTGGAGCAGCTGTGATCCACAGCAGAATCCTATTGGCTGGGCACTCAAACATCACACCATTACACTGTCACAGTCTGAAGACCAGAAGTTCCAGTCCAGCATCTCAAGTGGTCAGTATCAGTTGAAGCTGAGTCCAGCTTCAACTCTGGGTCTGCTGCTCTGGCCTGCATCCTTACACACTATCTCTGCTGTCTCTGCTTCCCCTTAGAAGGACACCGGTCCTACAGGGCAGCAACTCCCTTCCCAGCACTGTCCTCAAATGTGGCCACCAGGGAGTGAGAGCCCTGACATGATGAGGAACTAATCAGGCCCCAATGAGGGGCCACCAGCATCACGTGTGGGTCCCCTTGGGTCCCCCTTTACTTATCTCTCATGGGCCCATCCTACCCCTGTCCCAGTGCCCAAGAGCAAGCCTTGTCCTGGTGAAGAAGAAGAAATGGGCTCACGTGCTGCTGGGGAATTTTCTGGAAGGGGTGACAGTGCAGGAGAGGGGCCACGCAGGGTGGCAGTGTGTGGGCTGGGGCCATTTGATGGGGCCTCCAGGCTCAGTGTCTCTGTCTGCTCAGCCTCACCTCGGTCCTCCACCCAACTGTCCCGGGGGAGCCTACCTGGCAGTCTCCAAGTGAGTCCCAGTGAAGTGACAAGGAGCATGGTCCTTCCCCGTGGGGCATGGAGACCCTGAGCCTTGGCAGGAGAGCCACGCTTGCACCCGCCATGTTCTGGAGGAGAAGAGGAGCGTCCTGACTGGGCACAGGCTGTGCAGCCCCCACCCCAGCCTCCTTTCTCACCCTAGGGCACAGCCCCCACTTCCAAATGCAGGAACTGGTCAGGGAGGAGATGACTGGCAGGGGACATCCTGAGTCCATCACCCAGGACCAGGCGGGCGATGGTGCTGGGTGCCAGGCAGCTCCGTCTGTCCCAAAATCTCTGTCCAAGGTGCTGCACAACTGTTTATGGGCTGTGCATAACCCTCCACCAGCACTTACAGCCTCTCCAGGGCATTGTCCCGTACAAATGAAGACCCTGCTCAGGCTTCTAAGCCCCCAGAACCACCTTTGTTTACCCTGAGTCACCTAGAACTGAGAGGTGACATCCACCCTCCACCCTGTCACTGCCCAAGACACCACCCCTCACCCACAGGAACCCCCACCCTCCCCACCTACACCTCCCCACAGACACTGTCCCACCCCAGGGGCCACACCCCATGTCTGTCACACTCCGCAGACATTGTCATGCCCCAAGAACCCACCCATCCCATCATGGCCCAAGAGATGACACACCATTTCCATCACCCCTCTGTAGACCCACCCAGATTTTGGTGGGGGCCCTGCTGAACAATGGAAAACATCCCCTCTCTGGCCACAACCTCCTTCCTTTCCTCAAACTCAGCAAAACTTCTGGACCCACTCCGTTCCACTGCCTCCCAGTTGACTGTCTGCTTCCTTCCCAACTCAACCCAGCTGAATGCCATGGAACTTTCCTGCCACATCTCAGCTTCCCACGTGTCCATCAGGCCCTCCCTGTAGAATGCCCAGTACCTGCACTGGCCACCAGAGCACTCAGCCATGACAAGGGGACTCCTGTGAGACCCATCCTGTCTATCCCTCAGTGCTCCTATGCCTCTGTGCCTGGTGACACTCCTGTCTAATCTCCAGTCCTCCAGGGTCCTCGTACTTGATTCCAAGTCCACAGGAAGGTGGGAAACAATTCCCCAAACACCGAGCATCCTGGAGACAGGCTGCCTTGGGACCCAGGAAGCCACTAGTGACATAAAGGAACAAGCCACTAATGACATTGGAAGGGAATAGCACTGGGGTGGAATTGATGTGCGAGGCAGACCTTCCATAGGCAGCAATGTCAGGGCTAACAATGCAGAGGAAGAAGCACTGGGCAGATCCCAGTTCTCAGGGCCGGTCATCAATCACCATGCTGCAAACAAAGCTTCAAGTCACAGGTGCAGTCTTACCCAGAAGTGTCCGCACTCAAGCCACGTGGTTTCAGCTGGGCCTGTCTTTGACAAGGAAAGGTCAAGTTCCAAGTCGGAAACTATTTATTATTACAGAGCTCCTGTGGAGGAGAGATTGATCAATGATCTTGATATTGGTAAAGGGTTAGCACTTCCTGAGGCTTTCCATGTCCCTGCATCTCAGACGAACCTACTACTAGAGCTAGGGCTCCCGGTGCTGGCAACCTAGGCCTGGGATCGGTGATGTGCAGAGAGAGAGGTGACTTGTGCCAGGTCGCACAGCTGCCTCAGGACAGAGGTGACTGAACTCTCTGCAATGCTCTCTCCAGGTCAGAACCATGAGATGCTCCCAAGGTACCTAGCACTGCCGAAGTGCTTGCCAAGCACTCTGCCCAGGGCTCTCAGTCTCTGACTTCTGGGCTGGACCATTCTTCAAGAGCAGCACCCTGCACATTGTAGGGTGCTTAGCAGCATCCTCAGCCTCTACCCACTGGTGTTCATGCCCCTTTACCACCTGTTATAGTCTGACTTGGTCCCCAATCTGTGACACTTTGGGGAGGTGGTGCTAGGAGGTGGGGCCTGATGACAGGAAGTGATGTCACTGGGGGGGTGTGCCCTGGAAGAGGATGTTGGGACCTGGTCCCTCCTCTTCCTGTCTCTGCTTCTCAGCCACCATGACATGAGCAGATCCCCTGCTGTGCTCTCCCGCTATGAGGAACTATGTTACCACAGGCCCAAAACTGGGGGGCCCAGGGAGCATGGGCCACACCTCTGAAACTCTGAGCCTGAATGCCAGCCCTTCCTCTGGTACTCAGCCACAGTGACACAAAGATCCAATGCACTCCATAACTTTTATGACACCAAAAAACAAATCAACGGTGACCAATCAGAAGTGGACATGGAGGCTTTCTCCACATCCTACCCCATGAGCCAGACCAGCAGACAGATGATGCTGAGTGAACCACTCAGTGTCACTAAAACCTGAAGGAATGGTCTGGCCTGGGGACCTCAGCTGAGGGTCTTGAATGCCTCATCCACCCAGCCTGATGTTCCTGGAGTCACAGGCTAGAGGGGCAGAACCAGTCTGGAGAGGGCTCTACCTCCTACCTGGGCTGCAGCAACTGCTTTTCTGGGATGGAAGCCTCGAGTAGGGGGCTCCAGGGAGGGTAGTGAGAGCACAGTGAGGCCCCTAGAGCAGAAGCCAGGAGGTGCCCTGGTACCACATCACTTCGTAGAAAGCTGGAAAACTCAGCGGCAGTCTCCAGATAGGAGGACACACGGAAGTCAGTGGTGAGTTCCAGAAACAGCGACTTCCAGCAACCACTCTCCCCTTCATTTGCCAGAGTCCTACACAGCGGTTTCTCGCTATGCTGCGCTGGAACCCAGAGGTGCAAAGATAAACAGTGTACGTCCTCTGTTTCCAAGAACTCAGTGGTTCCGTGCAGGAGAGCGGTGTATGCAGAAAGTTGCTTCCTGCCACCGTGCCTGTTAATGGTGATTGAGTACTTGACCGGGTTAAGAAATCCTAGCAGATTGGCAAAGCACTCCGGCTTCTTCAGCCTTTCAATGTGAACTCACACCAGTGACTCTCCAGGCAGTGCCCAGGCATCAGTCTCAGGATGACGCTGCATCTCTTGTTTTGCAGGTTCCAGCTTCTTGGACTAAGTGACAGCTATCAGGTCCTTGGCTCACCAGGGAATGGACAGACAGCCACTGTGAACTCTTCTGCCTCTGATCCCATAAGCTCCTCTAATAAACCCCTTGAATAATGTGTGCATATTTTCCACTGAGTCTGTTCCTTCAAAGAACGCTAACCAATACAGTCATGGAAGGTGGCAGCAGAGCCGCGCACACAGGTGGGGAAAGCTTTCCCCTGTGATCCAACCCCTCACACTTCTAGCTGCACTTTAGCCACAGTCTTCCCTGTAGTTAAAGACTCCAAGTCCTTCTGCTCTGATCATCTCAGCACTCACATCTGCAGCCGCAACCACTCCATACCCGATTCATGGAACCCCAGAGAAAGAAATTCTTGGGTGGCTCAAACAGATCCCCATGTTCAGCCTTATTTCTCACATCAGTGTCTCTGCAAAGGTTGTGCCAGGCTGTGAAATGCAGCCCCTGAGTGGAGAGGGGAGCGAGCCATGCTGGGAGCAGCCTGAGACACCATGAACCTCAGGGGAGAGGTACTGAGGGGATGCCTGGCCCAGGTTTGCTGCTGGCCTGGCCTGGGTATCCCAGGTGCCAACTGAGCCCAACCTGTGCCCAAACATCCATTCTGCATAAAATGTCTTGTACCCACCATGTTCCAGTCAGTGTGCAGGATTCCAGCACTACTAAGACAGAGCCCTTCCCCAACCCCTCCTCTGCCAGGCAGTGCCCCAGACTCCAACATTCTCCTTCTTCACAGCAAGGGCTGATTTGCTACTGCCTTCCCCTCCTCCAACTAAACTCCAGTCCCATGAGATGAAGGACCCTATCTGTGATCCCAGCATCCATCACAGTGCATGACATTGTTACAGTGCAGAGCTCAATCAGTCTTAATCAAATGAATGAGTAGATGAATTAATTAATGATTGCTACTTCTTTCCACACTGATCTACCGAGTACAGCTACAGTATCCAGTTAAACAGGTTTCCAGAATAACTGTGAGTGCCGTTGTCATGGGGCTCTGTAGGGAACACCAGGACATGGTGCAGTGAGCAGAGGAACCAGAACCCACGAGGGTCAAAGCAAGGTTTGACTTAGAGAATGGACTTCAAGCAGAGCCAGGGAGGTGAGAAGTTGGCTCGAGAAGACAGCGTGGGGGGGGACGGGGGGAGAACAGGCCAGGAACATGTCAGAGTGTTGCTTCTATCTGGAGAATGAGACTCTGAGTAAGGAAGGTGTGTGACACTCGGATCCATTTGGCCACTAGGGACACACATTCAGCATACTTGTACTGTGAGTTTGAGTGTGGACCTTTCCCCAGGCCAGCACCATGCAATACAATCCTCTTGTGGTACAGGCATCCCCATGAGCCAAGGCCACCACTCAGCCCCGTGACTGCAAGGGAGACCACCCCCCCGACACAGGGGGCTGTGGCTAAGCAAGGATGTCAGGCAAGTGAGGGGTATGCAAGGCATTTTTGCCTTAGGCTATTTTCACCTCAGTTGACTTTATCAGGATGTGCTCCCATGGGCAGTCAAGGAGCCCCTGCTCCAGCCTCAGGAAGGTCAGCTCCACCAGGGACAAGAGGCCGTGTGTGGATGACCATTGCATGTGTGGACCTTTGGTTGACCTTCACCACATTTACAGAATTTGGAGAAAGCAGAGAGAAGCTGTGAACATTCAGATCTCAGCAAACACATGAGCAAGGCCAACAGGATACAGAAAAGTGCACACACAGAGCCCTATCTAGATGGTGAAGAAACCATCTAGTTATATGTGGCCCACCCAGAGGGACAGTGAATCAGATCCACTCTAGGAACCAAGCAGCTGGGAGCACCATTCTTGCAGGTATATGCCTTTTATGAGTCATAAGTCTGGAGGCTTCTACTGATTAAGAACTGAAGGCTAAACTTTACAACAGTGTCATAACTTCCGGTACTGAATATACAGAGGAGAGGCTAGAAGTGAGTCAGGTACTTCAGTATTGATAGCATGATATGAATCTTGGATTCTTAACACAAAAGATTGTCACTTGCTCCTGCAAACACACTGCACTTTGATTGTAGCTGTCTTCTTTTGTGAGGCTTGGTCATCTAAACCTCTAAACATGTATCTTCCCAGAGGCCACAGAGAGCAGAAAGAGGTGGAGAGTACATAGAAATTTCACTGCCACAGAAGTAACACATATCCCAGTCCCCAGTTAGAGCAACTCATGGCTGCATCTAATGGCAAGGAAGTAGGATGGTGATCTTCCCTTACTCAGGAAGTAGAGGGGTCCAGGTCATGGCTAACATTGCTACTGACTGCCATAGCGCCCACTGGCCAAATCATGGAGCTGGTCTATATGCAAAAATATGCATCCATGACCTACTGCTGCAAAAGATGCTGCCCCAGATGTGGGAGTTTATAGTCATTTTCTAAACTCATGACTGCAGCGTAGACTAGCAGTGTAGACTGGGATCAGCAGGGCGGTTCTTCTGGTCTTGCCGGGCTCCCTCTTGCCCCTGCAGTGGGCTGCAGGTCAGCAGATTGCTCTGCTGCAGGTGCTGGCTGGCTGTGGGTTGTGGTGATGGGGTTGACTTGATTCTCAGCTCCAGTTATCCACGTTTGTTCTCTCAGAGGGAGAACAGAAACCAGCAAGACCCTTGAGGCCCAGACTCAAGACTGGCATGGTATTTTCTACCAGCCACAACAAACCATAAGTCCAGCCCAGGTTCAAAGGCGTCAACTGCCAATGGCAGAAGGTACAATTTCAAAGTGCCTGGTTACAGGGAGACCATCAACTGGAGTTGTCCACACAACCTATCAAGGCACAGGGTCCTGAGCTTGTGTGATCAGAGTACTGGGGTCTGTTTAGGGTGGCAGAAGCACAGCTCTGAGAAGTAATGCAGGGAAAAAGGATACCAGAGTCAGGCCATGATGGAGACAGTGTGCTCCACCAGTTTGTTATTTCATTGCCCCCTCTCCTCCAAAGCTGTTGGTCATCTGACGGACTACTTGAAACTAGCTCTCTTTCACCATCCATGGGCCCAGTAAGACCTTCTCCTTGAACTGAACTACTGTGGGCCTTACTCCTAGAAATGTCCATAGAGAAAGGCAGGTGGCACCTGCCTTGTAATGCCAAGGTCACTGTTTGCAGCACTGATTTTAAAAGCTAGTATTCAGCTTAGAACTCCCTTATCTTTCAGAAAAGATTTAACCCACCCAAGGTCATGGAGCCTCCTGCACTTGCATCTCTTGTCCTCTCATCCACAGCTCTTTCCTTACCCCTGGTGGACCTAGAAAAAACTAGCCTCTTGTCAGTCCGATGTCTAGAGTGTGCCTCCCCCGCACCCCATTGCTCAGTACTTTGAATGTGTACTTCAGCACTAGCTGTCTGCAACCCTGCACCAAACCCTGTCACTCTGCTGAGACAGGATGTTCAAGATCACAGACTCTGCCCTGCCCTGATTGGCAGCTGGAGATGAGCCATGGGCAACGCAGCCTGTCAGGGTCAAGGCCCAAGCAGCCAATCAGCCAGCTACCAGACGGTCAGGCCATAGCCTCACAACCTTTTGTCTCTGCACAGCCAGACATTAGACAGGGTTAGGTGGAGCTCAAGATACTGAAGCCA
Organism: Chinchilla lanigera; assembly: GCF_000276665.1. Taxonomy (NCBI): domain Eukaryota; kingdom Metazoa; phylum Chordata; class Mammalia; order Rodentia; family Chinchillidae; genus Chinchilla; species Chinchilla lanigera. The sequence continues at coordinate 6,839,300 of NW_004955486.1, read as the reverse complement.
GGCTCCATGAAAAGGATCATTGTGCAGGAGAGTGGGAGGGGTCTTTTGTCCTCTATCCAAAATTCCCTGCTTCCCAAGCACTGAGCGGTACCCACAGCATCTGGGCATACAGGATGCTCAGTGGTGCATGCTTCATCTCAGGTGTCTACCATGCTGAGGTGGACCACAGCATCTAAGTGTCTATAATGTTGAGCATAATGCCACATCTCAGGTAGATATAATGCTCAGCAGTACTCCCAGCATCTCAGATATCTACAATGCTGAGCAGTACCCAGGATCCTCAGGTACCCGTCTTGCTAAGCAGTACCCCAGTGTCTCACATATCTGTAATGAGGACCATGCCCTACATCTTGGATATCTCTGATGCTAAAACAGTACTGTCAACATCTCAGGTATCTACAATGCTGAGCCCTACCCTGGTGTGTCAAGTATCTCTAATGCTTAGGATACCCCAGCATCAATCATGCTGAGTGGTATTCTAGCTTCACAGGTATAAATGCTTAACAGTGCCACATCATTTCAAGTATATAACATGCTGAGTAGTATCCCATAGTCACAGGTACCTGTAATACTTAGCATAACCCAACATTTCAGCTATCTTTATTGCAGTGCAGTACTACCAGCATCTCAGATATCTATGAGGTTTAGCATACACATCACACCTATCCATAATGCTGAGAGGTACAAATAGACATCAGATATCTATAATGCTGAACAATATAACAGCACACCAGGAGTGTACAATCCTGAGCAACAAAGCAACATATCAGGTATGTATAATGATGAGCAGTATCTCAGAATCTCATGTAGGTACGATAATAAGCACCATCCCAGCATCTTGTGTATCTAGTATGCAGAGAAGTATCCAGAATCTCAGCTATCTATACTGCTCATCAGTATCCCATACTCTCAGGAAGCTATAATGTTGAACAGTATCCCAGCATCTTACATCTCTACAATGTTCAGCGGTATCTCAGCAACTAAAGTACCCACAATGCTGACAAGTATCCCTATCTCTTAGGTACTTATAATGCTGAGCAGCATCCCAGCATCTCAGGAGTCTGCATTGCCTACTAATATCCCAGCATCTCAGGTATCTACAATGTTGAACACTATCTCAGAAGCTCAGGTACCTATAATGCAGAACACTACCCCAGCACCAGCTATTTTCAGTGCTTAGTGGAATTCCAGCGTCTCCAGTACTTACAATGCTGAGCACTATCCCAGCATCTTGATCTCTATTAGGCCCAGTGGGAACCTGGTATATCAGGTATCTAAAATGCTGAGCAATTTCCCAACATGTACAGCATCTGAGGTATCTAAATGCAGGGAAGAATCTCAGGATCTTAAGAATGTATAATGCTGAACCATTTCCTAGCACTTCAGACTGTTAAGCATACACAGCATCTGAAGTATCTATAATGTTAAGCAGTATCTCACAGTTAAGTATCTATAATGCGAACAACACAGTGTCTTAAGTGTGAATTATTAGCAGCAATGTCCTGATACCTAGGATATCAATGATGCTAAGGAGCAGCCCCAGCATCTTGGGTATCTACAGTGCTGAGCACCCTCACTGGTGCTCCTAGGGATGTATAATGCTGCCTGCTATCCCAGCATCTGGTGTCTATAAACTCAGCAGGACCCAAGTATTCTGTGGATCTTCAGTCCTAAACAGTGTCTCAGCATTCCTACCATCTGAGGTCTCTGCAATGCAGAGCTGTATGGCAGCATCTTGGGTATCTACGATTTCTCTCAGGTATCTATCCCCGCATCTCACATATCTATAATGGTGAGAAGTGTCCCAGCATCCCACCAATGGTACAGAGAGTAGTGGCATTTCACCACATCAGATATCTACAAGACTGAGTGGAATCCCTGCACCTCAGGAATCTACAATGCTGAGCCCTATGCCAGCATCTCAGGATCTACAGTGCTAAATGGTGTCCTAACATCTCATGTGTCTACCACTTAGCTTGGCATCCACCTGGATATCTCAGGTATTCACAGTGCTGTGGGTATCCCAGCATCCCAAGTGATGAGTGGTATCCCCGGATCCAGAGCACTTGTGACACTGCAGTCTCTCTGGGCCCTAGCTCACCTGGTAAGAGAAATAGTGTGGGTTGTCTTTGCATCAGCGATACCTAGTGTCATGCCTGGCCCAGGGCAGGTCCACCGTGAAGCTGTGGGGAGGGACAAGGCATGCACTCGACACATGGGCCTTCATCAGGTAAGCAGTGGATCCTGTGCCCTCAAGCCCAATGGCCAGCTTTTCCCATTGACTGAGAATCTTGGGGAATCAGAGCAGAGTTCCAGAGTCTGGCTCCATTATCTAAATCAACTGGGGAGATTTAGACAATATTTTCCCAGGTCCTTTCCCCAACTTACAGAATCAGACCTACAGTGTTGCAGCCCCTGGAGGTAGAGTTCAAGCATACTCCCCAGGCACCTGACCAGCCCTTGCTAATGCTGCAGACTGCATCAGGTGGGTCCAGTGCTCTGAAGCAGCCCTAACTCCAGCCAGAGGGACATGAGCTGGAAACAGCTACGCATTGAGGGCCCCTGGCCCCCAAATGGGCATTATTCTGCACAGCAGGTGGGATTCCTGCTCAGCCTGTGTGCTGCCTCTCCTCCCTGTGGAGGTCTCCTCTCTTGAGTCTGGCATCAAAGAGTGTCCAGCATTTTTGAAAGGCCTGTGCCCTGGCCCTCACTATCCCTCTAACCAGCAAGGCCATCCAAAGTAGGACTCTTCCTACAGAGAAAATGCATCTCCACTGCAGAGACATTTCTATCTGAAAACTTCACCCCTGGGGCTCATGTCACACAGTGGCTGAGGGAATGGGCTTTGGCATCAAACTGCCCTTAGTTCAAATCCCTGCTCAGTCATCTAGCAGTCATGTGACCTTGGGCACGGTCCAAACCATGCCCAGAAAGAACCAGTTCTGACTGCTCAACTGCATGGCCCATGTTATCATGGCCATGAAGGCTGCAGAGAGAAGCCAGGATGTTAGACGACAGCCTTACCCCCATGAGAAGGCATCCAGGAGGAGGTCTGTGGGTCTCCTAGCAGCTCCAGGAGGGCACAGTCCCTAGGGGCTGCCCACTGGCAGGGGCATACTATGGTGCTTCAGGTCTGAGGGGTGTGCTGCTTGGAATCCTTCCATTTACGTCTGGGGAAGCCCCAGGGCTGGGGATGTGAATTAAGTCTGGAAGTCAACAGTTTCTCCCACCCTGCATTGCCCCATAACAGCACGCTGGTGCAACCATGACCCCACCCCAATTTCTACATGGAAGGTAACCCCCAGCCCCCCAAATCTGACCTTATTTGGAAATGGAGTCCTCGCAAATGTAGTTCATTAATCTGTTGGACTAGAGCAGGGCGCTAACCCAATATGTCTGGCATCTATAGAGAAGGGAAGTTGGGCCATAGACATGACACATGGAGAATGCTGACTGCATAGACAGGCGCAGAGAGCAGGTGGTGTGGTTACAACCCAAGGACAGTGAGCTTTGCCAGCCACCAACAAAACCTGGCAGAGAGACCTGGAGCTGCGTCTCCCTACCAGCCTCAGGAGGAACCAACTCTGCCCACGCTTGTCCCTGGACATCCGACCCCAGAGCTATGAGCAATAGATGACTGGTTGTGCCAGCCAGTTTCTGGTGTTTTGCAAGACAGCCACCGAAAACTAATAGCCCAGCCCAAGTCAGCCTCTGGTGGGGATCCTGTCCACTCTGGGGCATCTTGGCAAATCCAAGGTGAAGAATGGTGATGTCCTAGAGCACAGTCCTGTGAGCTATGCCGCAGCCTAAGGAGAGGCCAGGACCACTGGGATGCCTCTGACTGGTGCACCCCTTCACCTGCACCAGTTCCATCTACTATTGGGCTCTCCGGGCTGCAGGGCTCACCCAAGGGCCAGCCTGGGAGACTGTGCCAGGGCCTCAGCCCACCTTCTCACCCACTTCCATTATCTCCAGGCTGCTTCCCAGGCCCTGGGCACAAGCTGCTGACTCGCGGGCCCACGCAGTTTCCTGTGCAGTCTGCTTGGGCAGCACGTTGCACAGTAATCCTGACTCCCAGGGGCCCTGCCGCCCTACAATATGCTCTCCTCCTTCCGGAAGTGACGTCTGGCTTGAGTGGGGATTCTCTGCCAGCCAGAACTCCACTCCACTGATGTGGTGGTTGCAACTCTAAATGAAGGCGCAGATTCAAGAAGGTGGGGCAAGAAGAAATAGGACATTTCGTGTCCTCAGGCTTGAACATGTCTGAAGAAGTTTTCCCAGCTAGAGGGATGGGCTGGGGGTGCCGTGGATGGAGGCTGTGAGCCTCCTCTGCAGAAGGGTTGAACAGGGTGATCAAGTGTCACCAGCGTGGTGAGAGCCCCTGGCTATCATTCCTCCCGCTGTTATGGGAAGCCAGCTTCCTACATGAGAAGGAGGAGGTCAGGAGGCAGTGTGTCTATCACGAGAAGGCGAGTTTAACAAGAGTGCAGAGCAGGTGAGGAGCACTCATAAACCTGACCTAGCACAACACAGGAGTCACCTCACCGCACAGCAGAGCAGCACCGCTGGGAGCTCCTCCTACAGCTTCATCCTCACCTGTATCTCACCTACAGCTCTCCTCTCATTCCTCCATCAGACCAGAAGCAACAGGACAGGGACAGTGACAGTGAGGATAATGACAACAATCGGTCCATCAACGAAACTGGTGACGGTCTAATTGGTACCAGGCTCCTCTCTGGGTCTGGGAATGTTGCAGTGGGGGAGACAGACACACTTCTTGCTCTTCCGTAGCTGACAGACATGGTAATAATGGCACTTGGCCCTGCAAAACACTGTGACCCCAGCCTGGAATTTACTTAGGCTTTACAGGTTCATTTTCATTTAATCCTCAAATCCACATTTTAAGGTGTGGGGTGCTGTTGTCACTCCATTTAACAGAGAAGCTGATACACAAAGAGATTAGGAAACTGTCCCAAGTTCACACAACAGGGACTCCTGCAACAGGACAGGCTGGGACCTAGACTGGTGGTATAATCACTACCTGTTGTTAACGTCTGCTCTCCTTGCAGTCTGTGTGTGACTCAGCATTTTAACAAAGTAGCACATACCTGGGATAATGAACTTATAAGGGGGAATGGTTTATCCTGGCTCAGAGTTTCATGGTTTCCATGGTTCCATCCATGTCACTTTGTGTGATAGCACAATGCATCCTGATAGGAGCATATGGTGGGGAAGATGCCTACCTCATAGAGACCAGGAAGAAAAGTGAGAGAGACAGGAAGGAGGTGGAGGTGTCTATGTCAAGGCCCCGCCCCCACCTCAGTTCCTCCAACTAGATCCTACCTCTTAAAAGTCCTACCACCTCCCATGCATCTTATTCTGGAGTTCTCCATAGACAGGAAACTGGGCATTGAATTGCCAAGCCTGAGCAGCAGCAGCTGGAGAACAAGGCGTTAATACATGGGCATTCAAACATTACAACTACAGCAACAAGGCCTCCAGACAGAGACACTTTGGACACGGTGAAGAATAGATAGCAGCCCTCACCCTGTCATTTGGCCCCTGCCAGGGAAAGGCTCCATATCCCAGGACCAGAGCTAAGGCTGAGGCCAGGCTGCAGAACTGCAGAAAGCTGGTGCTTGCACTAAACCTAAGATTCATGCTCCATAAGCATTTTACATGCTCTCTCTGAGGAGCTTATACAGACATTTGGGTTGATAAACCTGAAAAATCTCTCGAAAGCATCTAATTAATGTGTTCTTCCCAAGTAGAATGTTTTAGTAATTGCTGTTCAAGCAACTCTAGAATAAAGTTGAGAATGCTTCTCTTGCAAACGCTGCCAGGACAGATAGAGATCCACATGGCTGCTTCTCCTGGGTGCTGCTGGTTCTCTCTCTCCTGAAACCTATTGACATCCATTAACATTCTTCTCGCTATAAAAAAAATGCATCTTATTCTAGAGCTCTCCATAGACAGGAAGCTGGGCATTGAATTACCGAAGCTGAGTAATTACCCATCACCATTGTGATGGAAAATGGCAGAAATGACAATATAGTCACAGGGCGCTGGAAAGGCAACTGTTTAGGAACGATAATTCTGTAAGGATAATTTCATTAATGGAAGTGGGAGACGACGTCTGCGCCAGCGAATACTGTATATATATATAAATATCTATGGACATACGCCTAGTGTTTAAAAACGGCCGCATGTAAATGGGTATGTATGTGTCTGCCTTTTTAATGAATGCCCAGCTGCTGAATGGTAAAGCGCCATTCAGAAGTGATTTGTGATAATCACACGGGGGAGAAATCCTTTAAGTGAAAGGAAATGGGAACAAGGATGTTTCAAGCGTGGATGTGAAAAGCTTCTATTTGATTTGGGGCCACAAAGGATTCAAAAGACATCAAAGCATTGCACACCGAATAGCTTTCACCAAAGACCTTCCCAGCTCAGGAATTTAGCACATGAAACAAACCAGTGCAAATCCCCATGCCTGGAAAAGGTTATCAAGGAACAGAGAGGTACTGCAAGAGAGTCCCCAGCACTGCTCTGCCCCGCTCCAGTGTCCTCTCCAGTGAGATCCTCAGCATCTGGACCAAGGAGGCTCCTGTTCGATGAAATGAAAAGTTGCATGCCTTACATAAAGGGAGCTGCTGCGGTACCACCACCCGTATCTCCAGATCAGAGCTCTGTCTAGACACTTGTTTGCCTGGACAGCCTCTTCCTCTCTCCAGAGCTCAGCCCTGCCTTCCCCAATGTTCTGTCCTCTGCTCCCAGTCAGCACAGACGGCTAAGCATGGGAAATGATCCTGTCCTTTGCAGCACACAGCTCCAGAATTAGAATCTGGCCAGCGTCTTCATTGGAGACCCTGGTGGATTCGAGGCTTGCCTGGGAGCCAGCCCCAGAGCCAGAAATGGACAAGCGTCTTCCTTCCTGCCCTGCATGGGTGCTTTTCTTTTTTTATATTTTGAAATTAATGTGTACTTCCTACAGCACCAAATTAACATGAAGCCTTTCTTCAAACATAGAGTTCAGTGGTGTTTAGTGCATTCGGTGTCGTGCATCTACCACCTCTACTTTGTCCCCACGCAGTCCCATGATCCCCAAAAGCAAAGGCAACTCTGCAGCTGTGCCGCAGTCACTCTGTTACAGCCCACGATTCCGGATGATTGATGTGCACCGGGTCAGCCACATGTGGTCCTTTTGCCCGACCTCTGTCACCCACTGTAATGTTTGCAAGACTCACCCGCATTGCAGGGTAGACCAGCTCTTTACTCTTCACAGCTGAGTGATACTCCATCAGGGGGACAGGCCACATGGTGTTCATTCGTTCATCCACTGTGGACACGTGGTGGCTTCCACCACTTGCTTGACTTCCTTGAATAATACTGAGGTGAAGATGCATGTGCAGGAACCTGAATTCCCACTCCAGTCCTCTTATGTCCATACCCAGGTGTGGAATTGCTGGGTCATATGGTAATGCTGGCTTTTTGAGGAACCTGGGCTTGGGATCTCTTCCTATCCCCTGGAATCCTTGGCAGTTGCTCTATCCCCTTCCCCCATCTGGCTTGTAACATAATCTGGGTACTCCTCTTACATACCCCAGCCACATGCTGTACCAGGAAAAATCCCATTGGCCACAGCTGCTCGCAGGCACCCTGCAGGACATGCAACCATGGCCACTTTCTTAGGATCTCTTTGGGCAGCACCAACACATGGCCAAAGCCAACAGGAGGAGAAGGCTGTAGGATCACAAGTTGGTGCAGTACAGAGAGCTAGCCAATGTTAGATCCAGCCAGATCCAGATCCACCCAGTCCAAACTCAGCCTGCTGAGTCCAAATGTCCCTGTCCACCTCTTCAGGAGGTAAGGACAGAGAGAGACACCACAGGATAAGCACCACATTTGCCAACTGGACTCTGAGGTCACAGAGAATGATGGTCACATGCCAGGGTCTTCTAGGCCCCTCTGTGTCCTATCAGCCCCTGTGGACACAGGCTGAAACTTAGCCAAGGTGGGCAGGAGACCCTCAAACTCAGGTAGCCCTGGGTCCTGATAGCCCAAACAGGTGCCTGTCCCTTGGTTGCCCTGTACACCACAGTCCCCACCACACACTGCAGATCCTGGGTCCTTTTGGCCAGGCTGTGGACCAGACCCACTTGACACCTGAGTTGGTTGGACCTTACAGCTTCTTTGTTTGGAAGGATCTTTGACTCCAGCTTGAAGCAAATCAGGTATGACGGTTCAAGTTGATTTCATCAACTTGACTGCCTTGGGAGCTCCCTAGAGGATCAATAAAACATACTTCTGAGTGTGTCTGGCTGGGTCATGGAGGTATGACCTTGAGTACCATGTCTGGTCTCCAGCCCATTCCTCTCTGGTGCTGTCCCCTTGCTCTGCTTCCTGGCCAGCATGAACTAAGCATCCTTGCTTCTCCTCACCCTTCCACCTTGGTTTTCATGGGGGTTTTTTTTGGTGCGTTTTTTTTTTGTTTTGTTTTTGTTTTTTTGTTTTTTTCTGGTACCAGCAATCAAACTCACAACCTTACGCTTGCCAGGCAGGCGCTGTGTCACTGAGCTAAATCCCCAGCCCCCTCACCTTGGTTTTCACTGTGCTGTTTCTGCATTGGAGCCAGCTGACCATGGACTGAGTCCCCTGAATTCATAAGCCAAGTTAAACTCCTCCTCCTTTAAGTTACAGGCATCTCATGCTGCATCCCAGTGACCAGAGAGCTAGCTAACACACCAGGTGATAAAGCTGCCCCTCCTGAGGCACCTTTCCTGCTGAAGGAGAAGGGGAACCTTCAGTCCCTCCCACCCCGCACTCCCACTGTAATGCCACCACCGTGATGCCTGCCCAGAGTCTGTCTGTGACTGTAGCTGTCGCCACTGATCCTGTTCACCCTTTTGGGCCATTGAGGTTCTTTCCCTTGGGGATGCTGAGTGAGCCAGGTTCTTCCAACTGGCAGCAAGAAGAACAAGACTTCTAAGGAGGAAAAACTGAGCAAAAATAAAAACAGGTTAACAACTTGCAAATGATTCTGAAGAAAAATGTCCTCTTAAGAAAAAAGTGATGAGCACATGCTATTGGGAAAAACCCACGGCTGGGGAGAAGAATGGAACCTATCTCACTGAAATTACTGTATTGTCCCATCCCAAACTAATACACTCTGTTCCCTGACAATGTGCTGAGGATATCATTTATTAAGCCCATTATCCTGCAGACCGCAGTTAGTCACATCTCAAACATTGCCGCAGTTATGAAAGACATTTACAGTCATTTGCAAGATAATTACCAATTTAATCTCCAGCAGGAGCAAACCCTTGTATAAGGAACCAGGTTTTCTGTGTGTCAGTGGAATGCTGCACAGGAGAGGGTGGACGTGGGTTTGTTTCGCAGATGGGGAGGGGGCCGTCCCCGCCCTGGGCTGGGTCAGGACAAGGGGGACGGGCAGCCTTGGCTTTGCAGCTCTGTGCCCAGGCTGGATCTCAATGCCCCCCACTCACTCCTGGTGTCTTGGGTTGTAGATTCCACTGTCTGCTTGCTTCTCTCATTGACACAGAGGAGGGAGGGTGGAGAGAGAGAGAGAGAGAGAGAACAGAAAGGAGAGGGAAATTCTCATTAACACAAATCAGGAGGAGGAGAAGAGGGAACAGAAAAGCAACAGCCCCTACCCTGCCCTGCTGGACCTGGAAACAGAACCCGGACATGTGGCAGGGAAGGACAAAGGGATCCTGAACTAAAGAGGGGCAAAGGCACGGCGGGGAGCAAGCCGGTGGGGACAGCAGAGCCTGGGGTGTCTGGAGACCAAACATACCCAGGACGCACAGGTTCAGTCAGAGCACATGGCACAGTGCCTCTCACCGTGGAGCATGAGGGGGGCGCTGTCACTGGTAGGCATATAAGGATGCATGCAGAATTGAGTCACTGTGCACAGTCCCAGAAAAAGGTTCAGACAAGAGCTGGTGGCATATTATTTGCTGATTGGGTGACCACTGATATTGCTGGGCTCCAGCTGCCCATCCCTTGCTCTTCTTTCTTCTGAAGTAGCCCCCAAAATAAACATCGACCTTGGCCACCTTCACCTGATGGTGTCTGAAATGATCGGGATGAGGACAAAGAAGAGACCAGTCCCAGCCTCGGGGAGAAGAGCCCAGGAGAGGTCCACGGACAGAGCCAGGAAGGCGCCTGCCGGAGAGGGTGGTGGATTTTGCCACACTGGGGCAAGAGTGATTCTGACGATGTGATTTTTGTGGAGTGAGGGGTGACAGCTGAAAATCCAAGGCCCCGCTTGAGCACAGACATCAGCTAACTGCACGGCGAGTACAGACCCAACCTTCCCAGCTCCCGTGCCTTCCTATGGAGATTAATAGAGCTGCTGCGGCCACAGTGGAGCATGAACAGAGGGGAGGCAAGCACAGACCCCCTTGACCCCCTCTGCCCCCAAGTGGCTCTTTGTTTCAGAATCCCCGATGTTCACCTCTCTCTTCTCTCTCCCGCTCCCCTGCCCCTCCCCCTTTTAGGCAAATACTCTTCCACTGAGCTACATCTTCAGCCCTCTATGTGGATTTTCAGATTGGTGCCCAGTCCCCAGAACCTCACATCTCTGCTGGAGTCCCTGTTTGCAACACCAGCTCCTTCCAGTCACGTAGCATGGAAGCCTCTCCTCCTTCTGGTCCTACTTACTCCTCCTCCAGCTTGCTCAGAGGCCCCCTACCCTGCAGCTTTGACCTCCACTTGGCTTTCAATTCATAGCAGTTACTGCACTAGCTATCAAGTGCCACATAACAAACAAGCCCAAATGCCCCTGCTTATGGGGAGGCTCACACACAGACAGGGCTGGTAGCAGGGATCTCTCCCAAGGAACTGTGCCCACCTGCCCAGGGTTCCACAACCTCCCAATAGCACCAAGTTGAGGACCAGCCCCTTGGGAGACATTCAACCTCCAAACAACAGCATTAGATAGCACCGGGGGGTCACCTGCACCTCCTGCTGCAGCTGGGTGCCTGATCCCTGCTCCTTCCTTCCATCAGCAGAGCCGGCACTTAGTGCTTCCACACTCAAGGTCAACTGAGCACTGTTTGTGCAGTGCAGAGAAGGCAGGGCAGTGCCGTGGTAATTTAGTACCAGTGCTCCTTTTGCGGCCAGCAGCTCCACCTGAGGGGGCACCACACCCTGCCCACCCCCGATGCCCTGCCCACCTCTCCGCGGCCATCTGCCTTCACCCCCACACTGCCCGCCACTCCCTCCTGGGCTGCACTCTCAGCCCCGCCTGCAGCTGTTGTTAGCTTCTCAATTTTAATATAGCCACGAGAGAGAATCAATGAAAGCGATATTATGAGACAATGTATTTCCCATCAGACAGTTACCAGACAATTTTTCATTCAGATTTTTACAATTCAAAACAAAACTCAGAGATTACTTTTCCAGTGGCAAATCTTGAAGCTCCAATCTCTCTGCCAGTAATGCAATTCCTGAAGCTGAGGTGTAGAGGGACTTGCGCAAAGTACACTTCTTGACATTAATATAGCAACATGTCAAACACAGGCAAGGGCTAAACGAGCCGCGCTTCTCTTTAATCTGCTTCTGTCCCTCCGAGGGCCTGTGGAGGGCTCTTGAGTGGGGGACCTTCTGCTTGGGATTGTACACAACTGACAGCGACATATCCCAGGTCCCCAGAGTTCATTATCGCAGAACGGGGATGAGAGGCACTTGCAGGCGGTGTGGGAACACACAGGCTTTCCAGGGCCGGCCCACCCTCACCGACAGCAAAGTGTGTGTGGCGATCAACCGCTGGCCCCTCTGCCTTTGGTCTTCACCCATGACCTGTGTGCCGTCCTCCTGAGGACAGAAGTGGGACACTGTCAGCAGACACGAAGCCAGGCCACCCAGCCCACAGTGGGCTTGGCCACTGATGGCAACCAAGAGCTATCCACAGCCACTGCCCTGTCTGGGATGCCACCGCCTTACATCTACTCCTACACCTGCCCTTGTACTCAGCACCTCCCCTCAGTTTGGCTTCCCAGGTTCAACTAATGTCAAGGGGTCCTGGCCCCTGGGTGCATCGGAGGACCCAGGGAACTCATGATATTGGATGCAGTTCTGGGCTGTGGGGTCCTTCTGGGGCAGGAGGCTTAGGTACCACCAGATTCGCAAAAGGGCCCCAAAGGTGGCTCACATGCCCTTAAAGACCGCAGTCAGCCAGTCCAGGTGCACAGCTTCCCCTGAGCTGGACCTGCCCTCTGACTGCTCTGAGCCAGCCTGGCTGCCCTGAGCCAAGGCTCAGCTGGGCCCTGGTGGCCCACACGCATGAGCTGAAAAGGGTCAGGTGCCAGGGGACCCAGGACTGGGTCAAGCCTGGACACTGCTGAAAAATAAGCAACCCGCATCCTTGAAAGGCCTTCACTCCACCCTATTCCTGGCTATCAGGGCTCCCCCTGGTCACCCAAGCACTGCCAAAGCTCACTGTAGGTGGCCAATCCCAGGCAACAGATGGCTGGCCGACCTTCAGCAGAGGCCTCTTCCTGGACACACTGACCCAGTGACAGAGGCAGAGCCCACATCTAAGACAATCAGTTCAGGTGCCCTTCAACTGACAGCCCATATAAGCTGAAAATGTCCTAAATCAAAAGCGCATTGATCACACCTAACTTCGGCGTCCTGGGTTAGCAACATGGCACCCTGTGGCATCTGCTATCCCCTGGTGACCGCAGGGCTTACCACTGCCAGGTGTCTAGCAGAGGAACCTACCACACACCTCTAGCCTGGGAAAAGATCCACTGACAAGTCTGGCCTTGCCGTGATCATAAAGTAGAAAATCCTAAGTAGGGACGTCACTGTCCCTCCCCACCACAGCCTGGCTCAAAGCTGCCCCCAAGGAAGTGACCTGGCAGCTTGTTGACCGGAGCAATGAATCAGCAGACATTACACTGTTCTTCACATTGGTCCCAAGAGACCAAGCCTATATTATCCTCCCTTGAAAATATGAAGAAACTGAGGCACAGAAATATTAAGAATCCCGCCCAAGGTTCCTTGGGCAGAGGCTTGGCAGATTTAGCCGAGAGCAGAACAGAAATCCCAGTTAAACTTGAGTTACAGACAGATGATGGACAATGTTTTAGCATTAATATGCCCCAAACGTTGCATGGGGTACACTTACCCATTTGCCATTGACCTGAAACTCCAGTTCATGTAGACGTCCTGCATAGTATGTACAGCAAGCAGCTTGGGCTCAGGTTGGATCCAGGCTGAGCTCTATGCTGCCATTCTCTCTGGAGACTAGAGGGCTGCAAAGGAAGCTGCCTTGCCCTAGGGCATCAGATCTGGGGACCTTAGGGAGCCTGTGACCCTGGTGCTGGAGTCTCCTGTACTGCCAGTCAAGGTGCAGGAGCCTGCACAGAGGGGTAGCGTGGTCAGTTCCTGGGGCTCAGCTGGACAGGAAGACATGAACTGCAAGATGCACCTAGGAGGGTCTGTGCCGTGGGATTTCTTACCCCATTGCTTAGCTTTGTGTGTGCGCACGTGTGTGTGTGTGTGTGTGTGTGTGTGTGTGCGTGTACCTGTGCACAAGTGTATGTACATGTGCTATGTCTCCATATAACATACAAGGGATGCTTCTGGAGAATGTTTCTGGCAGGCCCCCTCCCAGGTGACAGTGCTGACTGAGCACAGGGTGCTGGCTGAGTGGGACAGCAGAGCCGGAAGACTGGTTCCAGCACTGTGCGGTGGAGATGAGGAATGGAGTCCTCCTCCCACCTGTCATCCACTCCAGCCCCTCCCCACCGGCTCCTGTCCCTTGAACTCTGTTTATTTGATCATCTTGTTCATTTTTATATAAGGTTTATTATGTTCCTCCGTGTTGAAAAAACAGTTAATAGCTGCAGTGATAAAAAATGACTTCCGCTTCCCAGCTCTTGGGGAAAGAAATTAGTCTGATTCCATTCTCCTCTCTTGTTAAATTCTCAGCCTCACTCTGTGCAGGTCAGCTGAGACGCAGAACGGTTAGGACCATCCAATTAATCAAAGGACTATAAGAGTCACTAGAACATTCCAGTATTCCTGGCTGCCTATGACTGGGTCATTTAAAAGAGAAGGTTTAAGGAACTGACTCCTTCTGAGGACATTCTGGCCCTGAGGAGACGGAGATGTGGAGGAGGCTTCAGCCAGGAGTGAGGGGCAGTTGTCAGAAGGAGCTTCCGGAACCTTCTGCTGTTCCTTCAACCTGCTCTCTGAGGACTGGGTGCCATCTTGCACTGTCTGCTATGCATTCCCAAGTTGTAAGACAGGTCAAAGCAGCAAAGAGGAGGAGATGGACCTAGGGTCATTATACCAGGCAGAGAACAATGGCCAACCAAGTAACCACCCAGCCGATTCAAGGATGCTGGTAATTCTCTTCAATCCCAGCTCAAACCTCCTTTCCAGACCATCCCTCTAGAAGCCCCAAGCATTCCCTGACCTCCCGTCACACCCCCCACCACTGCTGCCTGTAACAGAGAAGTGTCGCAAATCCAGACGCTCAGACATAAATCCCTAAAGGCAGGAAACAGCGGCTTCCCTGGAGTTCTCCCTGGACTCGCTTTCTTTCTCTCCGGAAGCTGAAGGATTCAGCCAAGCCCACCCTGCATCAGGGACTTGTTAGGCTGTGTAGTTAACATCCTCTGCCCCAGGGAAGCTTCAGGAGGGCAGGGGCTGCAGTCACGAACAGTGACTCCCCTTGGGGTCACGGCAGTCTCCCCTGTGTGGATCTAGGAGAGGAGCTTGCTCTGTGCCTGGTGTAGTGGGCACCATAGCTCCCTGTCGGAGCTTTTGCAGGTGGGAGGACCATGGAGACCACCAATGTGGCCCCAGCACACAGAGCGGAACCACAGCAGGCCCAGACCCAGGCCCAGGCTCAGTCCAGACCCAACTCCCTGTTCTTCCTCCCTTCCCAGTATCACCGAGGGGTGGATGGAGCGAATGGGTGGATGGTGTCAGCCTGGGGCGGTGGGTGAGCTCACTTACAGGACACACAAGGAATGTCTCATAGTGAGGGCAGCCAACCAGGGGGGAAGAGAAGGAGGAGGAGGAGGAGGAGGAGGAAGAGGACTAGGAAGAAGGGGAGAAGGAAGGAGAGGAGAGGGGGCAAAGAGGCTGTGAGCCCTGAGCCCAGGGATGCAGCTTCCTACAGCTGGTGCTCAGAATCCACTTCGTGGCACCAACAGAGGGTCCTAGCAAAAGTGACCTAGCAAAAATCTGAAGATTCCTGGCTTTGCAGATAGAAGGAGGAACCATGGGTGCTGGAAGTTGGGAGGCTTTAGCCCCAGGGAAAAGCAAGACTCAGAGTCTCCCAAGGGCCTCAGGAAGGAGCTGACCCTGCTGCACTGCCAGCGAGACCCACTGAGCCCTGGGCAGAAGGTCTGACCCCAGGCTGCAAGGTGCTGCTGCTGAGTTAAGTCGCTAAGTTCGAGGCAGCTGTTACTACAGCAGTAGACACTCACAGTACCAGAAAGCCCATCACCAGGGCAGATGGCCCCAGCCACGAACCCAAAACCTCAGCCTGTCAGCTGATGCGGAGCCGGTGATTGGGGCTCTAACCTCAGCCCTGCCACCTTTGGGGGTCCTGGGCAGGATTCCTCCCTGCTGAGTCCCCACTGCTGCAGATAGAGGGACCTGGTGGCAGGTGGGCAGAGTGGTCAAGATGAGTTTAAGTAACGGGTATGATGGTTTACACAAGGTGTCCACTTGACCAGACTGCAGGGGACTCGGACTAGGGACCATTCACAGTTCTGAGTGTTTCTGTAAGGCCATTTCTGGATGAGGCCAGCATTTGAATCCGTGAAGCAGATGGTCCTCTGTGATGTGGGTGGTCCTCCCCCTACCTGTCCAAGGCCTGAGTAGAACAAAGAAGACGATCTTCCTCTGAGAAGGCAGTAACTCTTCCTGGAGAAGGACTTGTTCTCCTTCCTTTGAATTCAACCTGAAACATCAGCTCTTCCTGGTCCCCAGGTTGCCAGCTTTCCAATTGCAACCACACCATCCACTCCCGGACTCCAGCTTGCCCCTTGCAGACCTTGGGACCCCCTATCCTGTGTGGCCATGGGAGCAGAGTCCTTGTGCTGAATGCCGTTCCACAGCACACTTCCTGCGGCCCCCAACCAACGCAACGGGCATCGTGTCCATGCCATGTCGAGGGCACAGACTTTGCCCATCGGTGGTGTTGGGGCTGGATCTCACTCATGCCCAGGAATCTGTTTCAGCCACCTCCCCAGATCAGATCACCTGTCCTACAAGAGAATCCCAAGGCCAGCAGGATATTGGCACACTGCCCGGGGGCTGCCCAACACAAAGGCTACTGTGCTCCTTGGAAAAGAAGAAAGAGAAACATGGCCGTGCAGGGCGCTCAGGGCCCTGGCACGAGTTAAACACTCAGCATACCCTACCGTGCCTCCCTGGTGGCCGTTGTGCAGGGAGGTCGGGGCAGAGACCCTCCTCTCTCCAACCTGCCCCCACTCCCCTCTGTCTTTTCAGATTAGTGTCCCCTCCAGGCTCCAGGGAAGCTGTGATGGCTCCATTCTACTGACGAGGCCACTGAGGTTGGTCCCTGGCACTTCCCTCCCCTGACCCCATGCAGCCTCCCTGCTCTGCCAACCTCTGCCCAGGCTGCTGCCTCCCTTCCAAACCCATTTTCCTCCTCTCTTCCCTGGAGCCTCTCTAGTCTCTACTTTTGGGGGCATTTTGAGGTTGCCACGCCGTTACTTTAAGGTATAATTAAAAGGGAAGACGAGGAAAGCCAGAAAATGAAATGCAAACAGTTAGTTGCTCCCCACAGCCACCGGGCTGCACAGAGCTTGGGAGAGCCGCTCTGTGGAGGTCCACCAACATCCGGGACACAGGACAAATCTCTGCCACCTGCCTGCCGCCTAGGAGGCTTGGAGGGACCCCAGTGCCAGGGCAGAAGGGAAATTGGAAGGAGAGTTGGTGCCAGAAGGCAGCTCAGAATTTAACACCAAGCAGCCTGAGACCTCAAGGAGGCTGCCAGCTGTCCGCAGTCTCAGCTGGCAGCACCCGGGCATCTTGTTCTTTGTCTTCTCATTTTTATTTTGTATTAGCCCGCATCTGCAGCACACAATGACCACCTTCACCGTGGGGAGCTGGTGCAGAACACACCTTAGTTCTGTTCATTTCCCTTACTCCTTCCCTCTCTGGCCCCCTTCCCTCAGACTGATGCTTCCCTTCCCATTTGCAAAGGCTCTGTCTCCCTCTTTCCTGTTATCTGTCCTTTATTTTGCTCTTTATTTATATTTTGGGTTTCTCATGCCTACAAGAGAAATCACGTCTAGGCAGGGTTTAAGCCTGTGTGTTCGATTTGTTTCACTGAACTGCCAGGCAAGAGGTCCTGTTCTTGGGCAGTTTCCAAGGCCACCATCCCCAGAATGTTGCTTGGGCTGCCGGATGCTCCCAGAGGCTGAGCACACACCTGCCCTGACGCAGGGCTGGCCCGGTCCACCGGGCACACTGTGCTCAGCACAGCCAGGCATCTGTTGCATGTGGGTCGGGTCTGACCCACCGGTTGCTCAGTCTTCACACCCCAGGGCTCTCAGGCATGTTCTTCTGGAGCCAGCATCGGGCACATACAGACTCACTTGCAGCTTCCTCTGTGCCAGTCTTCAAGGTGACCCTGAGGTCAGCGCTGCAGGAAAGTCACACAGATGAGACAGGACCTCGCAGAAGCCCTGCAGATGCGCTGTTGGCTCACAGTTTGCACCATTGCTCTCATCACCACCCTTCCCTCCTCCAGTTCCTAAAAATAAAAACATTCTCCTGCGGAGTCCTAGTTCAGTGATCAAGATCAGAAAATCCGACACTGGAACACCGTGATCCAATGCACAGCGACGATCTCAGCCCTTTTCCCCTCATCTTGCCCCACACGCCCCAGCCTCTGACCCTGGACAATGCACCCCCTTGATTTCCCTGTCTTTGGGGCTACACATGGTATCCTCAGGGTCCTGTATTGTGGTGCATTCTGTCCAATGCTGGACCGAGCTTGGATCTGCCTCTTAGGCTTCTGTCCCCCAGCTCTCTGCACTGTACTACTACTCATTTTGCTTTCATAATTAATAAATAACTTGTGGAGAAATACTCCTATATCAATACCCTGTTCACTGTTGTAGTGAGAGGTTTAAGGGAATAGATTTAATACAGGACACATCATTTTTAGGATTATGAATGCTTAGTATTCATCAAAACATCAAATGCAGAAGAATAGAAGATATCTGGCTGCATGCTAGAAACCCAAAGAATCCAACCAAGGGCCTGGATCCCATGGTAATGTCCCGCAGGAGTCCAACCAGAGACCTAGAGCCCACAACAACGTCTCATGCAGGTCTGTATCAAGGGTCTGCACTGAGAAGGCCCAAAGGCCAGTGGTGGAAGCTAGAAAGTCTGCACCGGCAGGATGAAAGGTCTGTGCAGGCAGCTGAGGGATCTGCACTGGAGCCAGGAAGTGACGCTCAAGGGGAAGATCAGAGCTCCCCAAGGACAGCAGCAGCCATCCCCGGTGAGGACCGCAGCTCCTCCTCTGACGAAAACAGCTGAGTTCGTATCAGGAAAACGAGCTGCAGCAAGCTCCTCCAGGAGAATCAGCAGCATGCAATCCTCCCTTCCTGCTCCCTTTTCATGCCATTCTGGCAACAATTCTCAGGTAGGTCTTCCGCACCCAGAACCACGCTGACTTAGTTCAGCTGGGTGTTCCAAGTTGCTCATTAGTTAACCCACCACAAATGTCAAAGTCTCCCTCTAGCTTCAGCACCCATTAATGACCCCCTGAGCCCTGTCCTCTCGTTTAGGTGGGGCTCCAATGCCAGAAGAGCTTTCTCTCCTCCCCCGTTTGTTTATTCATTCACTTCCATAGTTATTTCAGGATAGACTCACTGACTTTATTTCATTCACTGGCTTATAATCCACTAGTGTTGTGACTTAGTTAGATGCCCAAAGTGTCCTAGATCTGGCTTGGCTGGGGCAGCACACTTGCACCCACAGAAACGCACACACACACACACACACACACACACACACACACACACCCCATCCTTGTGCCTCGTGCACAACCCATAATCCCCTGGGCACCAGTGAACTACAACAGTGATCCCCTTTGCTCCAGATTTGCCCCACGTTTTCCCTGCCTCAGCCTTGAAGTCAACAAGGACACAAGATGAACACCCTAGAGAGGACAGAGGTGTCAACTGGCCTTACCCGGCCCTGTACCCGGCTCCTGGCAGGCAGCAGGCCTGCCCCATGCCCTCCCTCTGGAGTATTTCCTGCCTTCAGTGTGGTTAAGTGGAAGGCACACAAGCCTCAAGCTCCTTCCGGTTCTGACATCTGAAAGCAGCTGGGAATGGATGACCCACCGCCGGAAGCCCTTTAAGAACACAGGCTCCTTGCAGAACCCCAGGGTCCATCAGTGTCCGGGGGAAGTCAGCACCCCAGTTGGCTCTGCTCCTCGGCCCTCTCAGAAAGCCCTCTGGACACCCTGTGGTCTGTTATTAATGGATGCAGCCTCCAGAGGTGCAAGAAGATGCGGCAGGAGCTCTGCTCGGCTTCCCCTTCATCTCCAAGATGAAGGAGATGGTTTGAACCCACAGATATTGGCTGTGGGGAGAGAAAATGACAAGCCCACAAGTTGCTCTTTCTTCCAATTTCCCAATCACTGTCCCCTGGCTGAGGGTCTTGGTGCAAACCCTGGGCCATTTGGAACTGGAAACAATTAGTTACATAATGCAATATTAAGGCTATAAATCTCCCCAGTAGCAGAACCCATAAACCCTGGTTTTTATTATCCACTTACTGCACAGACCCTGCCTGTTCCTTCATTGCAGCACAATTATCCCACAATTACTGTTATATTGTTAAGTAAATAGCGTGCCAAAAGCGGCAATTCGAGGGCTCATAAATACATAAACAAACACCGGCGTGAGCCCCGGAGCTAAGGAAAGAGACAGAAAGGGGTGCAGGTGGTTGGAGCAGGGTGCTAAAATCTGTGACACTGCCATCTGCCCTGCAGATGGGTCCCCAGTAGCTACCCCCTCATCCCAGCAGGATACAGGAAGCAGTAGGCAGCAGGACAGAACATCAGACACAGGACTGCTCCGCACAAGGCTCCCCTCAGCACAGTGGCAAGGGGGCAGACCCTGTGCTGGTGGCCCCATTCACAAGCCAGCGAGCTTGTGTATAAATCACAGGGAACCAAGCAAATTCTCCTGGCTTTCAAAAACAAAACAAAACAGGAGTGTTGACAGCATCTTCATTCATAACAAATCAAAAGTGGACACAGCCTCAAATTCCACCCACAAGAGGGTGGGCAGAGGTACTGGGCATATTCATACCATGGAGAATGCCTGGGCTGTAAAAGGGAGGGACTTGATACTGTTGCTATGCCAATAACCGGGGTAGATCTGGAAGTGTAATGATGGACAGCCAATGTCAAGGACCCCGAGGCATGGGCCGGATGGTTCTGGTTCCATGAAGCTCAGGAATATTTGAAATATAGCCCTAGTCTTAAAATTATTATTTGAATATAAAATGCCCCTCAAAGGTCATGTGCCTGAAGCTTGGAAGATTGTAAGTGACAGGCTTCTGGAAGGTGATTGGATCACAGGACTTTGACCTCATCAGGGGATTCATCCATTGGTAGGTGCATAATTTGATGGTGATATTGGGAGATAGTGGAAATGGAGAATAAGGGGCCTAGTTGAAGGGAGCAGATCAGAGCATGCGCCTTGGGGTGTCTATATCTTGCCCCCAGCTCCTTGCATTCTGGCTCCTCCTCTCTCTCTCTGCTTCCTGGACACCATGAGGTGAGCACCTTTCCTCTCCCAAGTCCATTTGCTGCGATATTTTTGCCTCAACACAGACAAGCAGCAATGGAGCCAGCTGACCATGGACTGAACCCCCGAAACCCTAAGCCAAAATAACCCTTTCCTCCATCAAGCTGATGTTCTCAGGTTTTTTGTCACAGAGAAGGGAAGCTGCCTAGCCACCCTACTATATGCCTGAAGACCCAGAGAGGAAAAGGCAGGAGGTTACGTGTATGGTGTTGGCCATGTTTTCTATCTTGATAGGAGTTTCCACGGGCTTTTGTCAAAACTCGTCAAAGGGAAGCTCCTGGATCTGTTTGCAAAGCAAGTCACAAGAGTAGTGGGAAGGAGATGGAGTGGCCCTGTCTCTAGAACACACCCCACCTGGGCTGCATTATGTGACCACTTGAAACAAGTCTGAAAACGTGACCGTGTTTCATGTTCCTTGTTCTATTTCTTTCGGGGTGACACTTGGAGCAATGACAAGGGGCTTCATTCTTGTGTGGAGAGCAACCACCTGCAGCTCAGACAGGAGCTAGCCCAGAGGTGAATGGGGACCTGGCCACCTGCAGGGACAAAGCTTGGTGCCCAGGTTCCAGTTCCTCTGCACCTCCATTTTTAAAAATTAAAACATAATTAAAAGCAAGCAATGTAGACACAGATTCATCTGTTGTAAAGTAGAACATCTTCCCCACTTGGGGTAAAAAACAACCCCCAAGATATTGTTTCAACCTGGGACTGTATCAGGTCCCAAGGCAAAAAGGCCTACATTGCAGATGAAACAGCGGCCACCAATCACCTGGCCTTGAGAGAGGGAAGCTCTCCTGGGCTTTGTGGTGGACCCAGGTGATCACAGGGGCCACCATGATGGAGAGTGAAGGAGGGTCAGAACCACAGAAAGGGGGGCATGAGCAGCCATTGCTGGCTTCCAAGATGGAGGAAGAAGGCAGAGGCAAGGATCACAGGCAGCCTGGAGCACATGGGGGGAAAAGGAGACAGATCCTCCCCTGGAGCCTCCGGAAGAAGCCAGCCTTGCAATGCCTCGACTGCAGCTCCATGAGACCTACTGTGGACTTCTGACCTCCAGAATGTTAAGGTAACAGATTTGCATTGTTTTACATGACCAAGTTCTGAGGACTGGTTACAGCAGCAACTGGAAACCTGAGTATTACATTCTCCAAAACCTCATGGAGAGCCAACTCCCTTCTCCCTGCAGTAAAGAGGTGCACAGAGCTGCCCCTCCATGTGGTGCCCTGGTGCCCACTCAACCAAAGAGCCTGACATCCTAGACTGCACCCGGGAGTCCCCAACCCCATGGGCCAGTCCCAGCTTCCTGAGAATGTACAGGGGGCTTCAGGGTGGGTGGGGGCCCTGAGCCTTCCCCAGAACAATGTGTCGGAGCAGCACCCCCACCTGAAGTGTCCTCCTTTCTGACCCCAAGTTCCTGCAGGCAGTCTGGAGCTGGGCACACTATTTATAATTAGTGAAACAATTCCCAAACACAGATTGTACAAAGAGGAACAGCATTCCTTACATTACATCTTCTAGCAGGCAACTTCGCAGCAAGTGTTTGTGCCACTGTTTAAATTGAACATATGCTTTTTAAAAATTCTATTTGCATTATCTTATTGAGCGATCATTCCCTGGAACATCATAAAACAAACATTAATTAGGCCTCCGATTGGAGCAGCGCCACCGGTGTTCTCAGCCATACCCAGGCCCTTCTGTCCCGGGGACTCACACTGTGAGGAAGTGCATGGCAAGCAGAGCCCACATATCCAGTGCAAACTGCAGTGCTCCCCGGGGTCCCCCGAGGAGAAGGGGTGGACAGCATGGGCACCAAGGACCCATGGGGAACGGCCCGAAATACGAACCCAGTTCACCAAAGGCCAAGAGCAAACCCCACCCTGTGGCCAGACTGGGACGCCTGGCCCTGTGGCCACACCGGCCCATCAGAAATGCACTTTCCCAGCCCATCACACCCACAGCCTCATACTGAGACCCCGCCCAAACCCCACCCACCGTCCCGACAGCCACAAGACGGGGTTCAGTCCCCACAGACCAAGGACTGTGCTAAGGAGAACCAGCCTAGGTGTCAGACGGCCAGGGGGTTCTCTCCCACTGTCCCCTGTTCTGTCAGAAGTACAGAGGGTTAACAGCCTGACCACCACTGCCCTGTGGTTTCCTAACTTGCCTGTCCTGCAGTTGGTTCTCCTAACAAGCGCTAGCTAAGGACAGCACCCGTAGGGGCCGGAGTCGTACCTTTGACTCCTCTGGGCTCCCTGCACTGGGGCCGCTTGTTTGTGCTGAAGAATTTGGGCAATGCCCTACAAGGGCTTGTAGGGCCCTTGTGTATCTCCGGCATACCTGGGGCCACACTGGTGGGGCCCTGAGATCACGGTACTCCTCCAACACTGACAGCCACACGCCAAGCAGCAGGGAGAGGACGAGGTCACCCGTGTTCCTGACCTCCATGAGGTCAGACAGGGCAACATGGGGGCAGCTCAAAGAGAGGTCCCAAAGAGAGCCCTCCGAGTCCCCGGAGATGCCAATGACAGCCACTAGAGCAAGTCATGGTCATGGTGCCCAGGAGCCTGGCGCCAGTGCTGTGTGGGCACTTCAAGGGCATCTCCTGATGCTCCCACCCACCTCTCTGGCCAACCTGGGCCGCACACACCCGCCCTGCTCTCTGAACCGCACAGCCCTGCACAGCCCAAGCCCTCTACACTATGGGATGCCATCCGGGGGACGCTAGCCTGCTCTGTGTGTGCGCTTTAGGTAAGAGTGAAGGGGAGCTGCTGTCTGCCGCTTCCTCATGGAGTCAGAGCCTCTCCCTCCCCTCCCTCACAGGCCCTGAATGAGGGTGACTCCCTGTCCTGGTTTGCCTGGGACCAAGGATTTCCCTGCAGTGTGGGACTTTCCATGCTGAATCTTGGATGCGCCTCAGCAAACTGGGTCACAGGGAAGACCGATCACCTCGGGTCACGTCCAAAGGACACAAGTCTTCCGCAGATAACGGATGACACTTTCCACAGCTTCCCCTCCGTGTTCCACACGAAGGTCCAGCGACCACAGGACAGTGGCTGAGGACAGTGGGGTGAGCCTGCAGGGTGGGTGGCGGCCTGCAGACCCAGAGTTTCAGGGGGAGCTGCTCATCCCCCCACCTCCGGGAAGCCCCGCAGACCCTGGGGTACATCTCAGCCTGTGTGAGCTCTCTTAGACTCAACCGGAAAGAGAACAGATCTTAAACTCCCTCCTGCTGACTTAAACATCTCATCCTTTTGCTAAGTCTCCCCAGGTGTGCTCCCAAATGGAGAGAAAGAATAACAATAACCGCACACCAGTTTGACCACACCTTCCCCCAAGGGCAGGAGGGCGGCAGACAGCCCACCGTCAGCAGCCGCCTACAGCTCAGCACACTTTGCCAGCTGAGTTATTTTCATTGCATTTTATATATTTTAAAAAGGGAGAAGCTATCACCAGAAGGGTAATTGTCCTTGCACGTAATCCTGTCTTGGATGGAACCCGGCAGCCCTCACTTCATTAAGTGCAAAGCCTCTACCTTAGAAATCAATTGCAGCCTAAATCACAGAGCCGAAAATCGATCCCCACCTCGAGCTCCAGGCCTCGGTCTGCACCGGCACAGGTGAGGGAGGCCCGGTGCTGGCTGCAGAGAGGCCAAGCCCACGCCCCAGGAGCACACAGGGTGGCCACAGCCAGGGGCCAGAGGGACAGCCTTGGGGCTTCTAAAAATTCAAACAGCAGAAGCCAAAGAAAGAGAAGGGCAAAGCACAAAGCAACGTCCATTTGCTGGCACTGATGAAGCAACTGCTGTGTCCCAAGCCCCGAAGGACTCAGGGATTCAAGATAAACCATCCAGTGTCTGCTGCCCAGCTCCCTAGGAGCTCTTAGGTAATGGGAAAAGCAAGCTTGCCAGTGCTGATGAGTTAGGGTTGCAAAATGCAGAGGGGCGGAGAGAGGGGGCAATTTGAGTTGGGTCCTAGAGGATGAATAGGAGGTTCCAAGGGAATTTTTTTCTTAATGATGTTGGAAGGCAGAGTGGCAAGGAGTAGGGACCTTCTACAGTGCCTCACAGCTTGGACTCCCCTGAGCAGACACAGAAAGCACTGCAGCCAAAAGCCAGTTGCCGTCTCTAGACGATTCTCGGGCTCTCAGCCTGCTTTCCTGCTTTCGTAGGAGACAGGTTAACTACGGATCTCATAAGCAGGCAGTGAGTGGGGGACAGGGCTCAGGAGCACGTACCCCAGGCTGAGCTCATGCAAGCCCTACAGGGTGCCAGGCTCAGGAATGTGCAGGCAAACACGGGAAGTGACTGAGGCCGGGATAGGACAAGCAGGTGAGGACTCTGACCCAGAAGCCGCGCTGGCACAAAGTAGAAGACCCCTCCCTACATCTGGGCTGGATGTGGGGGAATTTGGAAATGCTGCGTGACTGCATAGAACTCTGAACTCTGCACTAAAAAGCCTGAACCTAACCGGTTACTTTAAACCCATGGAGCGCCCCGCCTTGGCCGAGGACCAATGGACACGGCAAATTCCCACACTCCACTCATCCATCCGTAAAAGGCTCCATGCAGAGTGCTCCCAGGGCCGCTCCAAGTGGGAGCTTTCTGTCTTGCATCCCCACGAACACTTGCCTCACTCCCTCTGCTGTTCGCGATGTCCTCTTTCAGCTTTTCGAGGCACCTGGCCGGGCTTGATCGGAGTTGCTATTTCACAGTCAGGAAGTGAGCGGGTCACGCAGAGAAAGCAAGGGGTCCCCTTCAACTTTGTGTCCAGTGCCTGACTGCGGCTTCCTCCCTCCTGCTGCTTGCTGGGCCCCAGCTCCTCCCACCGCCTCTGTTTCTTCCTGTTTCTCCTTCTGTAATCTACGTTGCTCAGGGAAATGCACCCCTTCAGTCATATCCCTCCAGGACTGAGGCTCCCTGGTGCTGAGCGTATGGAGCCTCAAGAGATCCCTGTGGGTGCCCATCCACTCACGGACTCAGGAAGGACCCTGGTCTGCTCTGGGGATATCGGGCAGCTTTCCTAGAGGTGACCCCAGAGGTGATCCTTGAATCTGGATTTGCCTGGAAAGGGTACACGAGGGCAGGGTTGTCTAAGTAAATGACTAAAACCTAAAACGACGTATGACATCCCCAGCCCTGAGCACCTTGCCTAGCAAAGGCCTCCCTCCTGTCACCGAATCCGTGTGGCAGAGAAACCGCAGGAGCAGCGTCTTACAGGTAAAGCAACTGGCTCAGAACTTCAGGAAACTTCTCCAGAACTACTCAGTGTGGGGCGGGCGGAACAAGGAGGGTCTGGGCCCTGGGTGCAGCTGCTGATCAGGTGGGGACACAGGGCAGGGAACAAGCCCAGCTAAGCCTCCTTGGTCTTGGCCAGGGGCCAACATCGCAGTTCCCAACCAGCAAGCACCCTCTGTCCGCCCAGGGAGGCTGTAAGTGGGGCCCATGCCACCAGCCCCAGCCACCCACGGGTCTCAGGGGTGCGGATTCGGCCTCTGCCAGCACCAGCTTTGCTCCAGGTCCAAGGGCCACCCTGAAGAACAGGCACACTGACTGCAGGCACGGCAGGGCATTGTTGCTCTGCGTGGGGTCCCAGAACTCCCACAGGCACTGGCCCAGGACACTTGTGAATTAGCTTGAGTCAACCCCTTCTCACGTGAACCAAGCGCCGTGCTGTACACCACAGCTGTGTATGAAATCTTTGTCAGGTAAAAATAAGTAAGTAGCAGGGAGGTCTCATGCTAAAAATCTGCAGAACCCTAAGCGCTAGCTCAGACCTACTAAACAAGAACCTGCATTTTAGCAAGAGTCCCCGGGAGATGCCCTGCAAGGACAGCAGGAGGAAATGACCATGCACAGGGCTCTCTGATGCCCCCTGCACTGGGAGCTGGTCTTTTTTGTTTGTTGGTTTGTTTCCTTGTTTGTTTCTTTGGTGCTGGAGGATGAACCCAGGGCCTGCACAGTGAGCTGCATTCCCAGCCTCTGTTTATTTTTTATTTTGAGACAGGCTTTTTGCAAGATGCTAAGTTGCCCAGGCTGAGCTTGAACTTGCCATCTTCCTGCCTCAGCCCCCCAGAGTGCTGGGATTACAGACAGGAGCTGCTGTGCCTGGCTGCACTGAGAGCTCTTCTCTATGTGTTATCTGTCCAGTAACTGAGCAGAGAGCTGCAAGCTAGAGAAGACAGCGGATGACCAGGCACGAGGATGAAGAGACAGGAGGGGGCAAAGAGTGCTGGGCAAGGCCCCCACTGGCAGATCACCGACTGTGTGTTGCAGGGTCCGATTTGGGGACCTCCCCCTGTGCACTGGGGAAGCAGCTACTGGCAGCCAGTGTGCGGCTCCCAAGTGCTGGGTGGAGACTGGAACCTGGGCCTTTGGGTCCGCAGACACCTACCCCCTGAGCTGCGCGGCTGACTCCCCCCGCGATCAGCCCACAGCAGCGGGATAGGATGGGCAGTGAACAGTCACTGGGGGCCGCATGCAGGGGACACTGTCCATCTCCCGACAAGGACAGCCCTGCCTCTCTGGCCCCATCCCTGGTCCCTCCCCGTGGCTCCGGGAGTCCCGCAGGTGGGGCACAGTGGGCACGGCTGCCCCGGGTGATGAGCGGCAGACGGGCAGGAGACTCAAGCGTGGCTGCATCACTTCGTGCGCTCTGTTCTTGGACAGCCTCCTGGTGGAGGCCTCACCTCCAGCCACAGTCCCCCTGCTCCCCCCAGAGACTGGAGACCCCTCCCAGGCTCTCCCTCGCCCCTAGCCAGAGGCGAGACTCAGTGGACTAGGACGGGACTGCGCTGGGTGCCCCAGGGGCCAGGATCTGCGCCGGGCACCCACTGCTGGGCAGCGCATCACTGCCGCCCTGAGGCTGAGGACAGCCCGGGCCTGGAGGCCGAGGTCCTAGCACAGCTGAACCGGCTGGAGTCCCTCTGCCAGTCGTCTGTCCCCAGGGTGTGACCTCAGCCTCCGTCGTCACATCTCTGCTGGCTCCGACCTTTTGTGTCCCTCTCACCGTAGCCTGGCGGCCCCTCTGGACCCTCCTTTAGTCCCCTGACCTTCGCCTCTCACAGCTCACGTGAGCGGGCCCCACGCACTGGGGTGTGGGCATCTGGAGGTCACGACTATGCCCCACACAGGAGACCATGCATGCCGGTGACCCCCGCGCTAGGCAGTGCCCTCTGTGGGTGGCCCTGGGCTCTGGGGGGACTAAAACATCCACTGAGCAGGACGGCAGTCACCTCCCTTGTGTGTGAGGCTTGTGTGTCCTCTCTGCGTCTTCGCTCTTTGCCCCTTTGCTCTTTGCCCGTCTCCTAAGTGGGGATGGGGTGGGCTAGGGCACAGCTATGTCCCTGACTCGTGTTCCGACACCTGTTTCCTTCCCAGGGACACATGAGCAGCTGAGGATGGAACCCGGAACACAGAATGCTGGCCATCAGGGCGGAGGGTGGAGCAGGCGGCAGGCATGTGGCAGTGACTCCTCGCCCCATGGGGCCTTACAGGGCTGCTGGGGGCAGGGGGCACAGGGCCTTGGCTCTGAACACACTCACCTCTGCAAGATCTTGACCTTGGCAGGTCACTGTGGCTTCTGGAGGCATCAGCTGAAGCTCAGTGACTATGTTTCAGCGAGTGTAGCCCTCGGCTGAGAGGTGGGCTGGGCCGTTTTCAACAGGGCCAGCTAAAATAGTCTTTGACTGTACAGGCTTAAGGTCATTACGTGTAGAACCATTTTTTATTTTTACTTTATGTATTTCTCTTTTTGCTTTTAGCTATGCCTCTCCATCAGGCTGACAGGCAAGAGAATCAGGATTTAAAAGTACAAAAGCCAGCCGGGTATTGTGACGGTGCATGTGTGTAATCCCTGCACTTCGGGAGGCTGAGGCAGAAGGATTGCAAATTTGAGCTAAACCTGAACAATTTAGTGACTGCAAGAGACCCTGTCTCAAAATCAAAAAAGAGCTGGGGCTGTAGCTCCGTGTGAAGGCCCTGGGTTCAGTCCCCAGTAGCTCAAGAAAAAAAAAAGCCCCTGGATTGAGCTCACATCAAGAACGGCAAGTGGTTCAGCTTCAAGGATCAGGGTCAGGCCTGGCCAGCAGGGCCAGGTCACCTGGACAGTGCTCTCCGTTCTGTCTCCCTGCCCCATCCACTCATTTCCAGTTCCCTTCAAGGCCAAGAGAGGGCGCCACAAAAGCCCAGGGCCTGAACCTGAGTTCTTACCAGGCAACCCCCAGATGGTCTCAGGTGACATTGATCCATTAGTCACTTAAATTCTGACCCTGGCTTTCAACTTCTGAGGCCCAGGACACAGGTGCATGTGCAGGGGGCAGAACACAGTGTCCCAGGCCCGCTGTGGACACAGGTCACTGCCCAGTGCCTCTGTCTCTGGGAACCAGTTGTCCCCAGAGAGACCCAGCAGGGCACCAGGTGGCCTGAGAACGTGTGTGGGAATCACTGCCGGGACAGGAGCCATGCAAAACAGAGGGGAGGGCTGGAGAGGCACAACGGAGGATTCAGAAGGGGAGGACAGCAGCTGCTGAGGACACATGCCAGGCAGATGCTGGGGGAAAGGGGACTTAAAATCTAGCCGCTCTCCTCCTGTCCGGTACTGTGGGAGGCTGAGGCAGGAGGATGGCACATTCAAGCCCAGCCTGGGCAACTTTGCAACTTAGGGAGAACTTGATTCAGAATAATCAACCAATGGCAGGGATGTAGCTCAGTGCGAAAGCTTTGGGTTTCGGGAGAGCAGTGCGGCCCCGGGCCGCTGAGCTCTACAGCGCAGGAGGAGACAGGTACGCGGCCGTCCAGTCCCACTGAAGAGTGTCAGCTCCAGAGCCAGTGCCGACAAATCTCGGCCCGTGAAGGAGGAGGTGGGAGGCTCTAGGCACAAGCTGTGGATACAGCCAGGGCCCCTACCCAGGAACTCAGGGCCCCGGGAACCCAGCAGAGGCAGGAGGTGGCGGGAAGGCCAAGCACAGCTGCGTCACACGGCCTGGGTTTGAACCCTGGCTCTGTCACCCAGTGCTGTGGGCCTCAGGCAGGTTAGTTAACCACTCCATGCCTCAGTCTCCCCATAGTAAAAATGGGGCTGGTGATGTTCCTGCAGAACAAGACTCACTGGGGATCAGACAGGCCAGTCCTCGCAAAGACGACACACAGTCCTGGCAGAGCCGGCAGCACACTCGTGACAGAAACGCACACACGTGAAGGCGGGCACAGGCCGAGGATGAGAGGCCGGGCTGGGCCTGGATGGACACCACCCAGGGTGGGGCGGACACCAGGAGGGCTGCTCCCACTCAGGCAGGAGGCGAGGAGAGATTGGTTTAAACAGTGGTTTGGGCAGACTCAGGAGTTACCAATTCCAATGTCTCATGCCAGGGAAATGTCGAGGAAGCCAGTGTAGAAACAGACAGAAGAGGAAGGAGGTGGCTGCCCAGCACGGTGCCCAGACAGTGGACTCAGGGCACAGACCCACCCCTACCCCCCAGGGTGCGGGAAGTCCCAGAGTCAGGTGTTCAATGTCACCCACCGCAAAGCTGCCCACCTCCTCGGCTGCATCTGCTCACACTGCTGTTCATTCAGAGAAATAAAATGGAGAATTCAGACCCTCAGTCACACCAGATCCTCAGTCGCACCAGGCTAAAGTCTAGGACGTGCAGCCAGATCCGAGTGGCAGGAGGTTCCATGGGAGGACGAGGACCACCCTCGGCCCTCCTCACCCCACCTCTGTAGGATGAGGAGCCCAGGGGAAATGTGTCACATGAAGGCACAAGCCCTGGGGAGAGGCTGCTTTGTGTGTTTTTTGACTGTTCCTAGCCCAGCCCAGGACAGTCCCTGTATAGGCGGAAAATGAGCTCCCAAAGAGGTCCATGTTTTCATCCCCAGGACCTATGAACATGTGACCTTATGTGACAAATGGGATTTTTAGATGTGATCAAGTGAAGGGCTTGGAGGTGGGACCCTCGATTACCCCAGTGAGCCCAGTGTCATCACAGGGCTTGCCTCAGCTTTCCCATCACTGGGACTGGACATCTGGCCCCACAAGTTAAAGAGGAGAGGTTGGGTTTGGCTCAAGGTTTCAGGGGGTTTGGTCCGTGGTCTGCTGGCTCCACAGCAGGAGCATCGTGGTTGGAGGACATGGAAAAACAGCTGCTCAGCTCGTGGTGGCCGGGAAGCAAAGCAGGAGAACAGTTCCAGCGAGGAAGGGGCCAGAGCCAGACATGACACCCAAAGCCACATCTCCGTGACCACCCAGACACGCCCAGAAACCTGTGCTAGCCATCCCCTGGGCAGATCCCAAGCCAATCAAGTTGGCACTCACCCTAATCACCACAGATCTCCTCTGGGAAGAGAGAGGAGGGAGGAGGGTCAGCAGCAGAAGTTAGGATCGTCGGGACCACGAACCCAGGAGGGTAGAAGCTTCTGGAGAGGGCAAAGAAATGGCTCCTCCCCTCCAGCAGCTGGGGAGAACCAGCCCTCTCCGTGCCGTGCTGCTAACCTGCCTCAGACTTCTGCCTTCCAGACGTGCGGATAGTAAACCTATGGTGTTTCAAGCATGATGGCTGCCAATGTGTTACACAGCACCGTTACACAACAGGCGCAGAATCCATCACGCTTGCCGGAGAGGCAGGAACGCTTGAGGCCTTGAACGCACAAGCGCTGAGCCAACACCTGCATTTGGGGGCCCAGTGCCCCACACAGAGGGCTCGCAGGACCCAGGCAGGTGGCCAAAGCCCATATGCCACTCAGAGGCTGGGAGGAGGCTCCACCTCCCCAGGGCCAGAGCACATGGCGGGGCTGTGCAGGGAGTCCAGCCCCAAGGAGCCGCAGCACAAGAGGAGAAACCTCGTCTTCAATGCGGCTTGGAAGCTGAGCATCTGCCTGGCTCTGCAGGGCTTGGCACCTCTCTTGCACACCTGTGTCAAGGACAGCCCTGCACCTAGAGGAAGCCCCACTCCCGGGTGACTAGGGGCTCTGGCCTCTCCTGCTGATGAAGCTGTTGGCTGGTTACAGAGCGCCCTGGGCCGCGTCATTAGCGATGGGCTGCCTCGTGCGTCACTGAAACCCATCGACTTCCCACAGGGCTGAGCGGAACCCAGACATCAGAAGTCCTTCATAATATCACATGTGATTGCACTTGGGCCAGTGACGCTGGGCGTTTAAATATTTCAGGCAGAAGCCTAGGCTGCAGGCATACGGCCTTCCTTGCCTCCATCCATCCATCCCCGCTGGGAAGGCAGAGGGACCAGGAGGAATGATGGGATCCCTCAGACACGGCTGGAAGGGGCTGCCTCACTGTGGCCGCTGACCGCACGAGAACACCCAGGGGTGGAATTCAGTTCAACCTGCCTTCCCAGGACATGCGATGCGGGAAGCATCCAGCTTTCCCTGGTGAGACCTGTGTCACCTGCGGACACCAAGGATCATCATTCACCATGTGGCCCCCCCAACAGAAGAGCTTGGGTCTCTGGGAGTGACCTGTTGCTAGAACCCCCCACCCCCTCCCCATCAGCCTTAGGGGCATTCAGTGCGGTCAGCGTGGGGCCGGACCCTGTCCCTGGGGCTGCTTTGCTCCCCTGCCCTGTGCTGTCTCCCTCCCTGGAGCGCTGAGCTTGGGGCCAGGCTGCTGCTGCTCTGAGCACACAAACACGGCCCTGGCCATCACCTTAGTGCTCTGCACCATAAACCTTCATCATATGTCCAGCACCCAGGTGCCGCAGAGGGCTGGGTGCTGGGAAGGAGGGCACGTCGGGCTCCAGACGACACGTCTGTCATGCCCTCAGCGTCTCCCCACAACATTCATGTGGCTCCCGAGCCCAGGGCCTCAGCACACGCCTGTGTTTGGACAATGGGCTCCCTAGGGCTGACTGCAGCCCAGTCTGTCTGACATCGTTCCAAGAGGAGGGAGCCAGGGCACAGGGACGGCACACGGAGGGACGTGAAGTACTACTGCTCGGGCGAGCACTGGCGGTGGGGCAGCAGGTGGAGAAGGGAACTGAACTTGGTCAAGAGAAGCCCATGGGCTGAGACTCAAAGCCATGCTCGTTCCAAGTCCACAGGCTTGGAATTGCGAAGGAAAATCCACCCGCTCCCCGATGCATACAGCAGGAGGCGTCATCGAGCTCAGCAGAAGTGGCCGTCCTGTCCAAGCCTGTGGTTCCTGAGGGGTTGGGGGGCACCATGAAATGGTGGGGTGCAGGGTTAAACAGTGTCCCCACGAGTGTCCCCCTAGAACTCATGTGTGACCTTATGTAGAAGGAGGACCTTCGGGGTTGCAGTCAGGTTAAGGTTGGGTCACAGTGAATGGAGGTAGAGCGCAGGCGCAGCATGTGTCCTGTCCTTATACACAGAGAGAAGGAGGCTGTGTGCACATGGGAGGCAGGCTGCCGCAAGCAGGTAAGAGAGGAACAGGTGTCCCCAGAGCCTTTGGAGGAGCCTGGCCAGCACGGGGGCCTGGGATGTCCAGCTTCAGAACCACGAGTGGATCCACCTCTCTCGTTTAAGTATCTCAATCTGCGGCCCTCAGTCCAGGAGCACTAGGATCCCAATCAGAGGCGCATCCATGTGGTCATGGGTGAAAACCACAGGCCGGAAGAGGCACCTGGCTCTGGAGAAGGAGGCCGGAAGCGGTCTGGGGACTGCTGTCCTTACAGGCACAGACAGGGGCAAGTGGATTTCGAGGGAGCATCGTTGCCAAAATGTACCACAAGCCCTGCCTGCTGGTGGCCTCTGCCCATCAGAACCACGGGGCCAGCAGCGCTAGGCAGACAGAGGGTGCTGTTGTCACAGAGGCCGGGGCCCCCAGGGACCCACATACAGGTCAGAGTCTCTGTTCCCCAGCACTCCAAGGTCCCCAGTGGCTCCCCGTGGCCTCTAGACCACGCTGAAGGCAGATAGGTCTGGAAAGAGTGCCTTAACCGGAGGGGACCCCTGAGATGCCACCGAGGGGGACAGCCACCACCTCCTGAGCTTCAACCAACCCCCAGGGTGCAGGCTCAGCCCAGGCCCTCGCAGGAGCTGCATGACCTCCTGAGTCTGCTGGCATGGCCTGCCAGAGGCACAGCTGCTGTTCCTGTCCCATGCTTCCTGGGCCCTGTGGCTGCCCTTGGGGTCCCTCTGCAGGCAGGACTTTGCCTTTTCCTTGCAGTGTGGTTTTGGGGAGAAGGAGCAGCCCCCTTGTCCTGATCAAGCATCTCTTCTCCGACGCACCACCCAGCATCCCCACAGGCGTGTAGGGAAGGGGAGGGGCCTGAGGGCCACCTGAGCAGAGGGTCCTCGGCCTCCCTCTGTCCATAGCCCATGCCCTCGGGGCCGCGCCGCAGCCCTGACTGCCCACCTTCCTTTGTCTCTCTGCCTGAGTTCTCTCCCCGCAGACACCAGGGCCTCCCACGCCACTGTGTCTGACTGCAACTCTGGACCAGGAAGCTCTGGGTTCCCCTTCTGTTGACAAAATTGGGGCAGGAGCCCTGTCCTCTCTGGCTGAGAGCTTTTCCTTCAGAAGCTTGTGATTATGAATTCTTTCTGACACCTTTGAGATGTAAATCTTCTATACCCCAGAAATGCAAGCACCCAGACACACGGGGGCTGCTTGTCGATAAGCAGCACACGGCAAGCTCAGGTGGCTCCGCACACCGAGCCCCCGGCACTCAGCCCGTGTCCAGAAACTGCAGCCTTCGCCGCAAAGGCCTCCGGTGGCCCTCGCTGCCCCAGCACCTCTGCCGTCTTCCTCTGGCATCCTTCCTCACTGACACCCTGCTCCCAGCAGTACTTCCTCCTATTTGACAAGGTGACGTTTCCCAACCCCTGCCCCAGGGCCATCACTGCAAGTGGGACAGCGGAGAGGAACCAGTTGCCCACAGAGGTGGGAGAAGGACTCAGATCCTTTCTCTTATGGCCACTGTTCCAGTGGATATTTGTCCGCTCCAGAATGTTGAGACAAATCCCCTCCCCAGGGTCTCTGCTCAGGAGTCTACATTGTTGGCCGGACATCTGGACAGGGAGCCAGCACTGTGGAGCAGACAGGTCCTCTCTCACTTTACTGCTGTGACCTTGTGAGGCCCTGGCAGCTTTGCACACCTTGACTCGACCTTCGCACTCCGGGCGGCACTCAGCCGCCACAGCCTGGGGGGCGGGCAGCCCTCCCCTCTGTCATGCACAGCACAGGCAGCTTCACTTACTATTCTGACCCTGGGCACAGGAGCACAAGTCAGCCTTCTGGAGTTGCAGCACTGCCTGCCCTGCTAGAGCCCACACTCCCCCTGTGTGCACGGTCCTAGGCAGCTCCACGCCAAATCCCTCGGTTTACTTATATTGCCAGTCAGCCTAGTGTTCTTTGGCTCAGTTCAGACGGAAATCATGAACTGGCAGACTGCCACTCCGCTAGTAGGCTGATGTCACCAGATGATACCAGGCAATGCCGGACACCCACAGTTGGCACAGCCAGTGCCTGGTCTCTGTGTGACGCTGACCTGTGCTGGACACTGGAGATGGATTCTACCAGGTGCTGGTCTCTGCTGCTGGTCTTCACTGGCTGCTGGTCTCCGGGGCTCTTCAGTGCTAACAGCTCTGAGTATTTGTTGCTTTTCCTTGGGATTCATCTCAGTATTCTGAGGCAGACAAAGATCCACTGAAAGAGTGACCATAAGAAAAAGGATCTGAGGGCTTCTTGGGAAATGACCCCTCTGACAGTGCTACTGAGGGTAAGAATCCTGAGTAGATTTACAGGACCTTCAGAGCCCACACTACCAGAGAAATAAATCACGAGCAGGTTTCCAGGATGCCAAAGCAAGCCTTTATTCTAACAGGGCCAGTGCTGCAGGGTGGGTGTCAGTGCATAGAGGGAGCCCCCCAAGACTAAAATTGGCTGGGGATGGAGTGCTGCTTACACAGCAGCTGCAAGCTTTGCTAGCGAGGGACAGGGTTGAAAGCTGCTCGGAATGCTGGGGATGAAAATCAGGGCTTGGGTCCCTCCCCTCCTGATCTTCAGCAGGAAAAGGCATTTTTTCCAAGGAGGCAGGCCAGAGGCTTGGCAAAGCGTCCAGTACCCGTCCAACACCTACTCACTCGGGGGCGGGGTCAGGAAAGTGACCCCTCCAGACCTCTGTGGGCCAACACCGTGGTCACCTCTTCTTCTCATAAGGCCCCTTAGCCCCTGGCGTGTGGCCAGAGCCACTGCTTGCCTACCCACAACCCACAAAGCCCGGCTCTCTTATTACCAGGTCCCAAAGTACATGAAGGCTGCACATGGCAGCCTCCCCAGCAGCTGGGGTGACTACAGGACCCGATTTGGGCCACAGGAAGCAAATGAGCAGGGCTTCCTGGAAGGATGGGAATGAACATCCTGTGACTGCTGTAATAAAGTGCGGTTGCCTGGGACCCTTAAAACAGCACATGCTTACACACTCATAGCTCTGGAGTCCAGGGGTCCAAAGTCAGTCTCACTCACCTGTCTCCCCTGCCACCTGGCATCTGCTGGCTGAGGCTTCCTTGTGCTGTGTCTCTCCAGCCTCTGCTTGTCCCCAGAGTCACTCTGCTGTCAGCCCTGGATTTGCTCAGCCCAGGCCTCCTGCTGCTCTGCGACTCCCAGCTGGACAACTGCCTTCCTGCCCCAACCTGGCCCCAGCCCACTGCTTGGCACAGGGCCACCCTGGAGGGAGAACACGCAGTGTGGATTGCAGCGCCTGCCACACGCTGAGCTGCAGGACCAGGCGCCTGCCAAGGTGGCATGCACTCCTGAACAACACACCACATGCTCCCGCTGAGCTTCGGTGGGGTGTGAGCTTCCACAGCACCCTGAGGGGCCCCCTGGCTGCAGAGCCTCGGTAGTACACACGTTTGTTCCTGCTTTGGAAGGGCTCTGAGGCCCTGTGTGGCTTGAGGCTCAAGCACAACAGCTGCCACAACATCTGTAACCCACTCACCCCTGCATCTTCAGAAAATGGGCTGCTCCAGGCTGCTCACCAATGGGTTCTCTGATGAGCTCAGCTAGAGCACACAGGACCTGAACTCCACACCCAGCTCCAGGATCTGCTTCCTAAGCACCTTCTTGGTGCTCTTACTCAGCCAGGCACCTCTTCCTTTCACCTCTGGGGCCTCTCCCTGCTTCTCCCTGCAGGATAGAGGAGGGGAGGAGCTGGGGTCACAGTGCTGACTTTTTAATCAACCCCCATTCATTTACGCTGCCTCCACCAAGCTGACTCTGAGCTGAGCACATTGCACAGACTGTCCCTTGGAATGCTCCCCACCACCTTGGGGAGCAGGCAGGACCCTCAGTCCCCCCACACACAGGCGAGGAAACTCAGGCTGACATTGGGCGTGTGACTCCCTATTACCAGGGAGGAGTGGACTGCGCCAGGATGGAGCCAGGCTGTGCGGGATCAGAAGCCTGCACTCCTTGTGCTGTTCGCGGGCCCAGCCCAGTGCAGCCCCAGGAGAAAGTGATTTGTTTGTTACACCCCTGGCAATGCGTGTCGACTTACAGAAGACAGGAGACACAGGGACACAAAACAGAAAAACTCAAGGAAGTCACAGAGCACCTGCCATCCAGAGACAATTGCCAAGATGCCAGTCAGATCCTTCTAACCACACATGCATACACACACACTCACACACACACAGGCAGAGAGAGAGCAAGCACAGCCCAAACAGTTTTGGAGTGCTTTTTCTTTAATAACATTTCATGTTCTTCTTTCCACGCCATTAAATACTCTCGAAAGCATAGTGGGTTTTATTTTTAATGTCTGGGTCACATTCGGTTTGTGCTTAGCACCATAGTTTACATACAT
The DNA here is from genome assembly GCF_000276665.1 of Chinchilla lanigera. Lineage (NCBI taxonomy): Eukaryota > Metazoa > Chordata > Mammalia > Rodentia > Chinchillidae > Chinchilla > Chinchilla lanigera. Next base: position 6,801,669 of record NW_004955486.1, on the reverse strand, counting down.
TTGTCTAGAAATGATTTCAGTTTTTCCTTTTCTGTTGTCTTTTTTTTCCTGCTTTTTATTTATTTATTTATTTATTTATTGGCCATTACAACCTGGACTGAATTTCCATCTGTACACACAAGAATGACTACTTTCGTAGAACAGATTTCCAAAAGTACAAATGACGAGTAAATGGGTCGGTGGATTTTTTTTTTTAACAGATTTGTGTCTGTTACACTAAATGATCTTCCAGACAGGGTTTCTCAGTCCACACGCCCAGCGGTGTCTGGAAACACCTGTTTTTTCTTCTTCGGTGGCAGCAGAGATTTTTCCCTTTCAATTGCAGTCACCAACACAAAATGCGATGTGTCTACGGGGGATTTGTTTTTACTTATCCTGCTCAGAGCCCAGCTTTTCCATCTGTCTCACGTCTTTCGTCGGGTCTGGAACATTCTCAGCCATCACGCTTTGAACACCGACCGCCCCGCCCACCTCTCTGCCGGGACCCTCCGTTTCAAGACGCTGACGCTGCGCCTGCCTCTCGGCTCCTGGAGGCTCCCCTGAAATCGTGAATTCTCGCTGCCTGTCAACCTGTCTCTTTCACTTTATTTAGTTTGGCTTTATTTTGTTTAATTTCTGTGATTTTTACCTCTTTCCCCTTCAGATCCGCCTGCTGTATGTTTTTCAGAATGTCATGTTCTTGCTTTATGGCGTCTCTCCTTGCCTTTATCTCCAGAAATACTTTAAACACACTTATTTTCACATTCCTTTGAAGTTGGCCTATTTTCTCTGCTTCTCGGCATGTAATTTATCCCTTTCATTTCTTCTGCAGTTTCTTCCGCTGGCCCCACTCAGCTCCGACAGTGAGGACACCACGCCAGCCCCAGGCGGACCACTGCCACCGAGCCCAGGACACCAGCTGTCACTGTCTCCCTTGTTTCTAGGATATGGGGATTTGACTTTCTTGCTTTTAGTGTTGACACATATATGTGCATCCCGCATGTGAGCCTGTGTGCACCTGTGTGTGTGCGCATCCGTGCCTATGTGTGTCTGTGTGCCTGTGTGTGCATGTATGCATATGTTTGCATGCATGCACGTGTGGAATAGGCATCTGAGGCTGCGGCAGCCTGTGTGGCTGTTACCACACCAATAGCGCACACCCATGAGTGTTTCAGCAGCACATCTAATTCATATTTGAGCCTCTGAACAAACCTCGTCATTGGCTCCATTTCACAGATGAGAAAACTGAGGAAGAGGTAGGATCAGCCCTTGTTGCTGGCCAAGACCATGCAGTGGCCGGCACAGAGGCAGACTGCTGCCCTGTCCTCCTCTCCACCAAGTGTGCCCTCAAGATGCAGAGCAGGGTCCCACAGCTGCCCGACACTCCTACTCCCACCTCTGTGGCACTGAGGGTCCCCTGCAGGAGGCTGAGGGGCTGCCCCAGTGTTGAGAGGGCCCCATACCTTTCCTTACCTGGGATTCTGGAGCAGCCCCCACCAGACGCCACCGCCGGGTCTGCCAGCCTTGACTTTGGACTTCCGGCCTCCAGGACAGTGAGACAGTTTCAATGGCCCCTACTGGTGGCTGGGAAGTACCCAGGTGTGTTCCCACAACAGGAGGAGCCCAGTGTGGCCACAGTCGGGGGGTCCTGAAGGAGCAGCGCTGGTACCAACCTCGACCCTGGGCCCTGCACACACTGACGGAGCTTTGAGTTCTGCCCCCTGCTCCATCCATCTTCCTCACACGCATCTGGAGGCACCACGGCCATCTGGAATGGATCTTGACAGGCGCGGGTGTGCCCCAGGAGCTGGGGGCCCAGGAGGTCTCTTGTCACGTCACACTTCGGAGTCAGCTTGGGGCCCAAAGAACGAAAGGTGGCAGAGGAGCGAGGAAAGGTGGGGGTCACCTTGGCCTGGATCAGCGAGGGGTTAACCTGGAAAGGGGAAGGAGGGCTTCTGGCTGCTCTGCGTTTGACAACCACTTCATCCAGGGCCAGTCTGAGCCGACTCTGTAGCCCTGGTCTGTCGCCGTCCTCATGGCTGACACCCACAATCTAAAGGCAGAGAGGCTTACTTGGGCTGTCTGTAGAGGTTTCAGCCCATGGCCAGTTGGTTCCAAGGCAGGCTGGCATGGCTGGCCTGGCAGAGGAGAAACTAAGCACTGCACGCAGACAGGAAACAGAGGGAAAGGAGGAGCCTGGAGGGAGATACACCTCTGAGGCCACGCCCCAGGACCCACCTCTTCCGACCACGCCCCCTCCTAACAGCCAGTCGGCGATAAGCCCCAGGATCCAATCATCTTCCAAATGCCGCATCTTTGAGCACCAGGCTTTGGGGGACCTCTAGATATAAACCATAGCACCCCTCATGGTGACTGGGGACTCGGTCGAGTGCCCCCACACTCATGGCTTCTTAAGTTTCCTCCCAGTTCCCTTGAGCACTGGACTTCTACTCCGACCCCAGAACAGGCAGCTGAAGATGCTTATCTGGACACAACTCCAGGCCGAGGTCCTTCCTGTACAGTCAGAGAGCCCCAGGCCAGCCACAGAGACCGGGATCCTGAGCTCCAGTATGACTGCTGTCCCTAGGAGGAGACAGACAGGCAGGGAGACAGTGTGCGCAGAAGGAAACAGAGTGGAGAGGTGTGTCTACAAGCTGAGGACCGCCAAGGGCAGCGCACAGACCATCAGAAGGTAGGCGAGAGACACAGAGCAGCCTGCACCTTGGGTTTGGAGTTTTGGTCTCCAGAGCGCTGGCGGAACACACGCCCACTGCTTACATCATCCGCTTTGTGACAGATGCACCGGCCAGGCATCCACTGTTCCCCAACCTGCTTGTCCCGGAAGCCTCTGTGCTGGTAACTAGGTGACTTAGGTATGTATGGTGAGATCCCGTCTACACAAGCAGAGAGAGAGCTCTGCTCCGGAAACCAAACAGACTGCTGTGGAAAGAAGGGATAAAGATAAGCTCTTAAATATATTGCAGTTGAATTAGGCTGGACGAGTCAACCATGAAAGACTGGAAAATACATCACAGGAATCTAGGAGTCTAGGCTCAGATTGTTTTATATATGACTTCAGATTCCCTGTCCACCTCAAAGACGGGAGGATAAAAGTGTGGGGAGGGGAGGGAGAGAGAGAGATAGATAGAGGGACGGGGAGAGAGAGAGAGAGAGATACGAGGATCCTAGCCAGGGGAACTGTGCTCTATCTAAAATGAAAACACCATAGCATTTTCCTGCTTCTCCACATCGGACCGCCTTTTACTGAACCAAATAACCCTGCTGTGTCCGTGTGGGGACTCGCCCACCCCCACAGTCTTGCTCTGAATGATGTCTGTGCTTTGTGAAAGTTCCTGAGTGAACAGAGGAGCAGGAAGCAACCCTGAGAGCCCAGGATCTGAGCCTCTGGCCGGCACTCGGGACCCCTCTCTCTGGCCTTCACCTCCCACGTCATCGATTCAGAGCTGCCCACCATGGCGCTGCCTGCCAATGGCCCTGGGCTCTTCCTCCGCCTCATCCCTCGCCTATGTGAGCCTGTCATGCACACAGTGCTGTCCACACCGACCCGTGGGCATTTACCAGACCCCGCCAGCTGCCTGCGGGTCCTCCCTCCCCGTCACGACACCAGCAGGCTGGGCTGGAGACACAGGGGGAGTCTGGCTGGAGGACCGGGGACACCACTCAGTGACCCCATCCTTCCCGCTTTCTGCAGACCGCCTAAGGGATCAGCTCACCTGGCGGCAACACACTTGCTCCCCTGGCTGCTTCTCCGCAGCCCTCTGGAGAACATCAGCAAGCAAGGCAAAGTCTCCCACGTGACAGCCTGTGTTTTTTCTCACCTCAGGTCTCTGGTCTCCTCACCCTCACCACCCTGGGCTTGTTCCTTTCCAACACTGACGGGCACATAAACCTTTGCCTCAGGCTCTGCCTCCTGGTATGGACTGGCAGGAAGGGTTTACCGCCACGGTAAGTGCTCACCGCGGGCTCCAGCTCACCCTATGTGAGCTTGGCCAGCATCACCCGGCACAGCAAGGAAAGGGCCTCCTTCAAGGAGGAGACATGTGGGACACTGCGGGTGACACTAGGAAGACTCCCCAGAGCCCTGGAACCTTTAGCAAAGCAAAGATCTCATGAGGTCCTGGTCTGCAACAACCATCCTACCACCCCAGACAGCCCAGTGTGTCCTGACCAGAACCCCTGGGGACCGGTCTCCCTCCTGTGTGACTGATTCTCTGCTCTCTGGGCTGTCGCAGCTCAGCTGTCCTCATAAAGGCTGTGGTATGCTGTCCAGCCTCAGTCTCCTTTCTCTGGCACAAGAGGGCAGCCTGTGTCCTCATGGCCATAGCCTGGCCACTGCAGGCTCCTGGGCCACCCCGCTCCTTGCCCTTCACCCCTGCTTTGTGCCCCTGCTGGTCACCCCCATCCGTGCAGCTCTAGCCTTCAGTGTTTCCACGAGCTCCAGACCCCTTGGCTCCAAGTGGGGACCCAGCCAACGCCAGCCAGGACTCTGCCATGTCCAAGTAAATAAGCCATCTGTCCCCAGGCTGATTTTTATCAAAGCCTGTCTGTCCTCCCAATTAGGCCTGAGTCATTTATAAAGTGTGCAAGTGTTTGGATTTTAGCAGTAAACATCCATCCGTTTTAGAATAAATGATTAAGAGGCACTAATTAAATTCCTCTGATGACTGATGCCAGGGCTGGGAATGGATCACCCTGCCGGCTCCTGGCTGGCCCGGCGGCAGCAAAGAACCGCTGCCCGGGGACTGCAGGTGGGGAACGCCAAGCCCACTCCCCAGGGGCTGCAGCAGAGTCCTCTCCCCTGCAGGCACTTACACCCGAGACTCTGGCGAGCAAGAGGACGGACCCTCTTGCCCCGCCCAGGAGCTGAGGACAGCGAGAGGCTTTGCTTAAATGGGCCTGGAGAGTATTTAATTCACAACTCAAGGCAATAATTGCATATTGCGGCCCTAACACATACCAGACTCTGCAGCCAACACCCGGGGCAGGACAGCTGGCAAGACTGGCCTGTGGCCCTTGTCTTCAAAGTGAGGGGACAGAATATCACAAACCAGGAAGCCAAGAACAGCACAGCGAGCTCCGGACCCCAGCCCCACCGCACTGCTGGCCAGCAGGCATCAACACGTGCGTGGAGCTACTCCTGCTCCAAGCGGGACCTGGGGCCCACCTGTGCCTGAGCTGCCCCTAAGACCTTGTCTTGGGCTCAGATCGATGGTCCCCACCTCGTGGAAGTCTCTGGTGGCTCCGAGCAGCCTCGGAACAGTGCCAGCTCCTCCACACATACTCCAGCTCTCTCCCCGACCTCCGGGCTCAGGACCCCCAGGCACTGCCTTCTGCCCCGCCCCAGCTGCTTCTGCTGGCTGCGGTGCCCTTTTCTCTCTGTCTGGCAGAGTCCCACACCTGCGCCTGGCCCTGTGCTTCTGCCTCGCCCTGTGAGCCGGCACCGCCGCAGCTCTTTGAGCTCAGCGTCTGCCGCACTGCTCTGAGTGTTTGCAGACTCTTCCTGACCCGATGATGGGACCCTCCTCGGTCCCACAAGCACCCTGTGCGCTGTCTCAGGGGTTCAGGGGGGAAGGAGCTAAGTAGTGGCCTACCCATGGCTGGCATGCTCCTGGAACTACCACACAGGCACAGGGACCGGCAGTGGCAGCCTAGGGAACGCCCGGGAATCTGTCACTCAGCACTAGCACAGGCACGAGGCCTCAGGACAGACACAGGGCTCCTCCTTGCAGGGCAAAGCTTGGCTGGAGGAGACAGCACCACACGTCTGGTTGTATCAGGAGTCACACTGCCACCTCAGAGTCTACTCACCGTTCACTTGTGTTCCACAGTAAACAGCAAATTGCTCCCAGAATCCCACTCAGGGGAAACCGCCTGGGTCGCTCCAGTCTTGGGTCTGGGGGACGCTCCTTCCATAACAACTTCACACAGCCGAGAACTGGTAGACACTGTCTGAATGAACAATGACACAATAGCAATGATGACAGTGACCATGAGCTTGCTGAGCACTTCCCGCATCCGGGAGCTACTTGAAGCCCTTCCGTGTGCTCCTTGGTGACTCCCTGCACCCGTTTGAACTCTCTAGGGCCCACGGGGGGACAGGAGCCATCACTGTGTGGCTACGTGGACTGGACACCCTCACCTTGGTCCAGGTTCTGGGTCAGCCCAGCCCTCAGCCTCCCACATGGGCTCTGACTTGGGAAGTGTCCCAGGGAATGATGCTCAGGGGCTCCTGCCCGGGTGGTGGCAGAGCTGGGTTCAAGCCCAGAATGGTTGGCGGCCAGGCGAGCATGCAGGGTTGGCTCAGCCCAAGACCCATACACAGTGAACAACGTCATGAGACACCGATGTTATCGGGCTGCTCTTCCTGTGCTGTGGCCTTCAGGTGGGTCAGAGTCTGGGTTCCTCATGTCCTCATGACGCCGACAGTGAGGACCAAGTCATCCTCTATCACGGACCCGACAGTCTAAGTCTACTCTGCTCCATATCCTGTAGCGCCAGTGGGAAGCTCTACAGGGCGCTTGCTCCTCAGAGCTCAGAAAACATGATCTTTCCGGAAGTGACTCTGCTTACGCTCAGCGTGTCACCTCAGCGTGGTGACCTGTCCCAAGTGGGCAGTGACAGGCAGCCAGTGGGGCTGGAAGATGAGAGACCCAGGGCTGCTCCACCACCTTCCCGACATCTGCTCTGCTGAGGTGACAATTTCCAACCTTCCCTGCTCAACCTACTCAAAATGCAGCCATTCCTGTGGACTTACGGTCCAGCACTTACCTGGGAACCTCGGAGCTGCTGCTGAGGGAGGGGTGTGGGGGAAGGGCATGAGAAGTTAGGGGCTTCCCAGGCAGGTCCCTGGGGTGAAGGGGCACAAGGGTTTCCCTGGGGTTGTCCCACGGGCTTCCTTCCAAAGAATAAAACCCAGTGCCACTGCAGAGGTCTGCTCACAGACGTGGGTCCTGGTCACCCAACCACTCACCAGCTGTGTCCCCAGTGTGCCCCTGCCCTACCCCAGTTTCTTCCAATCCCCTCACCTGTGCTAGCTCTCTGGTATCAGATGAGCTGCTTCCCAAGCCACCTGAGAGAGGAGGTCACAGGTGCTGACCTGTGGCTGGTCTGCGCTTGGGGACTCTCATCCACTGTGTCTGGCCTGGTGGCCCCGCAGAGCAGTCTGGGAAACCCCAAGTCTTTCCTCCAGGCCTAGAGAGTCCCCATGTTCTATGGACAGCAGTGTACAGATGATCACCCAGAGAAAGGCCCAGATCTCAAGGAGCCCAGCCCACGGCACTGCTCTCACGCCAAACAGGAAGTGCCACGTCCACTCGGCAGCCACAAATACTCTGTGATTCAGGGCCACTTAGTTTTCAGAAGGTTCAGATAAGAAGTAATCATTAAAAACATGTAAATTAAGTTACCCAGGAGCTTAATAGATTAGTCATCGACTTTTCCCCTCCTGCTGGATCTTAACCTTCCACGGAAATTAATCACCAAATGGCTCAGAGCCGCTACCAAGGATTAGCACGCCCTGCTCACATGCACGTGCAGTGGGCAGTGTGCTCGGGCAGCCAAGGGAGAAAGGGGCCCCTCGTCCCTCTCCTCCTCCCCTCCCTGAAGCCCCCAGCTGGACTGGAGGCTGGAAGCCCCTGCCACCTGCCTCATCCTGGCCACGGCCAGGAGGAGGGATGAGGGGCAGTGCCATTTATGACAGTGGGGAACCATCACTAAGGGACACGTCAGCCATGAACACTCCACAGGGAAGGGAACCTGCACCTTTGTCTTCCTACAGGTCAGGCACCAGGAAGTGCAGAAACAGCCCGTGCTTAGGCAAAGATGGCCCCACCCTCATCACCATGCGTTCACTGTGTCCACATTTGCTGAGCGCCTGCCCCCTAGGGGCTGCGCTGATGCTGAGGACGTGGAGACCAACAAGACCCCATCCCTGCCCTCACAGGACTCCAGTCCAGCGGGCGCACATGGACTCACCTCCCCCAGCAGCATGGCCAGAATGACTCTGAGCCCAAGAGGGAGAGATAGTTGCGGTTGGGAGGGCTGCATGGCAGAAGGAACCCTGCCTCTGGCCAGCTGTGTGATGATGTCATCCCTGGGCAAGCCACTCTCCCCTGAGCACTACGTCCCCGCCACCTCCCCCTTCATTTGCAGGGAAGTCCTTCTTGCTGCTGATCTCACAGCTCCCGGAGTGCTGGAGAGTGGGCAGTGGGTCAGAGCCTGTGAGGTCTGAAACCTGCAGGCTGCCTTGGTGCACCTGGGTGGTGCTTTCACAGTTTCAACTACCACAGAGAGAAAATAACCGGGAATAAATTGTGTGTCCTGTTGAACACAGAGACTTTATTCCTTGTCACAGTCCCTGAACGGTACGGAACCACATGTACGTACAGGGCTCTTCCATCCCATTAGGTAGATGAGTGACCTAGAGGTGAGCTGCGGATGCAGAGGGAGGCTCGGTTCACATGCGATGTTACGCCATCTTCCGCAGGGGCTTGGGTGTGCACGGGGCTTGGACACGGAGGGTAGACTGCACACGTCAGGCACGGAGCTGGGGGATGAATGAGCGCAGGGAAGAACAGGGAGTGAAATGAGCACCTGCACCTCGTGGAGACTTGTCATGGAGTCCTGGGAGGGCATGGAGGGAGGACTCCGGCCCAGCAGCAGGCTCAGAGGCGATGTACACCTTGAACAGATTTCTTCACAGCAGCCCTGGGAAGGGCTCACAGCAGGGTGGAGCGTCCTCTCCTCCTCAGGTGAGGTCTTTGCCACCTCTAAAAGTTCACTGCTGGCTTCCGTCCAGGCTCATCCTAGCTGCCCTGGGGCTGATCCTTCAGCTCTGTCATTTATACTATACTCGGGGACTCTGTCCCTCTCGCTGTCTGCTCTGGACTCCTGAGCTGGCGTCCTGCAGCTGCCTGAGCACGGTGCCATTTACCATCCGCCCTGGGAGGATGTTTGGCAGCTGATTCCGCAGATAGGAGAATGGTAGCAAAGTGGAGGTGGCCCAGCCCAGCCAGTTAGGTACCCAGGTAGTTTTCATTGGGAAATTCAGTAAAGGGCGACACTGAGACATGTGGGGTTGACAAATCAACCTCTGTCTGCAGGCTCCCCCAGGACAGGGTCCCAGCTGGACCTTTGCTCCTGTCCGGCCACACACTCACAGGGCATGGTCTGTGCCAGGCTCCCCATGCCAATGTCGGGGTCATAAGCCTCAGCACTGACAGAACCGGGCTGGGCAAATGGCACCATTAGTGTCTCTCCTGGACACCGACTCAGGAGTTACCTTCCAGGATCACAGACCAGGTGGCACCCCGGCCTGCCCGTCCCGTGCCCCCCCAGCCTGGGACTCTCTGCCTCAGGGGCTCTGCACTAGCACTGTGGAAGCTGCATCCAGCAGCTGCTCCTGGCAAAGCTCTCGGAGAGCCGGGGCGATGCCAATTTGTGGCAGACGTCTGAAGAAGCTATTTCTAAAACAGCAATTACCAGAAAGGGGAACAAATTACTACTTACTTCAGAGACTTTCACACATGGAGAATCAGGGCCCTACAAAGTAATCAGGGCAATGTGTTTGCAAAACTGCATTATTTATATTGAAATATTTCACAGGGAAAGGTCAGGAGTTGAAATTGAAGGTTAGCAAGGAATAAAATACCAGGGTCACTGTATCTCTGCAAAGCCGGCGAGGGCCTTGATTACCACCACATTAGGCACATTTGAAGACTATTACAGAAATCCAGGCTGGTAGCCAATGTCAGATTTCTAGGAAAAACGAGCTCAGTTGTCCAAGCCCACTGACAGAACCAACAGCAGGCGGACAGGCCATTGTGTCCACAGCCATGGTGGGCCGGGACACACGTAGGGAAGCCACCCACCGGGGCCAGGTCTGGATGGCTGTCCACCAGTGACCCAGGCCACTCTCTCAGATGCTTAGTGACCATGTTATCTGGTTGCCAAGCAACCCACCAGCCCCTCTGGAGCTCTCTTCAGGATCACCGGGAAATTAAAGCTGACCCAGCTGAGGGCTGGGACAGGAGGAGAGGTACCAGCGACTGGTTGAGGAACCTGGAAAGAGGTTGGATTTAGACCTTGCAGCACAACGTCAGCAGGAAGCTCTGCAGGGGAGCAGAGGCAGTGCATCCTCTCTACTGCATTCTCCTCCTCCAGGACCCACCATCTATCCATGAAGCTGCCATTCATCCATCCGTCAACTCATCCACTCACCATCCATCCACTATCTGTCCTCTCCTTTCCCCATTCATCCATCCACCCACCACCTATCCATAAAGCTATTATTCATCCATTCATCCACTCATCATCCATCCACCACCTGTCCTTCTATCCATTCCCCATTCACCCATCTATCCATCCATCAGTCCATCCATCCACTATCTATCCATAAAGCTACTATTCATCCATCCATCCATTCTTCCACTAACTATCCATCTACCATCTGTCTTTCTATCCATTCCCCATCCATCAATCCATCCATCCACCATCTATCCATAAACTTATCATCCATTCATCCATCCATCATCCACCCTTAAAGCTATTATTTATCCATCTATCCATCCACCATCTGCCTGTCTATCCATTCCCCATTCATCCATCCATCCATCCATCCATCCACTATCTACCCATAAAGTTATCATCCATCCACTCACCATCTACCCATAAAGCTATTTTTCAGCCATCCATCCGTCCACTCATCCAGCATCTATCATCCATCCATTTATTCATCTTCCATCATCTATCCATCCACACAAACAGGGAGCCCCAAAGCTCCCTGAACAGTTCTGTGGCTGACCTTGGCTGGGGTGGGAGGGGATTTCCCAGATACAGAAATGCAGAAAGGAGACCTTGGGCTTGTGTCTCTCAGCAGCTTCTCTGTGGCATGTAAGGCACAGCCAGGTGCTGAGCAGAAGCTCAATCTGTCTTTACTGATCCACCAAGCAGCACGTGCATGGGAACTATGTGTGCTTATTTGTACACAGAGGCCAGCAGCAGGAGGGACAGATCCTTACACAGTCTGCCATGGGATAGCATAAAGCACACAGGAAAAAGTCAGGGGAAGAGGAGGTACCGAGGCCCACTGAGGACAACGCCCACCTGCCATTCCAGCCAAAGAACCGCAGGACAAGCAGTGGCCAGCACCAGCTGAGCCATCAGCAAGGCTCTGTGCAGAAACGATTACCAGCATTCCCTTCCCTTCCTGCACAGTCTCTGTCTTGTCGTGGAGGTTTTTGTTTGCTGTAAAATGCCACTCTACATACAGAAAAGCTTAGGTTCTAAATTGTTAACATGGATCTTACTGTCCACCTTTACACTGTGTACTGCCAGTTTCAAATGCAAATGTGAGAGCATTTAACTTCTGAAGAGTCACCAAAATTGCAGTTTCTATCTTGTAACTTGTACCTGAATCCCTACAGTCCTCTTACCAGGCCAGTGGCAGTACTACTGGGACCGCTCGAGTGTCCACCTGCCCGCTGAGCAGCTCCAGCCACCCGCCCCTGCCAACCTTGGCTCTAGGGGGCAGCCGGGGCGCCCTTGCTGTGGACACGTCACGCTGACCATAGCTGCTCTGAGCCGGGCGGGCTCCCACACAGTGCAGAATCAGTGCTTGCGGGCTTCACTAGTGCCAGGTACAAAAGGAGAGCCCAGGAACGAGGGACGCTGTCATTCTAAGGGTGAGAGGTCCCGAGAACGGGGTGCCCATAGATGAAAAGAGAAGTAAGAGAGACAAGAAAAGCAAGAGAGGCAAAAGTCTGGGGTCAGAGGTCTTACACCCTCTCAGACTGCAGCCCCAATTACCAATCTCAGTCACCTTTTATTGAGCGAGAACCCAGGGCGTACCTAGTACAAATGGGCAGATACCAATCGTTTTAGTAATTAAAGCATTAGCCTTCTCCAGTTCTGCCTCCCATGCTGCTGGCAACAATTCCCTGGCGGGGCTCCTGCACCCAGCACCACGCTTACTCACTTCAGCTGAGGGTTATAAGTGGACCACCAGTTATCAGTCCACTACAATCACAGTCCTTACTTCCCATTAATTTTTACAGTGCATGGCAAGACTAAAAAATAGGGATCTCCTGCAACTCAAAGGCATGCTTATCTTCAGGTGAAAGGTGTCAGTTCATTTTTGCAACAATAAACAAATCACTGTGTGTCCCCAGTGCTTTCTAATCAAAGAATGTCCTTCTGCACAGGACGCTGTTACAAGAACCTGTTGTACTCACAGGCCTCCCCAGGGGCCATCCAATGTGGCTTTCAAATTCAAAGTTAAACGAGCATTAGGAATTTCCAAATGGGGCAACAGTAAAGCATTAAACCCTTCTAGGTAGGTCTGTCTCTTTGGCCAGCAGTGAGGCTAGCAGTTGCACTGCAGGTCCTGGCGGGGCTCTAGCATTCGCTTAGCGGAGCTTTAGGTGGTTCCTCCACTGTCACACCTGGCTCTGGCCACAGAGCAGAAAGGGATCAGCTTGGAGCAAGCGAAGGGGCTCCAGGCTGAGCTCCACAATGCTCTCCACACACCTCTGCACACTCCCACACTCACACACTCACACACTCACACACACTGCGCTGGGCTGCCCAAGGCCTCTACCCCCTCCACACCCATAAACAAGAGATCAAACAGAGCCACGGCCCTGCATCCCCATACACCCAGAGCACACAAGACTGCTGTGGCAGGAGCACCATCCCCAGCGTGCAGCTCGGCTGAAGCCAGTGGATTTAGAAGAACTGCTGTCCTGTCTTTCACCTTTCAAGCTATTTTTAAACCTTGCAGGGCATTAGAGTGGCTTCACCTCTGTGATCTGCGGGAGATGCTGCCAGCCTCGGGCCCCACAGACACACACACACGAGGGTGTCCTCACCCCTCCTCCTCTGACCAAGATGCAAGGGACAGCAGAGCAAGGGGACAGGACTGCCCCGTCCAGCTCAACAGATGGAGACCCTCAGAAGTGGCGGGCAGCATGCAGGGCTGCAGGGCTGAGTCTCGGCTTGGGAACTTCTCAGCGCAGGTGCACCCTTCTGAGCAGGAAGGGAGGCGATAGGAGGGTATAGGAGACTGGGGACACTGGGAACAGAGGCTAGTGAGGGACTACAGTGCGGGGCAACCAGCAGAGCCTCCCTGTGATTAGGTGCATGGTGCCTAGGCTTCACCCTGAGCCCTGTGCACATCTCATCTGTGTGACCTTGGGCTTGATCTTTCTGCTTTCACATGCTAAGGTGGGACTTGCCTCAAGGATACCTTCTAAGGACCAACACAGAAGGTCTGGGGCCGCCTCTGTGTGTGGTAAGCAATCGGAAACATCCGCTGTCCTCACCCCCATTATGCAAGAAGGTCTTGTAGCTCTAGGAGCATCTCAGGTCTCCCTCAAATCCAGCTGCCTGTCTCCTGGCTTCACACATCTGTCTTGACCGAGGCTGGCTGACAGAACATTCTAGTATGTTGACAGCATTCACTTTTGTGCTGACCAGCTCCGGAGCCCCTGGCTGCATGTGGCTAACCACACACCTGAAATGCCACCACTGTGCTTGAGGAATGAATTTTACATTTAGTTCATTTAAATTCGTTTAAGTTTACAAAGCCTCACATAGCCAGTGGCTTCCATGTAGAGCAGAAGCCACGTTTCCAGAGGTTCTCAGTTTGAAGCGGGGAAGGGGTTTCTACAGGTCAAGGGCAGGAGCACTGACTGCTCCATCTGGTGCCTGCACTGAGTTCTGGAGAGCTCAAGGACCAAAGAGAGGCTCTGAGAAGGTCTGCAGCAGTCAGACTGTGCTGATCCGAATGTTGCCCCTGCCGACTTGATCCCAAGGCTGTTTTGGGTGCAGATGACAGCAGCGCCCATGGATTCTACAGTACACGCCAGAAGGACAACACCATGAACGCCATCTTGAGTTTGAAAAGGACAAATTTCATATCTAGTTTTAGCCCGAGCTCATGATTTCAGGAATAAAGAGTCCCTACTAAGGCACTCATGCATTCATTTAACAAACACATGACAAACACCTAGCCAGGGCCAGGCTCTGTCCTGCACCCAGAGCCAAGCGGTAATTGTCTCCTTCTGCACCAGGCACAAAGGAACTGCCCCCAGCCCATCCTTGCGTAAGGCTACACAGGATTAACGTCCTTTTATAATTCACTCTCCTGGCTCCCCTCTACTGGGCCCGGGTTTGTGAAAATGCCTCCCGTGCCAGGGCTGGAACCAGCAGAGTGGAGGCAGCAAGGGAGGCTGGGCCCGCCAGCCTCTCCAGGGTTCCCAGGCCTGGCACTGCCCATTGATGGCAGCTGGCACCCAGAGGCAGAGGAAGCAAACCTTTGCCCCTGCCCTGGTTCCCTGGATGGAGAAGCACCTGTCCCAGAGGAGGAGGAGGAGGGAGCGAGACCCGGCTCCCCTCCCAGGAAGCTGCCAAGGACAGAGCACGGGGTGGCACAGCCGTCAGCTCCCACCCAGAGCTCAGCCCGTAATGACTGTCAGAGTAAAAAGCCACAGCCTGGCATCTCCTTAAGACGCCTCCTAAAGCGATTGGCCCGCAAGCCGATCTGGCCCTCAAATGATGTCCCAAATGCAAAAGCGCGGCCAGCCTTGCCAGGCCTGCTTAATGCAAAATTGGTAATGTCATTTACAAGGCTCTCAAAGGCAGGCTGATGAATAAAAGAACAAGGCTGGAGAACAGGCCCCGCCGACTCCTGTGCACTGCATGCGGACGGCTCAGAGCAGATCCTTCACGCGCTGCCACCGCCCTGCAACTGCCCTGCAACCGCCGGGGCTCTCTGCAGAGAGAGTCCAAAACAGCGGCCACTCTGCCTTGGCTCCAGGAGGCCTCTGACCAGCCTGAGGGCAAAGAGGAGCAGAAATGCGTCCCTCAGCCCCACCAGGCACCCAACCACTCTGCTCTCGCTGCTGCCGCAACCTCCGCCAGGGACTCCGGCCTCTACTGCCACCTTAGACAACAGTCTGCACAGACGAGGTCAAGCACTGCAGGCCCGGCGTGGGGGCAGGGGCTCTGGGGGGCCCCCACCTCCCTCCAGCGCTCTGCAGAGGACCCCAGCTTCAGGGCTGGCCTCCAGCAGAGACGCCCCAAGGCATTTCTGCAGCACATTAAAGAAAGAACAAAGGGGAAAAAGCAGGGATGAGCCGATTTCTCCCAGTGCAAATGATGAAATGTTCAGAAGGGAAAGACGTTTCAAAGACCTTTTCATCCCTCACCAGAGTGGTTTGGGACCCCAGGAATAGCGAGGTCCTGGCCAACAGGATGGACTGCTCCGAGAGCTGCCTGGTCAGTCCAAGGCCTGGGAAGAGACACAGGGGCCCATGTCGTGCACCCCAAAACTCCGTGGAGGAAATGCAAGAAGGGCCAGGCTGCCCTGTGGAGTCACCTTCCGTCCCAGAGCCAATTGCCAGAGCTGGCCAGTGACCACCACCACCATCTCCCTCTGCCCACCCCACCCCCACCCACGTCCTTCCCACCCGCCTTCCCGCTTGCATGGTGCAGCCCTTCCTGGGTACACATGGTCTCAGGCGGAGGCCCTTCACTTCCACCTCGGGATAAGAGCACTGGCCAGGATGAATGGCCAGGTCCCCGGCACCCAGCTCTTCCCTGATAATCCTTCTTACTCAAACTCAAAAATGTGCACTCACGCATATTTATCATGGCTGCAGCAGAGGAGTTCACACAAAGCAGCGCATTCATGCATATCGGGTGGTTCATTAATTGATTGTCATTATTTCTGCCATAAAGCTGTTCTGAAGCTGTCCACCCCACTTAATGCTGTCCTCACTGTTCCCCAGCATGGCTGTTTCTCTTCCACTGAAATGGAGTCCCCGGGGAGGTGTGGGTCCCCAGAATGCAGCCTCAAGATAGCGCTTGTCCAACGAAACCACGAGACCGCCCCAGCATCTCCCAGCCCAGGGCAGAAACCTGATCATATTTCCTAAAACTTCTAAGATCTGAACCTTCTTTAAAGGCTCAAATTAGGATTTTGGGGTAGAGTTATGGTAAATCCAAATAAAAACAAACTTTTGGAAGACGTGTTTGCAACTTTTATGTCATTACTCTCAGGGTGCCAGGGGAAACTGTACTGCATCCTGACTGTAATAACTACATATTGAACAGCCCAAGACGTGATTTATTAACAGTGAGATTTTACAAGTAAGCCACTATTGACAAATGGTAGCAATTTTAGGGACCCCAGATCAATACCCTTTAATCGAGTCAAATCTCACCAAATTAAATTAAAGCAAGAGTTCAAAGCCGCTCCAAACTAAACAAATGATTTTGTGTAAAATTCTACCCTCTACCCTCTGTGTGGTTGGATGACATGCAAGCCGCTGTCACAGACTGGTGGTGATGTTTTTCGTCTGTTTGAAAATCAAGATGTGCGCTGGGCATCAGTTTTTACACCGTCCTGGCTGGGGCGTTTCTGAGCCCTGGGGCTGGAGCTTGGTGACATGAGACAAGAAGCACAGACATACCTGGCACAGAGCGGCCACCTCTGTCCCCTGAGCAGATGTCAGCATCCATGGCTCATGGCAAAGAACAAACACCAGATCTCCACTCTGTCGCTGGGGAGCAAAGTGACCCAGGCCTGGCAGAGGCACCTTTTTACGTCTACAAGGCGGGAATGGGAATCATCACCATCACTCCAAAGTTGCCATGCTATTAACAAAGTAGCACATTTTGTGAGGTCGCCTACGGGCTGGCACAGGACGGGTGCTCGAGTTAGGAGAAGCAGGTGTCCAACTGGGCAGCTAGTGAGGAGGCCACACCACCTCACACTCCCTGGGGAAGAGCAGCCCATCCCTGGGAGACACATCCCCCAGGGGCAGGGTCCCCACAGGCTGGAGGACACCGCCGTGTTGGTCTCAGCGTGCTGCACAGCTCTGCAGGGAGCCCCAGAAAAGCACCACTCAGGTCTGGGATCATCACACCCCTGCCTTGCCCAGGGTGAGTCCTGGCCCATCTTAGAGCCAAGGGGGGAACTTAGAAGGCCACTGTCTCCAGGCAGCATCTGTGGGACATGAGACACCTTCCCAACCATGGTGTCCACTCTTGACAGAGCATGTCAGAGACTCACGTGACCGCCCAGAGCCTATGCAATGCTCAGAACAAGACAGACTCACAGCCTGTCCTAGAAAGATGTTGGGTGGAGCAAGTGGGGCAGTCCCACTGCTGCTCCTGCACTGGCTAGAAGGTCATTCCAGAGTGTGGACAAGCAATGCCATTCGGGACAGGACCCTGAGCAGCCTGGACTCTGGCTGTGCCCCCTGGGACCCCCCCCAGCTGGGGCTGAAAGTGAGGCCACGTCTAGCCAGCGTCCTTCAGGGATGTTGTTTCTTTGCCAAACCAAGCTCCCTGCATGGATACCACCACCCCTGCTGTCCCTGGGCTCCCAGCCCAAGCTGAGTGGTGGAGCGCAGACTCCCCCCCCCCGGCCCTCCCTGAGCACTTGCGACATGCGGCAGGAGGAGCAGAGCTGCCTTCAGCCTCCATCTCCAATTCCAGTGCTCTGTGTCCATCCAGAGCTGCCTGGGCCTGGAGTAGCCCTTCTCCTCCCTGGGCTCCCAGGACCCACCTGGCCCCACCCCCACCACTCCCTGAGCTCACTGTATCATGCCTGTGCTGTTTCCCATGGCTGCCACAGCAAAGGGCCAACAGAAACGTATTCTCACAGTCCCAAGGCCAGAAGCTCAAAGCCAAGCTGTGGCAGGGTTGTGCTCCCTCGACCCCTCCACCCTCACTTCAGGCCCTGTCTCTGCCTTTGCATGACTCCCCTCGCTGTCTATGTCTGGTCTCTGCCTCTGTCTTATAAAGATATCGCCACTGGCTTAGAGCCCAACTGGATTATCCTGGATGATCTCCTCTTCTCTAGATCTGTAATAACATTTTCCATAACCCACTTTTTAAAGAAGGTCACACTTACAGTGCTGGGGATGCGAATGTGAACTGTAGTTCTTCTGGGAGACCAGCCAGCCCACTGCATGGAAGCTGCCTGTTTATCACAGGCTCCTCATTAGCAACTGTGAGAGGGATGGATGGATGGATGGATGGATGGATGGATGGATGGATGGATAGGTGGGTAGATGGATGGATGGATGTGTGGGTGGGTGGATGGATAGATGGATGAGTGGATGGATGGATGGGTGGGTGGGTGGATGGATGGATGGATGGATGGATGGATGGATGGATGGATAGATAGATAAATGGATAGACGAGTGGGTGGACGGATGGATGGATGGGTAGATTGATGGATCTATGGGTGAGTGGGTAGGTGGGTGGATGGATGGATGGATGGATGAATTAATGAACGAGTGAATTAATGGATGACCAGGCAGCTGCTTCCACTCACACGGGTCACCCCACACTTTTTAAGAACTCATATTCCCAGGGGGTCCCACCAACACTGCTACTGGGGTTACCTGTATCTTTCAGAGTTACCTTGCCCCCAGGTGACTCCAACTTCATCTCAGAGCATGGAAACCCTGGGTGCTACTGAGCATCTTGGTGCCCTCTGGAACCTGTCTGAGGAAGTCTCCCCAGTAAACTGTGATATAAGACTCAACCTCTGGGCCTTACCCTGGAGCCCACTAAAGACAAGAAGGGTCTCCTCACACACTCTGGATGGCACTGCCTGGTAGACACCCAGAAGGCCAGTAGCTGTGCAGTCTGGGCCTCAGCACTGACACAGGCAGAAAGCACCGTCCACCGGCAGCACACAGACCCAGCCAGCGCGCGGGATGGGAAGGACACTGCTGCTCACCAGGAAGAGCGGCGCACATGTGAGAGTACATTGTGCACAAGTACGTGAGCGCCTATCCAGGTGATCGCGGGCCTGGGTGTGCCCGGGGTGCATTCCTACCTGTGTACGGGTACACACAGGTGTATACAGGTGTGTGTGACCATGCCCAGGCCTGCATTCCACCTATGGGTTTGCGTACACCAGTGGGTATAATCAGCAAACATTACTGGGAGACTTGCGTTCTCTTTAGGCCTATGATTTCCTGTTCTGTCGGAATATTAGCACTGGGAATTATGAGATATAAATGGGGTTGGTTAGCATAGAGGCCATGAAATACTAGTTTCTAATGAAGCTTTTGTCCAAATGAATCTGCCTCCCGGGTATCCTCAAGAAGAGGCTGTGTTTGCCCACACACAAGCGCCAAGGCCCCTGAACATGTCCCCATGTCCCTCTGTAGGGTCTCTGGTGTTTAAAGCCCTTGGGTAGAGCTGCCCTGAGAATATGCAGCATCTGGGCTCTGCCAGGGCCGCAGCACTTCTAGCACTGTGTCCTCAGGGACAGACGCCATTCTCCTCTGAATGTGCGAAAGCATAAGTCTCAGTCAAGCCACAGCATTTGTCCAAAGCCACGCAGCTGGTCCCCAAGCAGCCAGACAGGGCCCTAAACTCTGGGCCCTGGAGCCATGTTTGTTCCGGGGCAGAGGTAAGAACTACCCGGAAAGCTGGGGGTGGGGGTGCACACTTGTCATCTCAGCACTGGGGAAACCTAGGCAGGAGGATCACTGCCACTTCAAGGCCAGCCTGGGCAAGCGAGTTTAAGGTCAACCTGAACTACACAGCAAGACCCTGTGTCAAAAAAAGAAAAAAAATCACAGAAGGGAAGAAGAGAGAACATGGGACGTGAAGAATGTGGGGAACACCCGACCCCAAGACCTCCCCTTAACCTTGATGAGAACCGAAGGCTGCAGACAGAACTCCAAGGGCACAGGGCCTGTCCTCTCACCTGCACAGGCGAGTTGAGGCTGAGTGTGACCCCAGACCCCCATCCAAAGAAACTTCAAACGTTATGGGTCGCAGGGTGTTATGGTTGATACATTGGGAGTCTAGAGGTTTGGCTAAGTGACTCAGCAGGGAGCCAGGGTGCTTACTTTGTATTCATCCTGAACCTGTGCGAGAGGAGGGCATGGAGATTATCTTCTCGTGCTACACACCCGCTGGGTGGGGGGAGCCTGTTCACAATGTAAGGGAGGGAAAGAAGCTGCTTGCCACCACCGTTCCCCCCTTTCGCTGTTGTTGCTTTGCTATCTTTCACCACCATGAACGTCTGCCTCTGAGCCAGCCAAGTATGGACTGAAACTGCCACAAACTGTGAGCTAAATAAACCTTTCCTTCCTTAATTTGGGGTGTTGGGTATTTTGTCTCAGCAACAAGAGAAAAGTAACTAAGACATGGGCAACAAGGGAGCCAAAAACCAAAGCACACCTTCTCCATAGGAAGCTGCAGAAGCAGGAAGGTGACAGCGAGGACTTGTCCTCCAGCTGTGTCCCCGCGGTGGCCCTCAGTGCTAGGTCTGCAAAACCCACCCAGAGAAACCAAGTCTGGGGATGTTGACAGAGTGCCTTTGGCATGGGTGGAGTTTTCTCTCTTTCATGGAAGGCCCTGGATTCTCTGATAAAATATTTGGTAGAGGGCCGGGGATATAGCTCAGAGGCACAGGGCCTGCCTGGCAAGTGTGGGGTCCTGAGTTCCATCCCAGGTATTAAAAAAAAATTGGAATAAAGAAGATCCTTTTGATAAGATGTAATAGATGCATAGATAGATGATAGATGCATAAGTAGATAGATAGATAGATAGATAGATAGATAGATAGATAGATAGATAGATAGACAGATAGATAGATATAGGCAGACAGACAGACAGGCAAAGAATGGATGAACTCCTTAACCTGAGAGTCAGCATTTGCAGATAAGTGATCCCGATAGTGAAGGCAGTGAGAACCAGCCTGAGGACTTGTGGTCTCGTGGGAAGATTCATCCTTTTGTTCCCCTGTTCAGCAAGCTTTGGGAAGCTCCTCCTCCGCACCAGGCACCATGTGCAGGCCCCTCCCCTACTCCAAGACTGTCTGGGTGGGAAAAGGGGCGAGTTCCACCGACCTCCCTCACCCTCAGGCTCACTTTTCAAGCCCCTCGGTGGATGCCGGAAACATCTGAGAGCACGGAACCCTATGTGTGCTGTTTTCCCTATGCTTACACATACTTGACAAAGATGAATTTATGAATTAGGCACAGTAAGTATCAACAATTAATACTAATAAAATAAAACAATTTTAATAGACTGTGGTGAAAACTGTGACTGCTCTCTCTGTCTCTCTCTCTCTCTCTCTCTCTCTCTCTCTGCACTGTACCCTACCCCTGGCAGTGACCTGGGGTGACACAGTACCCATGCTATGATACATGGTACAGGTATGACAATGTGGCAAGGCTACTACTGGCTGCTGATGACCATCCTGGACCCTAGAGCAGGACAATATCATGCAGGTACCATGCACAGGAGACAGGAGGACACACTGAGCTGAGGACGTCTCACACCCCGGATGGGACGGAGTAGACTGGTACAGGATTTGACCATGCCACTCAGAGTTATTTTTATCTGGAATTTTCCCTCCCATGTTTCCTTTTTCATGTTTTGACCACAAGTGACTCCCACTGTGGAAAGCAAGACTGTGGGTAAAGATGGGCAGCTGAGTCTGCAGGTGGTGGACATGGTGTGGTGGGGCAACAGCAGGACACTACCCAGGTAAGGACTTGGGGGGCATCAAGGACAAAGACAATTAAGGGCCATCCAAATAACCACCCACAGGGTCAACATGAAGGTCACACAGAGGGAGGGTGGGCTGTACCCATCACAAACTTACAAACTGTGTGGCTTGTTAGTCTGGGAGGGAGAAAGGACCATCATATCCCCTAGCTGATGGGAAGTTCCATTTCAGACAGAAGAGTCTCTCTCTCTCTCTCTGCCCCTCCCCCATATCCATGCGTCTATACATCCATCAATCTAGCAACACAGCTAGGGATCCATCCCTGTACCGTGCACCTAACTGCTCATCCATCCATCTATGCACCTATCTGCCATTTACCTATCCACCTACCTATCACCTATTTATTGATGCACCTGTGCACTTGTCATCTACCTGTGCGTCCATCCACCCACCCCTCCATTCATCCATGTATCTATGAACACATAATCTACACACATGTGCATACCCATGTGTGTAAATATACATGCAATAGACAGAGAAATTAATATAAAACATGGAAGAAGCAGTGTGGTTAGGCCCTTGGTCACATCTGGGTCTATGTAAGTGTTTCTCCAGAGCAGAAACTATTTGGCCTCATTTTGTTCTGCTGAATTTGTGCACCAAAAACAACCGTGCAAAAGCTTCCTTCATAGTAAGCATGTTTTCCCCTAACATAACTGACCCAGAGTTGTCCTGATTAACTGAGAATTCCAAACAGAAAAAAAGTCACCTTTGGAAATGATATGATGTAAAATTTCACAACCTTCTAACCAGTGGCACTGGAACGTGTTTCAGCCACTCCTCTGAAGTCCTCTGAAGTTAGGGCAACGTGGATCCTGGTGACCTCTTTCTGGGGCCCAGGGGGCCCAGGACCTGGCCTCTGCCTCACCCCTTGCAGCTCTCTCCCTGCTTAAGAGCAGGAATCAAGCTCATTGCTGAGCCTGCTCTTGTCCAAGTGGAGCTAACTGGAAGTTGCTATAAAAGGCTGACTTTGGCAAGCTGGGAAAATGGATGTTTTGTGTCTTCATTTCTCCTCTTTTAAGTAACATCTTTTATAAAGAATTTATCCATGCCTGTCCCTCATCCTCTGCCTCAATCTATTTATAATGGTATATTCCTGCCAGCCTCATCTTCCCCTTTCCCCTCTTAATGTCCAAGTCCTGCATTATTCACACGGCCATCCATCACCTGGGACCACACTGCCTCCCACACTACCCAACAGGTGCACACTCTGTACTCTCTGTCCCCAAGGCTGGTCTCTTCATCTCAGTTCTTTAAAAAAAATAAGCCAGGACCTCTTTGCCTGGTCAAGTGATGCCATCTCCTTCCTGGAAGCTGTCTCCCCATCCCAAGAAGGTTGCTTTATGACACAGGCAGAGATGGGCAGTATATCTCTTAGTTCTATCACAACTGTACACATCACATGCCAAATCATAACCCAGCCTAAATACCCCAGGGTCAGCCCTAGGAGACACCAAGAGGCACCCAACCCTGAGCCTGGCTCCATCCTGAGCTTCAGAGGGCTCCAGCTTTGTCTTAGACCTAGAGATTTAGAACATGCACTTTGGGGTCATAAAGGCTGAGGTTAGTACCTCAGCCCCCACATGACTGCATTAGTCAGCTTCTTATCACTAGGACACAATACCAAACATGCACAATTTAAAAGATTTAAGGTTTAATTTGGCTCACGGTTGCGGGGGACTCAGTCCATGATCAGCGGGCTCCAAAGCAGAAGCATCGTGGCAGAAGGGTGTGGTAGACCAAAGATGTTCAGTTCATGGCCTCTGGGCAGGACAGCAGAAGAACAGCAGCAGGAATGAGGGAGCCAGGGACCAGATATAGCACCAAGATCACACCTCCATGACCACCAGGCACACTGTACCCCCCAGGTAGCTCCCAAGATAATCAAGTTGGCAATTAAGCTTCGCCATCACAGTGACCTTGGACACTTGGCCATTTCTAGACTTCTTTGTCCTCACCTGTAACACCAAAATAATTACACCCATTGCAGAGGGTTCCACCAAGCATACACAGAGCTGCTCCACACAGCCCTGCCTGAGGGAGAGCAAGCGCTCAGGGATGGGGAGATGGAGAAAGATCACACGGCACCACAGGTGAGGAGGCGAAGAGCAACCATGTTGTCCGCAACACGGGGTCTAAGTGAGACAGCAGAAAGGACGAGGCACAGCAGACCCAGATCCATCTCCTCTGGCTTAGCCGCAGTTGAAATATGAAGGGCCCTGCTGCCAGCAGGCCCGAGTATTTATGGGGACATCCTACCTTGTCCAGGGAGACTTACGAGCTACATAAATACAAAGGATAATCCGGCAAATTCCAAGTTGTGCTAAAGGGCTGCAAATCAGTCGCTGGGCTGGGTCCCAGATCTGGAGAGAAAGTGTGATTAAGTGTGACTTTTTTAAAGTTTTGTTTGGATTTATTCCTAAAAGCTCCTTTACCCAGAGCTGTGGATTTCGTGTTGGCCTGGATAGCTGCCCCATTGTGAATCAGAGATGGAGAATTTGAAAGGCAGCCCAGAGCAGAGGAAGCAGGGAAAGAGGATGAGCCCTAACTTCACGCAAAATGAAGTTTTGTCCCTCCTGTCCGTGAAGGTGCGCACATGTTGAGTGATGGGAGTGCTCACCAGGACCTCACCCTTGCAACACCCTGGCCTACACTGGGAAAGGTTTGCTGGCTGTTCCCTAACCAGGCTGGGATAAGTGAATGGGCAAATAGCAGAAGGACATCAGAGACACTGGGCCAAGGGCTCGGATGCCCCACCAGGCCCTGGTAGTGAGCAGAGTTTGTGCTGGGACAAGGGCTTCCCTCTCTCTGGCATTCTCCCCTCCCTGGGCAGGGCAGAGGTGCTATGCTGGGTAGCTGGGATGACAGTGTCCAGTCCTCTTGAGACTTTCTGAGCAGGAGGACCCCAGTCAACTGTTTCCTGAGCCTCAGTTTTCTCTTCTGGGAACTCGAATGACAGCTTCCTGGAAGAATTCTCATGCAAGTGGAAGAAAGGCCTGGTGGTCCTTCAAGACCAGCCAGTACACTCTAACACCAATGCAATTTCTTTCATATTGTAGTTTAAACCAGCAATGTTCCAACTAGGCTCATGTGCTGAAGGCTGGGTCCCCAGTGTGGCAGTGGTGGAAACTTTAAGAGGTGGGGCTAATGGGAGGAAGTGAGGTCATTGGGGTGTGGCCTTGACCCTGGTCTCTTCCAGTTTCTCTTTTGCATCCAACCAGGGGGTGAGTGGCTTTTCCCCATCACCACCCTACCACCACCAAAACGTGCCTGTCTGCTAGCTCAAAAATATTAAGGGCAAATGACCATGGATGGAGAACTCCAAAACTGAGCCAAAATAAAACTATTCTCTTCATAAGTTGATCATCTTGGGGTTTTGTTATAGGCACAGAAAGCTGACTAACATTTGTAATTTGGGGAGACCATTAGGTCCTAAGGGTGATGCCCTTGTGAATGAGGTCTGTGTCCTTATAGAAGAGGTCTCACTTTCCCCATGTGAAGACACAGTGAGAAGACACCACGTCCCATCCAAACTTCAGAGCCATCAGCACAATGGTCTTGGACTTCCAGCCTTTGGAACCCTAAGCAGTGGATTTCCATTGTTTGAAGCCACTTAGACTAAGCTGTCTTCCTGTGACAGCCCCAGGAGACTGATACCAGGGTCACTCTGAGGAGCTCTGAGTCATGCTGTGACCTCCATGGAAAGGGAAATAAAACACTGTGGCCAAGTACTGAGGTGGGGACTATTTGTCACTGTGCCTGATCCCAGCCTGTCCTGACTAACAGGACAAACAGAGGTCCACACTTACCCCCAGGGACACTCCAACAGGGCCATGGCTGGGACCTACAGAGGCCAAGCCAAAAGCCCCCACAGGAGAAGAAAAGTGACAGCCACCATCAGATGTGGCCGCATCTGAGCGAGAATTAGATTCTAAAGCTCTGTCATCTAAATTGCCTGAGGAGAGACCATTTATGAAAAGTTTTCCATAACCATCCCTCAGCTCTATAATCACACACTCTCTTCTTTCTTCTTTCCCGTAACATCTTAAGCACATTTACTGCCTCTGCATAAAGGACTTGTGCTACTAATCATATCGATTTTACTATAATTAATTTTTAATGTATTTTCCAGGGTGTTGTGTATACACAGACCCAGATATTTTATCATATATTAACATAGCCATTTCCACTCTTAAAGAGGGTTATTAAATGAGTGCTAATTTATTATTGCTTAAGATGGTGCGATGTTAACCCAATTATCATTTGCGCTTTGTGGTGTACACTTCGGAATGGGATAAGATGTTGATAATAGACTCAGTAAGATTAAATTTACCAAACGGAGTGCTGAATTGTAATAGCAGCTTGGCTATCTCCAGGCTCCCACCGTTGTCCTCAAGGTACGACTTGGAGGCAAACACTGCCCTGGCCCAGGGGCTGGGCGTGGGGTCAGCTGGGGTCATGGGTGAGGACTCTTCCCAGGACCCGGCTGCTGTCAGCTTCCATGTCCTGCGCCACCGGGAGCTCAAATGCTGGGCCTTGGAACACTTTGCTAGTGACTCATCAGCAGAAAGGATAAGGATCATGGACACTGGTCTACTCAGGCTCCCACTTGTCTGGGGAGGCACTTCAGGTTTGGGGGGGGGACAGCAGGAGATGCTGGCCAGCTGTGCCTCTTATGGGGGACTGAGCGACGGGTGTTGCCTGTCTGAGGGCGGATGTGAACCTCTTCTGCTCTGTTAGTCAGGACAGGTTGGGTTCAGGCGCAGTGACAAGCAGGCCCATCTTAGTTGCAGATGGCCCATTGGCCACAGGTCAGGTGGCCTGATGCTGCTGGGGAACAAAGATGATCGGGCCAACCTCACCCATAGACAGCGCCCAGGCTGAACAGAGAAACTCTTCACCCACTGGCAGAGCTGGACAGGGAGGCATGTGCCTCGCTTGCTGGGGACCTCCGGGATGTCGTGTCTCCGAAAGGCTTTGCAGGCGGCCTGATTGGGGAGGGCAGGAGGAGGGGCAGGGGCAGCCAAGAGAAACCCCGTCCCTTCTAGAAGGCGAAGCCCACATAGGGGACCACGCTGGGGGGAAAGAGGTCACTGCCTTTCTCCCACAGGAGGACCAGCTTGTCCTGCACACTGAGGGTGCACAGCCCCATCCCCGAAAGAACCTGTTTTGTGACACAGAGGGAGGTGGCGGGACTGCAGCTCCCGGGCCACTCTCTTCTCCCTGACAAGCACTGCACTCCACTGCCTAACTGAAGGGGCTGAGAGCAGCCAGGCTCTGCACGCTTCACCAAGATGGATTGTAACTGGAGGAAATAAACCTCATTAAACCATCTCCTCCTCCTCTTAGGACATCACATCAGCCCCGGCTCCCATCCCTTCTGAAAGCCTAAAGTTGAGGGGCAGGGGCAGGTGAAGGAGGCTACACCCTTAGACCCAGTGGGGGCCCCCTGGGGTTAATTCTGTCTGGCTGGCTGGCTGGATTGGGTGGGGTGCTTATTTATAATATTTACTTGGGGTAAGAGCAATAGTCTGGCATGGGGTCATTTATCTCTTTCCTCTGGGGAGCTAATGAGGAGCTAGCTTACTAAATAATGCAGGACCCTGCTTGGCCGGCAGGCCAGGTCCCTCGGGAGCAGTCCTGCTCCAACACCACTGGTGTGGGGTATGTGGATCCAGAGCACAGAGCTCAGGGGGACCTGTCCTGCACCCCCTGTGGTGTCTGCCGGTGGCCCCCGCCCCACGCTGGGGTCAGAGTGTGCAGGGTCCGTGCCAATGCCTGGTTTCAGGCAGTCCAACCACTCTCTCCAATGGGAAAGCACGTGGTCCCAAAGGGTAACCAGAGGCCCAGATGACAGCCTGGTCAAGGTGGTAGGAAAGGTCAGGGTCAGCCACAGACCACACAGTGGCTCTCGGGCCTCTGTGTGCCTCAGGCTCTGGCCTGCCCAGGTCCTCCCTGGGGACGCAGCCTTGACTGTGTCGTGTGTGTGCCTTGGCAGGGGCTGGGCAAGGTAGCACCAGAGCAGAAGCAGGGCTCTCACCGGGATTCCCCTCTGGCTGCAGCCTGAGCCCAGTCCTGCCTGCAAAGAGCCCTGGCATGGCCCTGCACAGAGGTGTGCCCAGCACCAACCCAGCAGCCCCCCGGACCGGACGTCCGCTCACCTGTGACTCAGTGGAGGTCTCCTGCTCCTCCCCTCAGGGCCCTGGGGCAGTCCCAGGTGGAGGGGAAACCACATCAACAGTGCGGGCTGCACACAGAGTCCCTGAGGAGCTTTCAAAATTCCAGTGCGGCGTCACCACTGAGAGAGGCCTCGTGTCCCAGGGTGGAGACCCAGGCACTCGTGTCAGCTTCTCAGGGTGGACCCAGGGCAGCAGCACCAAGGAGGAACTGCCAGTCTCAGGCTTCTTCCCCAGGCTACCCAATCAGGAGTCCTGGGAGTCGAGCCCATGGCCCCAACCTACACAATCAGGAGCCGTAGGGGAGGAACCACCACCCTCAGGGACTTCCAGACCCCCAGCCTGCACGCGTGCCAACAGCGCTCACCCGAGTGGATCCTAACTCCAGGTTCAGGGCTTTCCTGGTGTTCAGACCCATCCTCAATCCGGGGGTCCAGTGAAGACCCCCACCCAGGCTAGTAGGAGGGAAACACTCAAGGTCCAGGAGCGCAGCTCCTTTAGGGTGGCCTCGGCTGTCCTGCTCTGATAACGCACTCCGTTTGTTTCTGCCTGTGTCTCCCCAGACCCGTGTGGCTTTACCATCGTTTCTCAGTGTCTGCAGAGGAGGGATCCCCCAGTACCTGCCCCCACCTCTCTTTCTCTGCATCTTAGGGAGCTCGGGGTGTTCCCCGCCCAATAGTCTCACAACCTATGCCTGCTTCTCACTCTCCTTATCTGGCATCCAGCTGGTTCCCTGGAGGACACGAGCCCCAGGAGAGGACAGGGATCACAGGGGTGGGGACACTGGACATGGACAGTAAGTGATGGTCCGCTGAGTCCCAATGCTGCACATCCTATGCGTGAAATTTCACCCCCTTGTAAGAGCAGTCCAGTGGGCTAGGAACTGTGAAGGGGAACCCCACATCCTGGCGGCAGGTGTCCACCCAGTACCCCGAGGCCCCTGCCGCATCTCTCCAGGACAGCCACTGCAGAGAGCTTGGTGTTCAGGGATTCCAAAGCCCACTGCGAGTTTCAACTGTACGGCCCAGACCCGGCGTCCAGTGTCACCCTTAGCAGCATCGGACAAGGCTCTACACACATCTGCTGGTGCCGAGGGCCCGCAGCTAAGCTGGGGGTGAAACCAGTGGTGCTTCTGATGCATGGCCAGTCTCAGCTCATCAATGATCTCTCGGCATCTGCAGCATGAGGGAGGCTCGGAGGAGCAGGGAGCGGGACACTGAGAAGCCACAGGCCACATAGCAAGGGCACCATGGGAGTGAAGGCCCTGGTGCCTCCTTCCATGTGGTTACC
This sequence comes from Chinchilla lanigera, assembly GCF_000276665.1. Classification (NCBI taxonomy): domain Eukaryota; kingdom Metazoa; phylum Chordata; class Mammalia; order Rodentia; family Chinchillidae; genus Chinchilla; species Chinchilla lanigera. The sequence continues at coordinate 6,772,650 of NW_004955486.1, read as the reverse complement.
TTTGGCAACAACCAAAATCCTGTTCCCAGGCAGAGAAAAGCTCAGCACCAGCAAAGGCCAAAAGTCTGCGGAAACACAGAATGGGTGTGGAGATGTGTGGGTGAGGACCCCCATTCCCTGCTGAGTTTTAGAACATCACAGCCTTTGGAGAAGTAGGCTCCCATGTTGCTGGACGAAATGATCCTCTGCCGGGGATTCTTCCCACAGTGGTCCCAGGGAGGGGCAGAGAGGATGACAAAAGAGAAAACAAGACTTGCACCTGCTAATGGTTTTGCAGCTAATGGCAAGGACCATGGCTTTGTTGATGAAACTGTCCGTAATAAAACACTAAACTTCTCTTGATGGCAGAGTAGTACTCCATTATGTACAACACCCATTTTATCTACTCATCTGCTGATGGACGCATGGCTGCACTTTGGTACCATCATGTGAAGTGAAATGTAGCTCAGACCCACAAGCTTAAATATTAGAGGGCTTCTCTTATCTGAGAAGCCCAAAACATAAATAATTAAATATCAAAATGAAATGTTAGGAAACAGAGAGAGAGATATCTTGCAACTGGGAAAGGGGCAAGAGATGAAAGGAGGAGAGAGCCGGGGCGGGGGGAGCATAAGAAGAGGGGAGCTGCGTTATGCACATGTACCAACTCCCCGTGAGGAAAGTAGTTATTAGGTACTTGAACACGCACTGCTAAAGACTAAAATTTAGAAGAAAATAAATAAATAAAATAAAGATATCAACCCAGAATACAAAGTTTGGGCTAGGCCAGAGGAAGAGCTTTTCATGATCTATTGCACTAAGTATATATTATATATCCTAAAATTAGTAAAATAGTAGACTTTTTAACATTCTTATGAAATTAATAATTGGCAAAATGATCATGGTATATTCATTAGCTTGACTGCACCTTCCTATGATGTAGATGAAATAGCATATTTTACCCCAGAAATATATACCATGATTGTCAACTAATATAAGTACTTTGAAAATTTAACATAGATATAAATATAGAAAAGTACAGAGGCGCTACCTGCTAAATACCAATATCTGCCACCCAGGATGAACTGGTGCTTCACAGCAGAGTATGTTGCTTCTTTGGGTTAAATCATAGAAACGTAATATTTAGCCACCAAAAAAATATGTCTTCCAAGAAAATGGGGCCTGGGTCCAGAGTGTCCTCTGCTCCCAGGTGCAGCCCAGGCCCTGGGCAGGTGCCCAGTGCAGAGCCAGGTGAGGGCATCCCTCCCCACCCCCCTCCTCCTCCCAACTGCCGTCCCCTCACCTGCCACCTCTGAGTCATTCCCACCAACTTGTCACCTGTCACATAAACTAATTCATGACAGCCCTGTCCAGCCAGGAAGCTGTCCTCAGAACCAGTCAGCAGGAGCCATGGGGTGCCCCAGCCTGAGGCTCCTGTCCTGATGCTGTGACCGGTCCCCTGGTAGCGCAGGGGCTCCACTTCCCTAAGGAAGGTGACTAGGTGCCTTATCCGCAGCAGTCCTCCCAGCAGGATCCGGGAGGTCCTTGGGCCGCCGGAGGGTGTCTCCTCCCTATGCTCTCCCGCGGTTGTCCTTCTGTCTGTGTCAGTGTCCTGAAGTGCTGAGGGGCATGACGTCAGCAGATGACCAGGGGACACGATTCTGCCAGACACGCAAGCAAGCACCCCCCAGACAGCCTCCCTTGCTTCCGTCCCTGGAGACTGACGTTTCTTCTTTCCATTACTTCTCAAGAGCTCTTTTCAGTTTATTTTTTTGCAAACTCTCCTCCCTGTGAAAGGTTTAAGGAAGGAAAAGGGAAAAACAAACCAACTTAAATCTCTGGGTTTGTACACAATAAAATCTCATTAGTTTGGACTTAGGGTAGGAAAATATACTAGATAGTACAGCCTTCTCGTTGAGGATTATTTCTAGATTTCTTTTCACCAATTAACTCTCCTAGCCCAGCTGGGAATACCCACTTCAGGCAAAAATCCCTGGCCATTAATAATGGGATCAGTGCACACAGAGCAGCTCTCTGACTCCCTCTGCCCAGTCAGTCAGCCACCTGCTTCCCTGTCCTCCTGTGTCCCTGCCATCCGCACTTAGTGACCCCGTGTCTAACCTGCCATCCGAGGGAGGTTGAGCAGACGGGCCCTGCCCGATACTTTCTTCTCCTATCTCTGGACTCACAGGGTCTGACGGGCGTCAAGGAAGCTTGGGTGAGCAAGAGAACGCTAGGGCTGGGTCACATGTCAGGTGGAAGCCTGGATTAAAACAGATCATGGAATAATTAATTCATCACATCCCTTTGAGGTAAAATAAAGGGAGGTACAAAAGGCAGAGCGACTCGGAAAACATTTCTTTCTTTAAAGTTAATGGGGCCCACGGTTCTAAATGGAGCCATTTCCAATTCTCCCAGGTTTTGCTTGCTTTTAAACATGGTTCTCAGCTCCCAGGGCAGCAATTAAATGTGTCAGCAAAGCTCCTACTTAGTGCTGCTGAAGCACTTAATTTTCATTAAAAAGATGACATTGCGAGCAATTATCAAGGACAATCCACATCCGTGGGTATTTATATTCATAAGGACAGACTGCATCACAGAGATGCATAAATTACCCAGATCTGTTTCTCTGCTGCCTCTGAACTCAGACAGCACAGCACTGGCTCTGAGTAGTGGCTTCTGGCCTTTCATCAGGACCACCCCACACACACACCAGGCCAGCGTTAATCGCCGGCTATGATACAGATTCTCACTGTGATCTGATTTCCTTCCTTCATGGCCCTTTTAACGTGTGTCCCTTCATCTAATGAGGAACTTGATCGGGCACACTGTGCCCCTCCCCTCTTCTCAATTGCAGAGCCAAAACGGTTCAAGGCCGTTTATGGCAACAGCCAGGGCAACCTGGAGCATGGCACCCAGCCAGGCACCCTACAGAGAGCTCCTGTCAAACCCTAACAAATAAGCAGACCAAGCTGGGAGATGGTTGGGAGAGAATCTTATGCACAGTGCTTGATAGTGATCATCACAGGAGGCTCCACCAGAATCTTGAGCTCGCATAGCGCTGACCCCAACCTCACACTGAAGCATTTCTACCCAGCTGCTGTATGGTCAGCCTCCTGCTGTCCCCAACCTGGTCCTTAATCCTTGTGGCCAAGGATCATTGTATCAAAGCATCTGATGAAACTCTCCTCATTTAAAAACCATCCCTTAAAGCCCTCCTTTAAAAATTTCTCCTTGCCTCAACCCCTTTGGATATGCATCTGGTTTACCACCGCACACGTGGCCCCTTGCAATGCTCATCCTAAATAAATGTAAAAGGAAATAAAGAAATGGAGCCATTTCCAATTCTCCCAGGTTCTGATTGCTTTTAAACACGGCTCTTGGCTCCCAGGGCAGCAATTAAATGTGTCACTGTAGTTATAAAGACATAGAAATTGAAAGATTAAATAAAGTGAGAATGGATATAAATGAGAAATAATGTGGTAAAATTCTGAAAATGAAAATACAGACACTGAAAGTAAAAATAATGGAATTTAACTCCTTAGAGAAGCTTCCCACATTTGCTGCCCAGGTTGACATGGAAATGGAAAAGATGAGGGAGTCGGGAGGGGGTAGAGTCGGGAGAGTTGTGGCAAACTTGCCAGATCAGATTTCTGATCCAAGCACATCACTAAGTGGATAATCCAGAAAGACAGAGCACAGAACGTGAGAAAAATAGTCAGCAAGCAGAAAGCTAGAAAGGGAACTTCAAAACCCATCCACCACATTTCATAAAATCTAACGTGATTGATTGAAGTTATACCAGCAATATCTCATGAGCCTAAGGAAAAAAAAAAAAAAAAAAAAAAACGAGGATTCCAATTAAACCAAGACACTCTTTCCTATGACTTGGAATGTTCATTGTCAACGTAGCTGAAGAGCTTTTTAAGAGTTACATAGATTTAATGAAACTCCTCAGCATGTTTGAAAAGGAAAATGTCAGGAAAAAAAAAAAGTTTGGTAAGATTGTCTTAAATCTCCTTAACTTTCAATGTCACTTTTTAATGGAAGCTGCGTACAGTTTGGCCCCGTGGGCTGCCAAGACAGCTGCCAATGGGACATTAGTGAGAGTTCTGACAGCACCTTCCCTGGGATTTCTTCCAAGCTTCTAACAGTGGCTGCATAGCTGTTGACTGCCTTAATCCTACAGGTGCTGGGAAAAAAAGAAGATGCACATTTCTCCCTCAGTGGTGTGGACATGGTCCTTGGGCTCTCCCCAGGGGCTACGATCACACACTCTGCCACCAGAGATCACAACCAAGGTGACCTTGAACAGGCAGTGGAAACCACTTCATAACTGTCACCCACTGACGGCTATTAGAAAACCACCAACCGCCAGATGCACCCCATTTTTGTAGAAGTGCAAGTATGGAAAAAAGTGAATCTTAGAATGGAAATACAGTAACAGATGTTTCAGAATAAGACTTTAGAGAGGTGATATTTCCAGAGGAAGGGACTAAGTTTCCAGAACTGATGAACCGTACAAGTCTTCAGATTGAAGAGTCATCCCATTTCCAAACAGAATAAACTAAATTTACAGTTTTTCACATTCCCACCAGCTACTTAGGTGTGTTCTGGTTGCTCCATGTCTTTCATCAACCTTCGGTTATATCAGTTTTTTAATTTTTTTTATCAGTGTAGTTTTGCAATGACAATAACAATAATAAATACATTCATTGTGGGGAACTGGTATCTACTCACATTGCATTTTGCTGCTTTCACTTTCTCTTCCCTTTTGCCTTCCTCCCTCCTGTCTCCTCTCCTTCCCAGACCCCTCTCCCGTCTCTACATACTCCACCTCCCTGCCTCCTATCATCTGTCTTTTATTTTGCTCTTCAGATTATTTACTCTTTGGGTTTCTATTTTAGGAGAAGCTGTGACATATTTAACCTTCTGTGCCTGGTTTATTTCATTTAGCATTATGGTCTCAAGATGCATCCATTTTCCTACAAATGACTCAAATGTATCCTTTATGGCTGAGTAGTACTCCACCGCATACATATTTTCTTTACCCATTCATCTCCTGATGGGTGTATAGGCTGCTTTCAAGATTTAGCTATTATGACTTGTGTTACTATGAAAATGGCTAGGCATGTTGTGGCCATATGATGATGTCTTTAATTCTTTGGGGAAGATACCTAAAAGAGATACAACTGCATCAAGAGGAACCTCTATTTTTAGCTTTCTGAGGACTCTCCTACTGATTTTGGTAGTGATTGCAGTAGTTTACACTCACACTGACAATATAGAAAGATTTCCTTTTCCACACAACCTCACCAACACATATTTTTTGAGCTCATGATGACAGCTGGGCTTTCTGGTATAAAATGGAACCTTACTGTTGCTTTGATTTGCATTTCTGCAATGGTCAAAATTCCCAAACACCTTTTCAGTTGTCCATTGGCCATTTGTACTTCTTCTGAGAAGCACCTATTCATTTCCCTTGTGCATTTTTGATTGGGTCTTTTATTTTTCAGGGTCTAATTTATTTGAGTTCTTTATATATACTAGATAGTAGTCCTCTGAGGAGTAGCTGGAAAAAATGTTTTCTCATTCTGCATATTGTTTATTCACATTTACACACATAAAAGTGAGATACAGAACATCCTAGGGAAAAAGTCCCACAAGGAAAATACAATCAGACTACAACTGTCATAGAAAAGAATGTAGAAGCACTTTAAAATCTGAAGGGAAAATACCTGTCAGCCTAGAATGTCATACCCAGTTAAACTAGCATTTTCAAGATCAGGTGAAATAAAGATATTTCCAGCTCTAGAAAGAATAAAATAATTTTCTTCCTCCAGATCCTTGTGAACCAGGGAGCTTCCAAAGGGTCACTTCAGTGTTATGGAACCACGACCTACCAAAGGGTCACTTCAGTGTTATGGAATGTGAATCCAGAAAACAGTACAATACCAAAGACGATAAAACTGAGCCAGACAATGGCTTGAATAAGATGCATTTGGTGGGAATGCGATCCAGCTCCCTCTGGTGACTTGTAGCTTATTGGACCTTGCCTGTTGTTCCATCCCCAACTCAAATGGGGGTTTGCCCTCAGAATAAGCTAATCAAGTGTGCTTAATGAGAGTGTTTGAGAAAGATTCCAAAAGTGAGAAAAAGAAGGTAGCTAGACTATAAGGGTCGGTAGGACCTTATTGGCAACACACAGTAAGACAACCTTATTTGACTTTTTAAAATATCATCATATCTGCTGCATAGAAATGGATGAATGGGGACAAGCGAAGACATGGATTTTCTGGAGTACAGAGAGGGCAAAATGCTCCTGGAAGTAGCATGTGGCTCCTCTCCAGGGAAAGATGCAAGCAAGGACAATCTTGGACTAATGTTTTATCCCTCTACCCTGTTTATCCTCACCAAAGAGCGGCTGTCAGACACCCAGGTTCCATGGGAATGGGAATCCCACCCAGCTTCCTGGGATGGCCACAGAGCCCTGATTCCCTTCCAACCTGTCCACTCATTGTGGCAGACAGCACCTAGGTGAGGCTCCATTTTGCTCCAAACTCGTATTTCAACATGTTAAAGTAGCTCATTTTGTGCACAATTAATGATCCAAAAATGCAAAACCTTTCTGTGAACAGAAGTCACTAAGCTGTTAACCTCTAATGGAGAAAATCAGGGGAATTCCAATTATCCACATATTCTTCCTTCCCGACTCTTGCCACTCCATGGTGGAGAAGCTCAAGGGCAGTCCCAGGTCCACTCCTCCAGTAGGCCCCAGCTGACCACCATGAGTCCTGCTTCTTCCTGATGCTCCCACCTTGTGCAGGTGGTCCATGGTTTAACCTGGATTGGCAGGACAGAACTCAGCCCAGGGGCATCCAGACACTAGTGGGCACAGCTGTGTCTGTGAAGGGAAACCCCAAAGCTTGCCCTCTGTTGGGGGTTCCAACATGTTTCCAAGGAAGGAGAGAGCTGTGCTCACCAGAGTCCAGACTCCTCCTCTCCTGGGAACTGCTGGCACCTCCAGGGCTCACAGAAGCCTTGGAAAGAGTGTGCACCTGTGATGGACCACACCTCCTCACTCACGGCCTGGGTGACCTAGATGAGTTATTCAACTGCTCCTTGGAGGGCATGAATGCAGGGCAGGAGCCCTGTACAACCTACAGTTTTGGGTGGGAGGCAGCCAGCAACTGGGCAGGTCGTGCTCCCCAAGTGCACTGACTGAGGCCCTACTGATGGCAGGGGCAGTGAAGCTGCCCCATTTGCAGGCTACACATTGATAGCTGGTGCCCAAAGTGATGCAGATCAACCTGCAGGATAAAGCCAGACACTCCATGGAATAAGCCAGACACAGAAAGACAAATCCCGCATGAGCTCAAAGTGCAACTCATAGGAACAGAAGATGAAGATAGCCACCAGGGGCTGTAGGGGTAGGGCATAAGGGAGTAGAGTCAGGGTCAAGGGCACAGACTTTGAGCTATAGGTTGTAGGGTTGGATAACTGTAGTTAGTACCATGTTGTCTGCTGGAGATTTGCTGAGGGCAGATCTAAGCCACACACGCATGTGCACACATGTGCACATACACGCACACACACACGTGACCACACTAGGTAGTGGGTGTGTTGACTGTAACCATCACTTCACAGTGTGTCTGGATATGAAATATGCATGTTTTATTGGTTAACTACACCCCAATAATGCCAACTGATGGAAAGGTGACATTAAAAGGAACACAGTGGTGGGAAGAAGCAGCCATGTGGGCTCCAGCGGGGAAACAGCAGGGATTAAGGGGCTGGTGGGCACTAGCCTGGTGGGTCTGGGAAAGCCTAGAAGAGGCCACTGTAGCTATCCTGGGAGAGAAGGGACCGTGAAGTCAGGGAGTGTGTTCATCTGTTTTCCCATCCCTAGGACACAACGCCAAACACCCACAGTTTAAAGGAGGAGAGGTTCAGTGTGGCTCACAGCTCAGGGGCTTCAGTCCATGGTCTATTGGCTCCAGTGCAGGAGCATCGTGGTGGAAGAGTGTAGTGGAGCAAGGATGCTTATACCATGGTATCCAGGAGCAGCATAAGGAACAGTGCCAGAGAGAAATGGGCAAGGGACCAGACAGAGCACTCCAGGTCACATCTCCATGACCCACCCAGGCACACCCAGAAGTACGCTTTACTAATTCCCTACAAGGGTGGCCCCCAAACCACTCAAGTTGACACAGTCAAGCTGAACCATCCAAGGGGGATAACAGAGTTAGATCATTTGGAACTTAGAAGCCTTGTTGTGACTCTAATCTTTGTTCAGTGTAAAATGGGAGGTCCTGGGGGCCTCAGAGGTTTTGAGGGAGCCAGATGCTCCCAGCTTTACTGAGTCCCTGAGCCCAGAGGGGACCCCAGGGGCAGGGAATCCAGGCTGTTCTGTTACAGTCCCTGAGTTTGGACAGTTCCTAAGCAACAAAAGTTACTGTTCATAGTCCCAAAGGCAGAAAGTCCAAGGTCAAAGTGCCAGAAGACTTGGTGTCCCCAAATCTTTTCCCCATGGATGGGCATTCTTTGTGTCCTCCAAGGACTGAAGGGCAAAAGGCTCCCCTGCTCCTTTTATATAATGCACGGCCCTCACCATGAGACCCCACCCACATGACCCAATCACCTTCCTGGGTCCCAGCTCAGACACCATCACCCTAGGATGGACTTCTCAACATAGGATTGGCAGACCCACACACTCAGACAATACCAGGTGTTATGGCTTGTGTCTAGATGTCCCCCTAAATCTCCATGTGGTCTTAGGTGGGGCTTTTTTGGAGACTGCTGAATCTAGACTGTGTGATTGATTCATGGTACAATGCTAGGATTAGGGGTGCTAGGACTGAGGGTGGTGATTACCAAATCAATCCACTGATTGGGTTAGCACTGCCCTAATCCCAGTAGCCTGGATACAAATAAGGGACAGAAGGAGGCTTGTCTTGTCCCTTGCTTGCTTGCTTGCTTGCTTGCTTGCTTGCTTTGCAGCCTTCAGCCTGCCATGAACTATTTCTCCTCTGTGATGCCTGTCGTCACGCTGCCCTGCCTTGGAGCCAGCCGATAATGAACTGAAACCTCCACAAACTGTGAGCCAGATAAACCTTTCCTCAACTTTGAGGGTTGGGTATTTTGTCTCAGCAACAAGAAAAGTAACTAAGACACCAGGTGAGGAAGCAGCCAGGGCAGGTGCCATGGTGAAAGTGGAGAACAGGTGCCAGGAACGTGGTTTGGCAGTGGAGGGGTGGGCATCTTATAAAGGATGGGATCAAGGAAGATTCCAGGAACAGCCGAAAACACCAAAGGACAAATTGCTGTAAACTGAAATGACAACACTCCAGCCAACCGTAAACATTCAAAGCCTCAAGGCAGCAGCTGGTGTTGACCTCACAGTTCCACTTAAATGAATTTATTGTAAGGGAATAATCATAAACATGGGAAAATATCACAAATATAGCTCACTGAAATCTTGTTTATAATAAAAACTTGTAAGTGTCCTACTTAGTCAGCAATCACAGAAATCAACATGTGGGCAATAGGATATAGGGCCCACCCTGGTCCCAAACTGCTCCTCCCACCCACTCCACTCTAGAGGTGGGAAGTCCATGCACTTAATTACCCAGAGTTCCTGAGCTAGGGGTGACCAGACGACCAGTTTATGTCAAGAGCCATGAGGGGATGCATGCTCAAGTTTCTGGGGTGGACTTTCCTTTCCCAGTGCAAAGTCAAATGTAAAAGGACACTCATTAGTGTTGTTCCCTTGCCATGTTTTCTGCTGCATACACAAATGCACTGCCTGGAGCTGTGGCAGCTATCTTGGGGCCATGAGGCAACAAGCTCAAGGAGAATAAAAAATAACACAGTATACTAAGAAAGGCAGAGTAGAAGCTAGATGATCCTAGACCTTTGTTGGAATAATTGAGCAACACGCGAGCTCCAGCCACTGCCAACCTCCAGACTTCTCATTATAGGAGAAAAACAAATTGCTGTTATTAAGCCACCATAGGATGTGCTCGCTGATACTTGTAGCCCAAGTGTGCCTATCCATCTCCTTCCCTCTGCTTGTCCCTAGCGAGTTCTGCCTGGGTCTCAGGAAGAGGAATTGGAGAACTGGTGGCCAGAGATAGGAGGGGACAAGTCGTGTCTCTTGGGACAGTCTTGACACACACCCAAGCCCAAGCTGTTGCAGGGAGACCCCTGGCCCTCCCTGCAGCCGAGCACGGAGGGAGCCGAGCGCCTAGTCTGCAGGCAAGCAGACTTCTCTCTGTGCTGGGCTGGTGCTGGGGTCACACAGTAAGCTGGCGCTGGAGCTGCTGTGTGTCATGGGGCAGGTAGGATGGGCCTGCCAGTGCCTGGCCTTGTGCAGCAAGTGCCCCTTCGTGGGAATGCAGCCTGCAGGCTCTCAGGAGGGCTGCGTGCCCGGCACTGGTGCTTACTGCCCGCCTGCTCCTCTTCCACAAGTGTAGGAGGTCGTCCTGACACCAGTCACCTGAAGCGGGACAGGGCATCACAGGTCACCCGCAGCAAAGCTGGGTCTTCTGTTACTCCATCCTCACAGGGTGTGTTTTCAGTACTCGAGAGTCAAGCCATCTCTGTCCTGAGTCAGACCCAGGTGACTCTAAGGTCCCAAATCAACAGGGGTGTCCTAGTGCCAAACTGTGCCCTGCTCGGGGATCACCCTCTTGTCACCACCCACTCTCCTGGCACTCGAACTATTTCACTGCCCCATACCACTCAGGCCTTGGGCACCTCTTCCCTCGGGATCCCTGTTGGAATCAGAATGGAGGCCAGACCTTAGGGAAAGACGGAGGCATGAGGAGGAGATGGAGTTCAGGAGCCTCTCGTGCCCACCTGAGCCCCAGGAGGTCCCAGGAAGTTCGGGTGTCAGTCACCCACCTGATCAGAGGCATCCACCAGCACAGGCCAAGCCTGGGAGACGTCCTTCCCATCTCTGTCTTTGTTACTACTTCAAACATGCCTCTTCCTGTAGCTCACAGAGGCTGGGTGATTGGCCCAAGGTCACAGAGCAAACAACTGCTGGCAGAGCCTCCCTTTGTCCAGAGCCTGTGTCCTTCCCAGGGATGTTATGTTAATCCAGAGGTCCCTTGAACTCCCCGGGGAACCTGCCGCCCGCGGTTCACAATTCCCCACTCCTGGCTGCCTCCCACGCACGTCCGGGTGCAGGGGCTGCCTGGGCGGATCGCACGGTGACCGTGAACTGCACTGGAAGCTGGCTGCGGGGCTCCTTGCTCCAAGGGAGAAAAGGTTAATCTTCTGGGGGCCACTGGGGACACTCAGCAGCATTAACAAAATCACTGGCAATAATCTCCTCAAGCCGTGACCGAAATGTAACCACCCAAGGTGCGGAAATCTTAATCGTTTTTCTGACTCAGCCAGAAGAAGGGACAGTGTGAGCTGGGCTGCACCCGGCCGGATCGGGGGACCCCTGCATTGCCCCCCTTTGCCGGTGATCCTTGCCCTGCTGTGGGCAACTGTGAAGTCCGGACCCATCTTCCTTCCTAACACCCCATCCAGCCATGTTCAATCTCCAGTTACCTTTTTGCCCCAAATTAATTAGATGGGAAGAAGCGGTGGGTGAGAACCGACCATGGCGGAAGCCTGGTGACACTCAAACCCAACTGAGGGGAACCTGACCCTGCTAATTATGTTTGCTGATTGCTATTTAATTGCTTGGATTCGGCAGGAAGGCGCCACACTTCTCCCGTTTAGCTCTGACGTTTGTGAGCAAGAGGTAGTGGCGTGAGACTGAGTGACAAGACAGAGCGGCTCCCCATTTCCCCCACTTATTAGCAGCATCCGGAAGCTGAGAGGGACAAGCAGGCCCTTCTACCCTCCCCAGGCCCCACCACTTCCCTCCATGTCCTGACCGTGCAGGCCAGGTCAAGGCAACACCAGGGCACAGGCGGAATAGCTGTCCTGTGCTCAGTACCTCCACAAGCAAGTGCTGAACTTGGTCTCCTGCACATTTTGCCTTGCCTAGTTTTCTGGGGGCTATGGATGACCCTAGGCAAACTCAGACTTGGAGAGGGGTAAAGACACATAACCAGTCACAGGCAATGCCCCCTCTGTGGCTCTGAAGCTCAGAATCTCCAAATGATCTTCCACCCCACCCCTCTCCCATGATTAAAATAAACAGCGGGGGCCTGGGCACCGTGCTCAGATCTAGCGCCATACCTACTCACCCCTTAACTGTGCCTCAGCTCCGGAAGCAGGAAGCTGTTGTCATGGGCATTCACCAAGGAGGCTAAGTAGACAGACAAATGCCACCTCGGAGTCACCCTGCTTGGGGCGGGAACCAGCCGTAGGAGTGTAACTTCCACTGGGTGGACAGAGAGAGGCATCTTGCTGATGTGGTCGGTCAGGCAGTGTCTTGATAACAATGGAAACTCGTGCCCAGGAGTGGCGGGGGACAGGATAGAGCTGAGCTCGAGTCTCAGAGAACCCCGCACCTGCGGCAGCTGCATTCCTGTCTCTGGGCCTTGGGTCTCTGGCTGTGCAATAGTGAGCAACATACAGCAAGTGGAGAACATGTGCCCAGTGCCTGGTGCGTGGAGACTCTCAAAAACATCCCTTGGACTTCCTAAGTGAGACAGCAGGAAAACCCAACTCTGTTCAGAAGAAAAGGGTCCAGAGCTCCCTGTCCCTGCTGTAACCATCCACTCTCTTGCAAAAAGGGAAGGGCATTATCCCTTAGAACCAGTGGCTCAGGAATCTTCCCACAGAGAGGCGTGCATCCTGGGAAGGTGTCTGTGGACTCAGAACACCCAGGGGCACAGAATGCCTCCGACCCCGGCTGAGGACTCCGGGAGAGGCCAATTCCACAGCCTCTGTTAGTCTGGGAGGGACACACAGGCCAGCACACGTCACTGCAAGCAAAGACATCCTCTGCAGTTTGGGAGCCCATTTGCCACCCCACGCTCCTGATGAAAGTTGTCAGGCTGACACGGGGAGGCTAGAAGGAAAGAGCCAGGACCCAGGGGGACGCAAGCCCAAAGTGGTGTCATCCAAAAGCAGAAGGCGTGGAGGGTGGCACCTTCCAGGAATACAGTTCAAAAAGAGATAAAGCACCACCCAGCTTTGTTACTGATGAGCAATAATTGGGCATAACCTTGTGCCTAACAGTAGGGGGGTGGTTTAATTATAGTGAAACCCCAAATAAAATGCTCTCCAGCAGCAAATATAATGTTGTAAGAGCATAATGTCCATAATAAATGCACTTTAGTATTTTTCAAATGCCTGCAGGGATATAGATATAGATAGATACAGATATAGATAGATATAGATATAGATGATATAGATAGATATAGAGATAGAGATAGAGAGAGGGAGAGAGGGAGAGAGACTGTCCCAAAAATGTATACACACTTCAGGAAAACAAAAATTTGTACAAATATTTTCATACTAAATTTATCGAGACATTATGAGACGAATACAAGTTACCTTCAGTCTCTACAGTGACAAGAGGTGCTCACAGCGGTGGCCATGAACTTCCACGTATTAGTAAGACAAACTGCTGCTTGGGTGGCCTTGGTCACTGAGATTGCTGCACATGCATTGTCAGTTTCTCCTGTAAGAGCGGGCAGTGTGGTGGATGTTCTGCAATATACCACATCCTCTAGGGTCCCTCAAGTGAGGGTAACACCATCTGTTGAAAAAACATCACACTATTTTTCTTCTCCTGAAGTGTGTGTACATTTTTTGGTGGACCCTGTGTATATATAATAATTTTATGCACAGTGTAAGATATTCATCACTTGAGAAGGTTGTTAGTTCCGGTTCCTTCAAAGCCCCGGTGCTGCCCTTGGCTGAAATCCTTCCTTATCTCCAAGAGGTGCTTGTGAGCCTGAACCATGTAAATCCCTCCCTGTTGCTCTCCTGGGTACTAAACAGGCCATTCTTTTATTTTCTCAGCTTCCAACTAATAAATGCATGGTGTTCTTGTGTCGCTGGCTGGCCTTCTCAGCCCTAGACCATGTTTAAGGGTTCCTTGTGCTACGGAGGTACGACAGCTGCACCACTTTTGCACTCAGGGGTTCTGTGTGTTAATGCACCAGGCTTTACTTAGCCACCCTGGGGTTGGCGCGTGGTTGGGTTATTTTCTCAACTTTTCTCTTACGATTAAGATTCCTGTGAACAGTCACGGGAGCTGGCATCCCTCCAGGGCTGCGCAGGGGGACATGGGGCTGGCTTGTAAAATAAGGGTGCCTGCAAAAGTAGTAGGTGTCAAACTCTTTCTCATGTGCTTATGCCGTCCACACTCACCTAGCATGAACTGGGGCTCCTGTCCATGTATTACAGGGCTTTTGGTTTCTGTCCTTGTCCTGTGTGTTAGTGAGGGTCCCAGCAGGAAATAGGTCATCCCAGGAAGAGGATTTCGTGAGGGATGACTCCCCAGAGAGGGCCCAGGGTTGAGATAGAGCTGGCACAGGAGAGACAAGGTACCACCTCAGGGTGAAGACACCAGAGGGGCAGGTGTCACCAGGAACCAACAACACTCAGAGCCTGGAGGAGGCTGCCCCCTTAGGTGTGGAGCAGCACACAGCCAAGGACAAGAAGTGTCCTGAGCTCTCTTCCACCATGGAGTCTATGCCAACCAAAGAAGCTGGTATGGGCCAGGCAATGCAGCCCAGAAAGGCAGAGTAGGGCGTGGAAGTACTGGGTAAAGTGGAGGAGAGCCAGCCCAACAAACTCTTCCATATCTGTTGATGTTTTGGACACGAAAGGATTACGCATTCAGACTTTAATCTGCATTTCCACAGTTACTAACAAGAGTGAATTATAGGAGATTCATGACATGTTCTCCATGAAATGCCCCTTTGTGACATTCACTCACTTTTCTTTTGCATTCACAGGATTTCTCTGTGTCTTCCAGATACTAAAGCTTTATCAGTTCTGAGAGTATTAAGCATCTTCTCCAAATGGTGACATGCCTGTCTTTGGGTAAACAGAAGTATGTAGACATTAATATTGCCAACTTTATCAATCTTTTCCTTTATGGTCTATTTTATGGGGTGTGTGTGTTAATGATGTGGTTCAGGAAATTAGCCCCTCCCTGAAGTCATAATTCCATTCATTCATTCTATGTCCTCCTTAAAAGTCTTTTTGCAGTATTGGGGATTGAATCCAGAGCCTTCACACTGAGCTACATCCCCAACCCTTTTTAAATTTGCTTTTGTTTTAAACAAGATCTCACTAAGTGGCTAAGGTGTCCAGGCTGGGCTGGAATTTGTGATCTTCTGTGTCTCAATTACCTTCTCATTTCTGGGACAAAATATCTGACACTGACAAGTTAAAGGAAGGATGGTTTATTTAACCTCAGTTTGTAGAGGTTTCAGTCCATAGTTGGTTGGCTCTAAGGCAGGGTAACATGGCAGAGGAGAAACAGTCCATGGCAGGGCAGGCAGGAGGCAATGAGCCATCAAAGCAGGATGGATACAGCTGGAGATTATATATATATTCATGTAGCCACACCCACAGTGGCCTACTTCTTCCTACCAGGTTTCACCTCCCGATATCACACCCAGCTCTAACCCATCAGTAGACTAATCCAGTATCACATACCCATGATCCAGTCACCTCCCCCAAAACCCCATCTATGAAGCTTTGAGGGGACATCTAGAAATAAGCCATAACCCCCTGCTTCAGCCTCCCAGAGCGCTGGGATTATAAGCATGTGCCACCATACCCAACTTCTTAGAAGTGTTAAAGTTACTCTTTGCTTTTAAGTGCTTGATCCAACACCTATTAATGAATGTCAAGTGAAAAGTGAGTAGGTAATTTCATATTTCCAAAAGAACAAACAATTATTTCAACATTATTGATTATCCCTTTACTTGTCTTGTCCTATCCTTAAATATGCAATACATCTTTGTTGATCTAAATATTTTAAAGATTTCAGCAAATTTTGATAACATCCAGTACAAAAAGCTGGCATATCTTTCACAGGATGTATTCTCAATAAATTTTTATTGTCACTGTTATTTGTAAGTTGCATTTGTTTAAGTACAGTGTTAAATTGATTGCTTCTGGTTTACACAAATGCAATTAACTTGCTTATTGATCTTATATCTAGGAAGGTCACCTAAGGTTATATAAGATCAATATAACCTTTAGTAAGGCTTAGTAACTTTATTAAACTCTATTTAATTTGTATAACTTGACTCCAGATTCTTTGACATTTTTCTAAGATAATAGTCTAATTCTGCACATGATGATAGTTTCATCTCTTCCTTTATGATCTGTATATCTTTTATTTCCTTTTCTTGTCTTATTGCACTATTTAGCTCCTACAATGCAAAGATTGATAGCATTAATGTTTGGGCATTCTTGGCTTGAAAAAATAAATGCTTTCAGTATTTTTCCATTGGCTCTAATGTTTGATACAGTTTTTAGAATCTGAATATCTATTTAAGAGTTTGAATAAGAAGAACTTTGGCCAGAGGCTGGGGATTTAGCTCAGCGGCAAAGCGCTTGCCTGGCAAGCACAAGGTCGTGAGTTCGATTCCTGGTACTGAAGAAAAGACAAAAAAAAAAAAGAAGAAGAACTTTGGCCATCAGTGAGCACTGAATTTAGGTAAAGTTTCTGTCTCTCTACTAGCTGGTCATATCTTTTTTTGTCTTCTTTAAGTCATTAATGTG
Organism: Chinchilla lanigera; assembly: GCF_000276665.1. Lineage (NCBI taxonomy): Eukaryota > Metazoa > Chordata > Mammalia > Rodentia > Chinchillidae > Chinchilla > Chinchilla lanigera. Next base: position 6,756,003 of record NW_004955486.1, on the reverse strand, counting down.
GAAGAAATAAGTTAATATGTTTTCTATTTTTGCTTTGTGGAACAAAACCCACTTAGTCACAAGAGACTGTCTACTTTATACCTTGCGCTGTATTTGGCTAGCTTAGCTTTAGGACTTCTGCATTCATGTTAACATTTGAGACTAGCCTATAATTTCCTTTTCTCAAACTGTCCTTGTTTTGATATCAAAATTACACACTTCTCATAGGTTGATTTTGTAAAATTATTCTCTAAAAATCTTGTGTGGGAATAATAATATCTATTCTTTGAATAATAAAATCTGAATTTAAAACTTCCTGGGTCTGCTGTAGTCTTCCTAACAGTATTTTAAACTAAATTCAATTTTCTTAACAGTTATAGGAATGTTCCAGTTTTACATTTCTCTCAGGGCAGCTTTGGTAATTTATACTTTCGAAGGATTTCTTCCATTTTGTCTAAGTTTTCAAACTTACTGGCTTAAAATTGTTCATAATATTCTCTTATGATCTTTTCTCTCTTTTTCCTGTGCTGTATCTAACCTTTGCATGACATGTTATGGAATGAAGTAGGTCAAAAATAAGCCTATAAAATATGCCGACTTACAATCCAAGAGTACAAGAGTGTGTACTGCTGAGCCATTATTTCTGAATAATTAGTGATGTTTGCTTTCTTCTTTCTGCTTTGAGAGTGCAAGGAGGCCTCATTATCAAGGAGGTTTGAGACAGAGAAAGCCCTGATGAGCTCTGCTGAGCACAGCACAAGACTCGACCGTTGTCCTCTGGACAACGCTGGCACCCACACCCTCCTCCGCAGGCTCTTGGACAGGAATCAAAACAAGGGGTCCACACTTGTGACTGCCCCTGCATTGCAGCCAGGAACTCCATGATGCTGAGTCCTTGGGCCAGTCTCAATTCCAGAGGTCAGTGAGCCACAGACAGCTTACCTTGCCTGAGGACCCTGGAGTGGGGAAAATAACAATAAATAGAGTTGGAATCAGGCTGCAGAGAACCTTGCAGGTCTCACCAAGGTCCAAGCACCCCATGTGACCCTGTTTAACCTGAGGACCGTGGGAATGCGTTGGCTTGCAGCCAGTGGCTGAGATGCACATCTTAAGTACGTCCCCGTCTTCTGTGTACAATAAACCGCATAAATCTTGTGGTGAAAGCTGGGATTCAGGTCCCCACCACACACCTGCGGCCGCACTGCAGGTCCCTTCCAAGACCCCACCTGCCCTGCACCTCATTCAAAACACTTTGAGTTTGTGAGCTGATTCAGGGTCAGGATTGTCAGAGCTCCTGCCTCTACCGAGGGTAATTCAGCTCAGGAGCCTACTCCCCACACTGGGCCTTTTACTGACATGTTTAGGTAGTGATACCACGTTGCAAATCAAGTGATGTCGTGGGCTGCCTTTTGATTTTGTTCCAAGAATATCATGATCAGTTAGCCACACCAAAGACCTCTGATTAACACACTGACTCTGATGCGTAGTGGATAACCAGTCCCTTTTCTCTGACCACTAAGAGTGGCCACTGGCCTGTTTCCTCAAGGGTCTCTTCCCAATCACCATTGTGATGAGAGCTTTACAAACATGGGCAGTGCCTAAGCGGTTCTGTTGGGGCCTCCCCATCTGAAAGATGTGCCAGCGTCATGGTGAAGGGCGTGTGGTGCCAGACTTCTCAGGGGTGTGCATGTGTGTGCGTGTGTGTGCGTGTGTGTGTGTGTGTGTGTGTGTGGTTTGGGAGGGAGATGGTAAGACAGGACGATCAGCATGATGCACTCCACATTCCCACCTCCCTTTATCCTTTACCCTTTATCCCTGCCTATATCATGCCAAGACCAGGCATCTTGTCTGCAGTTGCTAAGAGCTGTTTTTGAGCCCAGGCTCACAATGACCAGCAAGGAAATGATTTAATCCACTCCTGGCTGACCAGGCTCGAAATCACATCTATACTGTGTTGAAGTTTGTCACATAAAAATATGTGTCCCTGGTTGCCTATGAATGTATCCTCATTTGGAAATATGATATAAGCAAGCTAACATGAGCCCATACTGGGTTAGGGAGAACCGGAGCCCGGTTCTAGTGTCCTTATCAGAAGGGGAGAATCTGGACAAGACCAGCAGGAAGCACACAGAGAGATTACCTCATGACCACCAGGGATGCAACTAAAGCAATGTGTCTATGAGCGGTGGACACCAAGGTGTGCTGGCAGCTTCCCAAAGCTGCACAGAAGCAAGAAAGGATCCTCGGAAGTAGCGTGACCCTGCCAACAACTTCACTGTGGACTTCTGAGTCTCTGGAACTGGGTTAAGATAAATTTCCATTGTTCAGAGCAATCCAGTTTGTGGTGTTCGTCACAGCTGCCCTAGAAAAGGAATTCAACACCTCAAACTCACATTATCTGCATCGATGTTTATAAACTGGACCCGGTATGAGCTGTGTTCTTCCTCCTTGGCTGACCGCCTCCCACTTTCAGCACACACACACACACACACACACACACACACACACTTTGCATGACAGGCATTAGCAAACTCCTGTAGCTCTTCCTCAGTGTAAGCCTCCTGTCACCATTTTATTTTGCAGCAGGTCTCCTGGGAGATGCCTAAGTCTGAAGGCAGCCAAGGGAGTGAGGGGAACTTTTATCCCACTGTTGCTTACTAGGAAGCTTCACGGGGAGGAGTGGTGAACCCCGGGAAGACTGGAAGGCTCCATCACACGAGGGGTGGGGGCTCCTCATTTCAGCTCCAAAGCCAGCCAGAGGGCTGCAGACTCTCCCACATATCCCTGGACTGATATGTAAGTTTCTGTTCTTTCCTGACCTGTGTCCTACATGTTATATGGAAAACTTAGTGAAGCTGATGGAGCAATTCAGCACTGTAGATCTAGCTTGGAGGGGCTTGTTATTACTGTTTCTTATCAGTTTTTTTTCTTATTTCTGCCGGCTGAAAGGGAGAGTCTTAGAGCATGGTCACAAAACTACGCCGCCAGCTGAATATTTGGAGTTTTGATGGTCTCTTTTCTCTAGTTATTCTGCATAGCAGAAATGTCCGATTCACCCCTAGAGCCCTTAAATTGTTCCTGTCACCCTGTTTTATGGTAATGCTGATGTGGTCCTGCCCCCTCCATATCCTGGTTCTGCCAAGCATTGGATTCCAGGCCATAATCGGCAGTGATTTAGTCAGCTGCGTGCTACGGGCCACTACATTTTCAGTGAAGGATATTAAGTGGGCCTTCCCTGCTTTTTAGCCCGTCATGTGGCTCTGATTACTAATGGCCCCAACTACCCAGCCTGCTCCTGTGCTGCTGCAGTGTCTGCTGGAGGAGGATAGGTCTGACCAGCTACAGAGATTTTCCCAACCTGCCTTTCAGCTATATAGGGCAACATGACCGAGAGACAGGGTGTCAGCAAAACTGATGCGTGCAGCTACTTTGTCACATTCCCACTTCCTCCTTCCTCCTTCCCCGTGACTTGGAGACGAACTTTGACCCAGCAGCCAAGTGTGGAGAATAGCAAAGCCTTCCCAGCCCTCAAACTATTACAGGAGAGAGAAACGAACATTTGTCTTTTTCAGCCACTCTCTGTTGGGATCTCTTAAGCATGGCATCTTAGAGCCACTCCAGGAGCAGATATAAATCCTCACCCCATCCCTGAGGGTCTCTTGACTCCACTCCATGCCAAGTATCAATTCGTGCATCAGAGTCCTTGGTAGCAAGCACAGCACCTGACTCTAGAGAAACTCAACGCATGCAAACACATGTCTATCAGGAAGAGAGGACATACTTTCAAAGTCTACAGAGACATGGAGGACCAGGTTTGAACATGGACAGAAGCCAAAGGAGCCACGGAGGGGTAGGCAGAAAGTCAGCAAGCAAGGTCCCCCAACCCACAGCTCTCCACTGCTGAGAGGCTGATTCTGAATCCTCCCCCAGCCTGTGTGTTGCTCCCCACTGATTCAGAGACCTGCGGAACAGCAGCCGATGGGCCGAGTGTGGTGTGGGGGCCAGGACGGGACAGCTGCCCTTCAGCGCCACACTCCGTGAAAGATTCTCCACAGAAGTGAGGGTCCCACAGGAATCTGTGTCTATGGTGACACAGTTTAGAGACACACCCATCCCAGCACCCGGGGTTATACTCATCCCCAGGGCTGGGATAATTTGGAGAGCCACAAAGCCTTTCCTTAGGAAAGTAGAAAATGTTCAAAAATCTGAATTGCTATATTAAAAATTAAAAACAAGACAGGTTTTGGGTCTCTGTGAGTGGCTGTTTTGAGGGAAGCTGCTCCAGGAGAAAGCCCCAAACTTGCTCCTAAAAAATGTCCCCAAGGAAACGACCATGATCTCCATGAGGGCACCCGAGCCCTGGCCCTGCCCTCAGCCTGCAGGCTAAGAAACCATGGGCATTTCTGCCTTGTTGGCACTCACCCTCACCCCCTCTACACCGGGGCACTGAGTTCCAGGAAGGATACAAAGACGCAGGAGTCACTCATGTCGCTGCCAGGGATGGGTCCTGGAAGAGATGGACAGAAAGAGACAATCACAGTCAGAATGCTCTTTGGTGATCCTGGGCTCGGAAGGAGGTCGGGAGGGACTTGGGAGAGATGCTCCTTCCTAATCCCGGAATGCACAAAATCACCATGAGTGGCTCCTCCCCCTCTGGACAAGACAGGGCACAAAACAGTTCGGTCACTTGGGAAATATTTGTTGAGAGCCTCCCGCGTGCTACACTGAGTCAGCCACAGGGACAATGGGTTTGCTGGAGGGACAGACAGGCGCCCATGCAGCTATCCTCATCAAGGTATGGGGGGTGGAGTCAAAGAGGAAGTGGGGAGTCAGCCGACCTTTGGTCCCCTGGATGGATCTGAAACCTATTCTAAGTAAAATCGAAAGCCACTGAGTTTGACAGGTCAGTAACTGAGAGAGGATAAATAAGGAGCCTGCTGGAGACCACTGCAACAGACCATGCAGTACTTAACGGTGGGGGTGCTTCTGAGAAATGCTTTGTTAGGCACTTTTGTTGTGACTTATGTGTACTTACATGAGCTGCGATGGCTACAGTGTCATTAGACAGTATAATTCTCTGGGGCCACCACAGCATGTGAAATCTGCCATTGATCAAACATCGTTACATAGAGGTTGTAAGCACAGAGAGAAAAGCGGGGCTCGAGATAAGTTGGAGGGGACTGGCATGCGCTGACTACTGGGTACGGGAAAAGAGAGAAGGCGCAGAAGGCTACCTGGTGTCTGGCTTGAAGCACGGGTGGAAGGATATACTGCCCCCCCGTGGGAAATGTCTCTGGGGTATGCAGCCTTTTCTCTTTCCTCTCTTTCCTTTCCTCTTGGGAGTAAGGTCCACCACCGTGGCCAGTTTGACAAGGACTCTGCCCTGCAAGGGAAGCCTTCAGGGGTCCAACACAGTCAGGGCCACCTCAGGAAGAGAAATCTGTCTAATTCTGGGGGTCAGAGCCAGGAAGCAGATATCAGCCACGTCCTCCAGGGACCAGCCACGGGGATCTCCAGCTGCCCCTTCCTTCCTATTTCTTGGCTGCCTCATAACTCAGACAAGGGGAAGGCTCGTCAATGATGGGGCCGATCAAACCCCAGTGGAGTTCTAGAGAAAACACACAGACACACGCGGCCCACGAAATCAGTGTGGGTCTCCTGTGCTTCTGTGGTTGATGAGCCCCAATTCTGACCAGTTCTCCACTCAGGTTAGAGTACAGTACAAGGCCTGGGCCCACCCTATGTCTTCACAGTCATCTGCATGCTTCATTGCAGCTTGTGATGCCAAAAAGGTTATCTTATTTCCACATTACTACAGGGATTTCTTCCCTTGTCTTGAAGGATCAACTTAATACTTCAAGGCATCTGAAGTTTGGGCTGATTATTAGAAGGACCAGGCAGACATTTCTCCACGTATTACCGTTAGCAGCCTACAGAAAAGTACCATCATCAGAAGATCCCTTGGAGGCTCCTACAGTACTGAGGGTGGTCCACCAAACACTGTAAAAGTGTCCGCCGATGGTCCCTGGAAGTGCTAATTACAAAGAACCACTGTATCCACCAGCAGGGTTTGAGTTGCTGCACATACTTGGAAAGAATAAAAATTTGGCTTCATTTAAGGAAAAATATATTCTACATAAGAATTTTATTAACATGCTTGTTCTTTTTGTTGTCTTCTTGAGACAGGGTCTTGCTATGCAGTTCAGGCTGGCCTAGGGCTCACTCACCTCAGGTTGGTGAGTTGGAACATGCACCCAAACATATGTAAGTAGTTATTCTCTGCTTCATGAAATAATTCACTTTAGGGCAAATCTGGCATAATTACAGACTCTGTTATACCCGTTAGACTTTCAATCAAAATTCATGATAAGCAGCAAAGATCACTGTAATGATAAAGAAATCAATTCATCAAGAGGGGACAATTGTAAATACATATGCACCCAATACTGAAGTACATAAACACATAAAGCAATCATTAACAAAACTGAAGAGAGAAATGGATAGCTCTATAATAGTAGCAGGGTACTTCAAGACTTCTCCTTCAACAATGAGGAGATCATCCAGACAGAAAATCAATAAGAGAATAGTGGACTTTAACAACACTATATATCAAATGCACCTCACAGACATATGCGGCACATTCCATCCATTACACATTCCTTCCAAGTGCACACGGAACATTCTCCAGGATAGATCTGATGTCAGGCCACAAAGCAAGTCTTGATGAATTTAATAAAATTAAAACTGTATCAAGTATTTTTTCCGACCACAATGGTATAAAACTAGAAAAAAAAAATAAAGGGAGGAAAACCAGAAGATTTACAAAAATATGGAAATTAAATACCATACTGCTGAACTACCAATCAAGGAAAGAAAAACATCAAGAGAAATTAAAAGTACCTTGGAATAAATGAAGCACAACGTCTCAAAAACTTATGGGGCTCAGCAAAAGCAGTTCTGAGAAAGATGTCTACTGTAATAAAAGTCTCACCTTTTGGGGAAGAGATATCTGAAATAAACTACCTAACTTTACACCTTAAAAAAACAGAAAAAGAAAAATATTAACACAACGGTGGCAGAAAGAAGAAAACAAAGGTTAGAGCAGGAATAAATTAAACAGACTCAAAGGACAAAAGATCAACAAAAGTGAGTCAAGTTTTTGAAAGATAAAATTGACAAACTTTTAACTGGACTAACCAAAAAAGAAAGAGATAAGACTCAAAGGAACAAATCACAAATGAAAGAAGAGATTTCTGGGATACTGCAGAAATACAAACAACCATAATGGACAACTATGTGCAGTGGTACCCCAACCAGCTGGATAACCTAGAAGAAACTGACTAATTCCTAAAAACAAACACCCTACTCATAATGAATCATGAAGAACTAGAACATCTAAACAGACCAATAATAAATGAGGACATAGGTTCAGTCCTACGTCGAATACCTTCCAACAAAGAGAAGCCCAGCACCAATTCTTGCATGGGCAAATTCTGCCAAGCACTTAAAGAATTAACACCAAACCATCTTAAATCCCTCCCAAAACACTTGTGCTTTGTCCTTCCAAAGTACAAAGCCAAGGAGGATACTACGAGACAAGAAAATTATAAACCGATAGCCCTGAGGAGCATGGTTGCAAAAATCTTCAACAAATAGTAGCAAATCATATTCAAGCTCCCATTAAAAGCATCATTCACGCCATCCTCAAGTGGGATTTATCCCTAGGGTGAAAGGATAACTCAGCATACACAGATCAGTAAGTGTGATTCACCACATTAACAGAATGAAGGTAAAAGTCATATGACTGTCTCAATAAGTGCACAAAAAGCATTTGGAAAAATTCAGTATCCTAGCCAGGCATGGTGGTTCACACCTGCAACCGCAGCACCTGAGAGGTTAAGCCAGGAGGATCGCCACAAATTTGAGACCAGCCTGGGCTACATATGGACACCCTGTCTCAAAAAATAATCCATACCCTTTTTTCATAAAAATTAACTCTCAACAAATCAGGCGTAGAAGGAACATACTTCAATGTAATGAGGCCACATACATGGTAAGCTCATGGTTAACCTCATACTCAAAGGAAAAATCTGAATAACACTGATATCTCAGGAATGAGATATAGGTGAGCACTCTCACCGTTTCTGTTCAACACAGTACTGGGAGTTCAGCCAGAGCAATTCGATAAGAAAAGAAGAAGAAAGACAGGAGAGGAGAGGAGAGGAGAG